>NC_035165.2:24722648-25043844 GCF_001659605.2 Manihot esculenta | reverse complement strand
GGCAGGTTGAGGCAGCCGAAACCACCTCCTCAACACGTTCGGCGGCCGAACCCTCCTTCGGCGGCCGAAGCTGGGTTCTCCAGTTAGGCAGAACCTAGCTCACCTCATGCACAACTTCCCCCAAACCTCACTCAACATGCATCTCAACACACATAGCAAGCATATACTCAACTATATGCACAAAGGGGTCCAAAACTACCTAAAAACCCCAACAAACAACACCCATAACACATAAACATACTCATGCATAAAAACCCTCACAAACCTCCTTTTACCCCTAACCATGCAACTCTAACCTTTCCCTCCATAAAACTTGCTTAAAACACTATAAAACATAAGGATCAACACTTACCTCTTCAAGAACAAAGGCTGGTGTGATCCTAGCTTCAAAACATGGAGAAACCAAGCTCCTAAAGCTTCAAGCTCCACAACTTGCTCTTTTTACTCAAAACCTTCAAAACCAAGTGAAAACTCATGAAAACCTTGCAAGAGTTGAGGAAACATCATGAAAACATCCAACGAGAGCATAAACCCCACCTTTGACCACCAAGAGAGCTTCCAACACCCTTCATGGCCGGTCACAGGGGTTTAAATAGGTGGCCAACCGCCTTTCCTTCGGCTGCCGAAACTGTATGCAAAACCATGCATCGTTCGGCGGCCGAACTTGGAATTTCGGAAGCTAAACCGAAGGCACTTTCGGCGGCCGAACTTTCCCTTTGGCGGCCGAACCTGCATTTTGCCTCCTTGGTCTTTTCTCGTCAAAACTCATTCCCTTTCCTTTCACAACACTGAAAACACTTAAAACATGTTAGAAAACCTTGCGAAAACCGTGTAAAACTTCAGTTTACCATTGCAAACGACTCCGACATCCGAGATTCCACCGGACGGTAGAAATTCCGATGCCTGAATGAGCCGGGTATTACAGGCTTAAGGCCACCGGGACCCGTAGCAAGCCTAACATGCAACCTGAAAACCTGTTTAATCCTATACATGATCAAGAAAAATACATAAAAATTTAAAACTTTTCTTTCGTTCAAACACCAAACTCAACCTGTGCATGCACTGTTCATAAACATAATCATAATCATCACCCCTCTGTGGGATCTCATCAATGCCCCAATGGGCGAAACATCATAAGTTGAGTTGGTTTGCATAATCATCATAAAATGTTTAAGATCATGTATTAAAAGGGATACCTCATACATAAAGTCAAGCACAATCTCTAATCCTCAATATCATTACATGACTGAAATCGTACTTTTACATAACATTACTACATTTATCATGTCCACACTATCTATTACATACACATGACTTCATTACTCTTATGGACCTCCTGGTCTACCCTATACCTGAAATCCTGGGGAAAATGGGAGAGGGGTGAGCTACTAGAGCCCAGTGAGCAGAATAATAAAAACATTTAAATCATATGGATCATGGAATGCATCACATCACAGCTAATCACATCAAGGATGAACTTGTCACCAATAGTCCTCTACATAGTCCAACTGTGCCAGAACGTAGAATGGGTCCTGGTTATTCTCTTACATAACATAGCATAACATAACAGTCCAACTGTGCCAGAACGTAGAATGGGTCCTGGTCTTTCCCTTACATAGTGCCAGCGAACGTAGAATGGGTCCCACTGGACTTACATTCTGTACCGTACATATCACATCGTCATATCATAGATCGAGGGCTTTGGATCATCCAACGTTCATCCACATCAATCAACAATAAGGTATGCAATGCAACATATTCGTGAATTCTAATGCAAACAACCTAGTACATCTCATGGCATTCATGATGCGTGAAATATGCTAAAAAGTCCATTATTTGCTTTAAAACATAATGAGTTATTCCACTCACCTCTGGATAGCTCTGACCAGACACTGGAGCAGCTGACTCACTGCTGGGGTCCTCGGTTCCTCGGGTCCGAACCTACACAGGTGGACTCAAATGAGGGACCAAACAAACATGAACATAACTCTAAACTACTCCCCAAAAACCCCCTAAAACATCATGAAACAATCATAGAAAAACATGCAAGAGAGGGCTGGACAGGGCACTTTCGGCGGCAGGTTCGGTGGCCGAAAGTCCCTCCAGAGCCGAAAGTCAGGCAGGTTCAGCGGCACCTTCGGCGGCCGAAACTCCCAGACAGAGGCGAAACTCATGCATGTTCGACGGCACTTTCGGCGGTCGAAACTCCCAGACAGAGACAAAAGTCTCCTTTCGAGGGCAAGCTTCGGCAGCCGAAGGCTGCCTCCACAAGCACGTTCGGCGGCCGAAAGTTCCTTCGGCTGCCGAACCTGGTTTCTCCCATTGTGGCAGAAACTCAGCTCTCTTATGCACATTTGCCTCCAAACTAAACCAATCATGCAAAAACCTATTCTACAACATTCTCAAACATACACAAACAAGCATAGAAGTTCCTAGGGACATCAAACCATCAAAAACCCCAACTACAACACATCAAGCAACTCACATTGTTCATAAACACATATAAAACCCATAAACCTAACCATGAGCTAAACATGCATTCTACCCCATAGATCCACTTAAAACTTACTTAAAACATGCAATGAGCTTAAGATCGGCTCTTACCTCGTGGAGATCGAGAGAGACGACCTAAACTCGGAGATGGGAGGAGTTGAGTTCCCTTGAACCTCAAAGCTCCAAAACTTTGCTCAAAGCTTGAAAATCTTCAAAACAAAGTAAAAACTCATGAAAATCGAGTAGGATTGGAAGGAAAGAACTCAAGATCGGTGAGGAACGGCGGAGAGCTCACCTTGGCCGGAAATGGGGAAAAAGCTTGCCCGTTTTCGGCTAAGGGACCCTTTTATAGTGGCTGGCCAGGCCACGTTCGGGGGACGAACGTGCCTCCGCATGCATGCCATGTTCGGCGGCCGAACTTGAGGTTCGGCGGCCGAACCTGGACTTCCCTCACTTATGCTTTCGGGGGCCTAAAAGCGCTCCCGAAGGCATGCATGTTCGGCGGCCGAACCTGAGGTTCGGCGGCCGAACCTGAGTTTTCCTCCAATGATGTTTTCATGCAAAAACTCATTTCCATTTTACTTAAAACCATGAAATACCTTAAAACATTTTATGAAAACATGTTTCTACCTTACTAGAGGCTTCCGACATCCGAGATTCCACAGGACGGTAGGAATTCCGATACCGGAGTCTAGCCGGGTAAAACCATGTTTTCATGAGATGTTTTAATGTTTTTGATGATTTTGAATGAAAAGGAAATGAGTTTTTGAATGAAAACAACCTTGGAGGAAAGCTCAGGTTCGGCCGCCGAACCTCAAGTTCGGCCGCCGAACATGCATGTGTTTCGGGTGAGCCTTAGGCCCCGAAGGCATAAGTGAGGGAAGTCCAGGTTTGGCCGCCGAACCTCAAGTTCGGCCGCCGAACATGGCATGCATGCGGAGGCACATTCGGCCCCCGAACGTGGCCTGGCCAGCCACTATAAAAGGGTCCCTTAGCCGAAAACGGGCGAGTTTTTCCCCATTTTCGGCCAAGGTGAGCTTTCCGCCGCCCCTCACCGATCTTTGATGTTTTTCCTCTAGATCTTTCAAGTTTTTCACTTGTTTTAACTCTGTTTTGAAGATTTGAGCTTTTGAGCAAAGTTTTGGAGCTTTGAGGTTCAAGAACTCAAATCTCTTCCAACTCCAAGTTTGGTCGCCTCTACTCTCGATCTTCAAGAGGTAAGAGTCGATCTCTAGCTTTTAATATGTTTTAAGTAAGTTTTATGAAGTTCATGGGGGTAGAATGCATGTTTAGGTTAAAGTTATGTTTATGGGTATAAATGTATGTTCATGAACAATGTGGCTTGCAAATGCTTGTGTATGTGTGTTGTAGTTGGGGTTTAAGGTAGTTTGAGACCCCTAGGAGCTTGTATGTATGTTTTGGTTGAGCTAAATGCATGATGGTATGAGTTTGAGGCTTTTGTGCATGTTTGAACCAAGTTTCTGCCATTTGGGAGAAACCAAGTTCGGCAGCCGAAGGAACTTTCGGCCGCCGAACCCTCTTGTGGAGGCAGCCTTCGGCTACCAAAGCTTGCCCCCGAAAGGAGACTTTCGTCTCTGTCTAGGAGTTTCGGCTGCCGAAAGTGCCGCCGAACATGCATGAGTTTCGCCTCTGTCTGGGAGTTTCGGCCGCCGAAGGTGCCGCCGAACCTGCCTGACTTTCGGCTCTAGAGGGACTTTCGGCCGCCGAACCTGCCGCCGAAAGTGCCCTGTCCAGCCTTTCTTTGCATGTTTTGCATGGATGTTTTGAGATGTTTTAGGGGGGTTTTGGGGGATGTTTTTAGAGTTATGTTCTAGTATGTTGGTCCCTCATTTGAGTCCACCTGTGTAGGTTTGGACCCGAGGAACCGAGGACCCCAGCAGTGAGTCAGCTGCTTCAGTCAGTGTCAGAGCTAGCCAGAGGTGAGTGGAATAACTCTTATGCTTTTAAATAAATAAATCAGTTTAGCATGATTCACGCATCATGAATGCCATGAGATAATAGGGTTTTGCATTAGACTCACGAATATGTTGCATTGCATATTACGTTTGATGATGTGGATGGATGTTGAATGATCCATTAGTCCCCCTATGCTATGATGATGATGATACGGTACGGAAGACCAGTGAGGCCCATTCTACGCCCCTGGCACTATGTAAGAGAAAGACCAGTGAGGCCCATTCTACGCCCCTGGCACAGTTGGACCATGTTATGTTATGTTATGTAAGAGAAAGACCAGTGAGGCCCATTCTACGCCCCTGGCACAGTTGGTCCATGTAGGGGACTATTGGTGACAAATCCATCCTTGATGTGATTAGCTGTGATGTGATGCATTTCATGTTATCATATATTTTTAAATGTTTTACTATTCTGCTCACTGGGCTCTAGTAGCTCACCCCTCTCCCTTAACCCCCAGGCTTGCAGGTACAGGGTAGACCAGGAGGTCAGCAGGAGTAAAGAAGTCCTTGTTTTGTAATAGATAGAAAGTGGACATGACAAACTTTGTAATGATTTAATGTTATGTTTAGCCATGTTATGTAATGATGGTATTAAGGTTTAGAAGTGTGCTTGACCATAGTCTATTGTAATCCCTTTTGTTATATACATGATCTTGATGTCTATTTATGTTTATGTTTTACCAATTCAACTTCTGATGTATCGCCCATTAGGGCAAATGATGAGATCCCACTGAGGGATTAATGTTTAAGTTATGCTATGTTTAGTGCATGCACAGGTTGAGTATGGTGTATGATGAAAAGGAAAGCTTTAAATTTTTATGTATGATTGTTGATCATGTATGGGATTAAACAGGTTCACAGGTTACATGTCAGGCTTGCTACGGGTCCCGGCGGCCTTAAGCCGATCTGGATCCTAGCGCCGGTAGCGGTCCGATTTTCGGGTCGTTACAGAATGGTATCAGAGCCCTAGGTTCATATGGTCGGACCTAGAGTGTCAGGCTCATAGATGTTATAGAAGGTCAAGCACAATAGGAAGGTCATGTCCACTAGGATAGGATGTGGAGTCCTGTCTTACATGATGATGTGAAATGCTATGATATGAATGATATGCTATGATGTGTGATGCGAGTTCATGTGTGCCCACATGAACCATATGATGCTAATGTTTATGTGATGTGTACTGTTTTTCAGAAAACAGGATGAGAGGAACTCGTCGATCAGCAAGATTGACTGGAGTACCACCTGAGGATGATGGCACGAGCGCCCGTCCTCCAGCATTGCCTAGGGCAATGTCTAGTAGGTCTAATAGAGAAAGAGCAGTAAGAGACCCTAGAAGGTCTTTGGATCTGGGAAGAAGCAGATCAGTCAGAGGAACAGTTCAGGGAGGAGCGTCCGAGGACATGGGGGATGATATGGATGTAGAGCAGAGGAGGGATGGCAGTCTGGGAGTCAGTATGTCAGAAGAAGGAATGGGAGAATCCCAAGGAGGCACTCAGGCCTCGGGATTTTTTCAGCCACCTTACTACCCACCCTTCTCACAAAACCCTGGGTACTCGAAGGGAGGCACATCGGACTACCACAGCTTTAGCCCTTATCCCACACAGATGCCATACCCACCCTACTACCCACCATATTCACAATACCCAATGTATCCACCTCCACCTTACTATCCAAATCCAGCAAACCCTACCCCAGGGCATCCTGCACCTCCTCCCCCAGCAGAACCAGCAGCCCCAGTTACCCAACCTCCTAGACCTAGCTCAGCCAGTGGGAGCAAGGTCAAGATGACCGACTACATGAAGTTGGGTGCTCCCCAGTATGAAAAAGGGGATGACCCGTTTGTGTATCTGGAGAGGGTTAAGGTGATCACAGATGAGATTGGGGCTGATGATAGTAGAGCCATTCAGATGGCTGGGTTCACACTTAAGTGCAAGAAGGCACGAGAGTGGTTCAAGAATTATGTGAACCCGAAAGTGGATAGCATGTCTTGGGAAGAGTTTGCAAACGAGTTTGCGGGATGGGCTTTCCCCGATAGCTCGAGGGAGCTAAAAATGATTGAGTTTGAGCAGTTGAGGCAAACTGATGAGATGGGTGTAGAGGAGTTCACAGACAGATTTTTGGAGCTGTTGCCTTTTTCAGGGCAAAGCCTTGACACGGATTAGAAAAAGTCAAGGAGGTATATCATGAAACTCCACTCCAGATATTGCTCCTTGATCCAGTCAGCAGATAGGGAGAGCTTCCATGCCATAGTGGATATGGCCCGGAAAATGGAGGCCAGTGCCATCGTTCAGGGAACAGTTAAACAGTCAGTGGCACAGCCTTCTGGTTCTAAGACCCCAGGCTCTTCTTCTTTTAGTGCAGTAGCTTCAGGCAGCAAGAGGTGGAGCAGTACCACCAAGAAGCCAAAGAAGAACAAGTTTTGGAACAAGGTTAAGTCCAGTCTGGGACTAGGGAGTGGCTCAAGCTCTGGTGCTGATAATGCAGTTTGTGCAAAGTGTGGTAGGCTACACAGGGGAGTTTGTCGGGCTGGGACAGCAGCCTGCTTCAGATGCGGGCAAGAGGGACACATGGCTCGGGAGTGTCCTAGGGCAGCTTTTGGGGCACAGTCTCAGCAGGCAGCTTCTGGTAGTGTGGCTCAGCCAGCAGCTCCAGCCATGACTCAGGCTAGTGGCAGAGGCAGAGGGAGAGGGGCAGCCTCTTCTTCAGCGGGTTTCAGAGGTGAAGGTCCATCAGCTCCAGCACGGATCTTCACGATGACTCAGCAGGAGGCAGATGCATCTAACACCGTGGTGGCAGGTAATTTAGTCATTGGTTGTTCAGATGTGTATGCCTTGATGGACCCTGGTGCATCTCATTCTTTTGTTACACCGAGAGCCGTCCAGAGGTTAGGGTTGATGATCTCTGAGTTAGAGTGTCCTCTCTGGGTCAGTGGACCCAAGTGTGATCCATCAGTGGCAGAGTCAGTCTGCCAGTGTAGTCCTGTGTTTGTTGAGGGAAGATGCATGTCCGCCGACCTTGTGGTTCTAGACTTGACAGATTTTGACGTCATTCTAGGGATGGACTGGTTATCTACCCATGGTGCTACCTTGGACTGCAGGGACAAGGTAGTCAGGTTCAGAGGTCAGGATGGGTCTGAGGTTGTCTTCAGAGGAGACAAGAGGGGTACACCTAGAGGTCTGATATCAGCTCTTCAGGCTCGTAGGTTGCTTAGGAGGGGATGTCAGGGGTATTTGGCTCATGTGAGAGAGCTTAACAGTCAGGTTAGAGAGCCCGCCTCGGTGCCAGTGGTTAGAGAGTTTCTAGACGTCTTCCCAGACGAGCTGCCAGGTTTACCACCTGCTAGGGAGATAGAGTTCGAGATAGAATTGATGCCTGGAACCCGACCGATCTCTATCCCTCCCTACAGGATGGCTCCAGCCGAGTTGAAGGAATTGAAGGAACAGTTGCAAGAGTTGGTAGAAAAGGGCTTCATCCGACCGAGCACTTCACCTTGGGGTGCACCAGTTTTGTTCGTGAGAAAGAAGGATGGATCCCTTAGACTTTGTATCGACTACAGACAGTTGAACAAAGTCACTACCAAGAACAAGTACCCTCTGCCAAGGATCGACGATCTATTTGACCAGCTAGCCGGAGCAGGTTGTTTCTCCAAAATAGATCTGAGATCGGGGTACCATCAGCTGAGGATCAGAGATGAGGATGTGCCAAAGACGGCTTTCAGGACCAGATATGGGCATTTTGAGTTCCTTGTAATGCCGTTCGGGTTAACTAACGCCCCTGCAGCATTCATGGACCTCATGAACAGAGTGTTTAGCCAGTACCTGGATCACTTTGTTATTGTCTTCATAGATGATATCTTAGTGTATTCCAGGAATGCAGAGGAGCATGCCCATCATCTGCGGTTGGTCTTGCAGACCTTGAGGGAACATGGCTTGTATGCCAAGTTCTCTAAATGTGAGTTCTGGCTGAGGAGCATTTCGTTCTTGGGGCATGTAGTGTCGGAGAATGGGATTGAGGTAGACCCCAAGAAGACAGAAACTGTGGCTAACTGGCCTAGACCCACTTCAGTGACGGAGATCAGGAGTTTCTTGGGTTTGGCAGGTTACTACAGGAGGTTCGTTCAGGACTTCTCGAAAATAGCAGCTCCTCTGACCAGACTAACCAGGAAGAATCAGAAGTTTCTGTGGACCGACCAGTGCGAGGAGAGTTTTGAAGAGCTTAAGAAGAGGTTGACTTCAGCACCAGTTTTAGCTCTGCCATCTAGTGATGAGGACTTTACAGTCTTTTGTGATGCGTCCCGTGTGGGACTGGGTTGTGTACTGATGCAGAATGAGAGGGTGATTGCTTATGCTTCTAGGCAGCTGAAGAAGCATGAGTTGAATTACCCCACACATGACCTTGAGATGGCAGCAGTAATCTTTGCACTCAAGATGTGGAGGCATTACCTCTATGGGGTGAAATGTGAGATCTTCACAGATCATAAAAGCCTGCAGTACATCTTGAGTCAGAGGGATCTGAATTTGAGACAGAGGAGATGGGTAGAGCTGCTGAGTGACTATGATTGCAAGATTCAGTACCATCCGGGTAAGGCGAATGTTGTGGCAGACGCCTTAAGCCGGAAGTCACTAGGCAGTTTATCCCACA
The DNA here is from genome assembly GCF_001659605.2 of Manihot esculenta. NCBI lineage: Eukaryota > Viridiplantae > Streptophyta > Magnoliopsida > Malpighiales > Euphorbiaceae > Manihot > Manihot esculenta. Next base: position 25,034,734 of record NC_035165.2, on the reverse strand, counting down.
TATCGGCAGAGAGGAGACCCGTGGTGAAGGAGTTTTACAAGCTCATTGATGAAGGTCTACAGATGGAGTTGTCTGGTACAGGTGCTTTAGTGGCCCAGATGAGAGTGACACCTGTGTTTCTGGAGCAAGTGGCTCAGAAACAGCATGAGGACCCAGAGTTAGTGAAGATTGCCAGGACTGTTCAGTCAGGCAAGGACAGTGAGTTCAGATTTGACAGTAAGGGGATCCTCCGCTATGGGAGTCGATTGTGTGTACCAGATGACATAGGGCTAAAAGGAGACATTATGAGGGAAGCTCATAATGCAAGATACAGCGTTCACCCCGGAGCCACCAAGATGTATCAAGATTTGAAGAAAGTTTATTGGTGGCCAGCGATGAAGAAAGAAGTGGCACAGTTCGTGTCAGCCTGCGAAGTGTGTCAGAGGGTGAAGCTGGAACATCAGAAGCCGGCTGGAATGCTTAACCCGCTACCTATTCCAGAGTGGAAATGGGAGAATATAGCTATGGACTTCGTAGTGGGGTTACCGGCAGCGTCCAACAGATTGGACTCCATATGGGTGATTGTGGACAGACTCACCAAATCTGCTCACTTCATCCCTGTCAGGAGTGGCTACTCTGTGGACAAGTTGGCGCAGGTATATGTGGATGAGATCGTCAAGCTGCATGGGGTTCCGGTTTCGATAGTGTCGGACAGAGGGCCCCAGTTCACCTCCAGGTTTTGGCGGAGTCTGCAGAATGCCATGGGTACTAGGTTGGATTTCAGTACTGCCTTCCACCCCCAGACGGACGGACAGTCCGAAAGGACCATCCAGACTATCGAGGATATGCTTAGAATGTGTGTGCTGGACTTTGGCGGTTCTTGGAGGCAGCATCTACCTTTGGTGGAGTTTGCCTACAATAACAGCCATCATGCTAGCATCGGGATGGCTCCATATGAAGCTTTATATGGGAGGAAGTGCAGGTCACCTGTTTGCTGGGAGGAAGTTGGAGAAAAGGCCTTGGCAGGGCCTGAGCTAGTAGAGATCACCAGCAGGGTGGTACCCATAATCAGAGAGAGAATCAAGACTGCTGCAAGCAGACAGAAGAGTTATGCAGACATCCGCAGAAGACAGGTAGAGTTTCAGGAGGGGGATCTGGTATTGCTCAAGGTGTCTCCAATGAAAGGAGTGGTTCGCTTTGGGAAGAAAGGTAAACTAGCCCCACGATACATCGGACCCTTCGAAATCTTGCAGAAGATTGGGAATGTGTCGTACAAGCTAGATTTGCCTGCTTCAATGGCAAGAATCCATCCGGTTTTCCATGTTTCAATGTTGAGGAAATTTGTGTCAGATCCGGGCAAGGTTCTTAGTGAGCCTGATGTGGAGATCCAAGAGGATCTCACCTATGTTGAGCAGCCAGTGCGGATCATAGACACCCAGATCAGAAAGCTAAGAAACAAGGAAATCCCGATGGTGAAAGTCCTATGGAACCACCACAATATGGAAGAGTGCACCTGGGAGACACGGGAGTCCATGCTCCAGCAATACCCTTATCTTTTCTGAGGTTTGTCCCTTGTGAGTTCTATGTGTTTTATGTGTATGTTATGTGTATGCCATGCTATGTGTTAGTTGAGGAACATTCGGGGACGAATGTTCTTAAGGGGGGGAGAATGTAATACCCGGCTAGACTCCGGTATCGGAATTCCTACCGTCCGGTGGAATCTCGGATGTCGGAGACCTCTAGAAGGGTAAAACCATGTTTTCATGAGATGTTTTAATGTTTTTGATGATTTTGAATGAAAAGGAAATGAGTTTTTGAATGAAAACAACCTTGGAGGAAAGCTCAGGTTCGGCCGCCGAACCTCAAGTTCGGCCGCCGAACATGCATGTGTTTCGGGTGAGCCTTAGGCCCCGAAGGCATAAGTGAGGGAAGTCCAGGTTCGGCCGCCGAACCTCAAGTTCGGCCGCCGAACATGGCATGCATGCGGAGGCACATTCGGCCCCCGAACGTGGCCTGGCCAGCCACTATAAAAGGGTCCCTTAGCCGAAAACGGGCGAGTTTTTCCCCATTTTCGGCCAAGGTGAGCTTTCCGCCGCCCCTCACCGATCTTTGATGTTTTTCCTCTAGATCTTTCAAGTTTTTCACTTGTTTTAACTCTGTTTTGAAGATTTGAGCTTTTGAGCAAAGTTTTGGAGCTTTGAGGTTCAAGAACTCAAATCTCTTCCAACTCCAAGTTTGGTCGCCTCTACTCTCGATCTTCAAGAGGTAAGAGTCGATCTCTAGCTTTAATATGTTTTAAGTAAGTTTTATGAAGTTCATGGGGGTAGAATGCATGTTTAGGTTAAAGTTATGTTTATGGGTATAAATGTATGTTCATGAACAATGTGGCTTGCAAATGCTTGTGTATGTGTGTTGTAGTTGGGGTTTAAGGTAGTTTGAGACCCCTAGGAGCTTGTATGCATGTTTTGGTTGAGCTAAATGCATGATGGTATGAGTTTGAGGCTTTTGTGCATGTTTGAACCAAGTTTCTGCCATTTGGGAGAAACCAGGTTCGGCAGCCGAAGGAACTTTCGGCCGCCGAACCCTCTTGTGGAGGCAGCCTTCGGCTGCCGAAGCTTGCCCCCGAAAGGAGACTTTCGTCTCTGTCTGGGAGTTTCGGCTGCCGAAAGTGCCGCCGAACATGCATGAGTTTCGCCTCTGTCTGGGAGTTTCGGCCGCCGAAGGTGCCGCCGAACCTGCCTGACTTTCGGCTCTGGAGGGACTTTCGGCCGCCGAACCTGCCGCCGAAAGTGCCCTGTCCAGCCTTTCTTTGCATGTTTTGCATGGATGTTTTGAGATGTTTTAGGGGGTTTTTGGGGGATGTTTTTAGAGTTATGTTCTAGTATGTTGGTCCCTCATTTGAGTCCACCTGTGTAGGTTTGGACCCGAGGAACCGAGGACCCCAGCAGTGAGTCAGCTGCTTCAGTCAGTGTCAGAGCTAGCCAGAGGTGAGTGGAATAACTCTTATGCTTTTAAATAAATAAATCAGTTTAGCATGATTCACGCATCATGAATGCCATGAGATAATAGGGTTTTGCATTAGACTCACGAATATGTTGCATTGCATATTACGTTTGATGATGTGGATGGATGTTGAATGATCCATTAGTCCCCCTATGCTATGATGATGATGATACGGTACGGAAGACCAGTGAGGCCCATTCTACGCCCCTGGCACTATGTAAGAGAAAGACCAGTGAGGCCCATTCTACGCCCCTGGCACAGTTGGACCATGTTATGTTATGTTATGTAAGAGAAAGACCAGTGAGGCCCATTCTACGCCCCTGGCACAGTTGGTCCATGTAGGGGACTATTGGTGACAAATCCATCCTTGATGTGATTAGCTGTGATGTGATGCATTTCATGTTATCATATATTTTTAAATGTTTTACTATTCTGCTCACTGGGCTCTAGTAGCTCACCCCTCTCCCTTAACCCCCAGGCTTGCAGGTACAGGGTAGACCAGGAGGTCAGCAGGAGTAAAGAAGTCCTTGTTTTGTAATAGATAGAAAGTGGACATGACAAACTTTGTAATGATTTAATGTTATGTTTAGCCATGTTATGTAATGATGGTATTAAGGTTTAGAAGTGTGCTTGACCATAGTCTATTGTAATCCCTTTTGTTATATACATGATCTTGATGTCTATTGATGTTTATGTTTTACCAATTCAACTTCTGATGTATCGCCCATTAGGGCAAATGATGAGATCCCACTGAGGGATTAATGTTTAAGTTATGCTATGTTTAGTGCATGCACAGGTTGAGTATGGTGTATGATGAAAAGGAAAGCTTTAAATTTTTATGTATGATTGTTGATCATGTATGGGATTAAACAGGTTCACAGGTTACATGTCAGGCTTGCTACGGGTCCCGGCGGCCTTAAGCCGATCTGGATCCTAGCGCCGGTAGCGGTCCGATTTTCGGGTCGTTACATGTATGACACATTCCCAATCTTTTGCAAGATTTCAAAGGGTCCGATGTATCGTGGGGCTAGTTTACCTTTCTTCCCGAAGCGAACCACTCCCTTCATAGGAGACACCTTGAGCAATACCAGATCCCCCTCCTGAAACTCTAACTGTCTTCTGCGGATGTCTGCATAACTCTTCTGTCTGCTTGCAGCAGTTTTGATCCTTTCTCTGATTATGGGTACTACCCTGCTGGTAATCTCTACTAGTTCAGGCCCTGCCAAGGCCTTTTCTCCAACCTCTTCCCAGCAAACAGGTGATCTGCACTTCCTTCCATATAAAGCTTCATATGGAGCCATCCCGATGCTCGCATGATGGCTGTTATTGTAGGCAAACTCCACCAAAGGTAGATGCTGCCTCCAAGAACCGCCAAAGTCCAGCACACACATTCTGAGCATATCCTCTATGGTCTGGATGGTCCTTTCTGATTGTCCGTCCGTCTGTGGATGGAAAGCAGTGCTAAAATCCAACCTAGTACCCATGGCATTTTGCAGACTCCGCCAAAACCTGGAGGTGAACTGGGGCCCTCTATCGGATACTATCGAAACAGGAACCCCATGCAGCCTGACTATCTCGTCGACATACACCTGCGCCAACTTGTCCACAGAATATCCACTCCTGACAGGGATGAAGTGAGCAGATTTGGTGAGTCTGTCCACAATCACCCATATGGAGTCCAATCTGTTGGACGTCGCCGGTAACCCCACTACGAAGTCCATAGCTATATTTTCCCATTTCCACTCTGGAATAGGTAGCGGGTTAAGCATTCCAGCCGGCTTCTGATGTTCCAGCTTCACCCTATGACACACTTCGCAGGCTGACACAAACTGTGCCACTTCTTTCTTCATAGCTGGCCACCAATAAACCTTCTTCAGATCTTGATACATCTTGGTGTCTCCGGGGTGAATGTTGTATCTTGCATTATGAGCCTCTCTCATAATGTCTCCTTTTAGCCCTATGTCATCTGGTACACATAGTCTGCTCCCATAGCGGAGGATCCCTTTACTGTCGAATCTGAACTCACTATCTTTGCCTGACTGAACAGTCCTGGCAATCTTTACTAACTCTGGGTCCTCATGCTGTTTCTGAGCCACCTGCTCCAGAAACACGGGTGCCACTCTCATCTGGGCTATCAAAGCACCTGTACCAGACAACTCCATCTGAAGACCTTCCTCAACGTGCTTGTAAAACTCCTTCACCACTGGCCTCCTCTCTACCGATATGTGGGATAAACTGCCTAGTGACTTCCAGCTTAGGGCGTCTGCCACAACATTCGCCTTACCCGGATGGTACTGAATCTTGCAATCATAGTCACTCAGCAGCTCCACCCATCTTCTCTGTCTTAAGTTCAAATCTCTTTGACTCAGGATGTACTGCAGGCTCTTATGATCTGTAAAGATCTCACATTTAACTCCATAGAGGTAGTGCCTCCACATCTTGAGTGCAAAGATTACTGCTGCCATCTCCAAGTCATGTGTGGGGTAATTCAACTCATGCTTCTTCAGCTGCCTAGAAGCATAAGCAATTACCCTTTCATTTTGCATTAACACACAACCCAAACCCACTCGGGATGCATCACAGAAGACCGTGAAGTCCTCACTGCTAGCTGGCAAAGCTAACACTGGTGCCGAAGTCAACCTCCTCTTAAGCTCTTCAAAACTCTCTTCGCACTGGTCGGTCCACACAAACTTCTGATTCTTCCTGGTCAATCTGGTCAGAGGAGCTGCGATCTTTGAGAAGTCCTAAACAAACCTCCTGTAGTAACCTGCCAAACTCAAGAAACTCCTGATTTCTGTCACTGTCGTGGGTCTAGGCCAGTTAGCCACAGCTTCTATCTTCTTGGGGTCCACCTCTATTCCATTTTCTGACACTACATGCCCCAAGAATGAAATGCTCCTCAGCCAGAACTCACATTTAGAGAACTTGGCATACAAGCCATGTTCCCTCAAGGTCTGCAAAACCAACCTCAGATGATGGGCATGCTCCTCTGCGTTCCTGGAATACACTAAGATATCATCTATGAAGACAATAACAAAGTGATCCAGGTATTGGCTAAATACTCTGTTCATGAGATCCATGAATGCTGTAGAGGCGTTGGTTAACCCGAACGGCATCACAAGGAACTCAAAATGCCCATATCTAGTCCTGAAAGCTGTCTTTGGCACATCTTCATCCCTTATCCTTAGCTGATGGTACCCCGATCTTAGATCTATTTTGGAGAAACAACCCGCTCCTGCTAGCTGGTCGAATAGATCATCGATCCTTGGAAGAGGGTACCTATTCTTGGTAGTGACTTTGTTCAACTGCCTGTAGTCGATACAAAGTCTGAGGGACCCATCCTTCTTCTTTACAAACAAGACTGGAGCACCCCAAGGTGAGGTACTCTGTCGGATGAAGCCCTTTTCTACCAGCTCTTGCAACTGCTCTTTCAACTCCTTCAACTCAGCTGGGGCCATCCTGTAGGGAGGGATAGAGATCGGTCTAGTTCCAGGCACCAACTCTATCTCGAACTCTATCTCCCTAGCAGGTGGAAAACCTGGAAGCTCGTCTGGAAAGACATCCTGAAACTCTCTGACAACTGGCACCGAGGCTGGCTCCCTGACCTGACTACTAAGCTCTCTCACATGAGCCAAATACCCTTGACATCCCTTCCTAAGCAACCTACGAGCCTGAAGAGCTGATATCAGACCTCTAGGTGTACCCCTCTTGTCTCCTCTGAAGATGACCTCTGACCCGTTCTGATCTCTGAACCTGACTACCTTGTCCCTGCAGTCCAAGGTAGCACCATGGGTAGATAGCCAATCCATCCCTAGAATGACGTCAAAGTCTGTCAAATCTAGAACCACAAGGTCGGCGGAGAGGCATCTTCCCTCAACAAAAACTGGACTAAACTGGCAGACTGACTCTGCCACTGACGGGTCACACTTGGGTCCACTGACCCATAGGGGACACTCTAACCCAGAGACTATCAGACCCAACCTCTCAACGGCTCTCGGAGCAATAAATGAATGTGATGCACCCGGGTCCATTAATGCATACACATCACAACACCCAATGACGAGATTACCTGACACCACGGTGTTGGATGTGTTAGCCTCCTGCTGAGTCATGGTGAAGATCCTGGCTGGAGCTGATGGACCTTCACCTCGGGAACCAGAAGAAGAGGCTGCCCCTCTCCCTCTACCTCTGCCACTGCCCTGAGTTGTGGCTGGAGCTGCTGGCTGTGCCACACTACCAGAAGCTGTCTGCTGGGGCTGGCCCATAAAAGGTGCTCTAGGACACTCTCGAGCCATGTGTCCCTCCTGTCCACATATGAAACATGAATTGGTCCCAGCTCGACACACTCCTTTGTGCGGCATCCCACACCTTTGGCATTCAGTACCGTCTGAACCTGAGCTCGAGCCACCGCCGAATCCCAGAACGGATTTCAACTTACTCCAAAACTTGTTCTTCTTCGGTTTCTTGGTGGTGTTATTCCACCTCTTGCTACTTGAGCCCTGAGAAGAGAGACCTGGCCCTCCTCTGCCTGGGGTCTTAACCCCTGAAGACTGGGTCACTGACTGCTTCACTGACCCCTCAACTATAGCACTTGCCTCCATCCTTCGAGCCATATCCACCACAGTGTGGAAACTTTCCCTCTCAACTGACTGAATCAAAGAGGAGTACCTGGAATGCAGCTTCATAACATATCTCTTGGCTTTCTTCGAATCGGTATCTAGAGCTTGCCCTAAAAAAGGCAATAGCTCCAAGAATTTATCCTATGAACCAGGCTCTGATACCATTCTATAACGACCCAAAAATCGGACCGCTACCAGCGCTAGGATCCAGGTCGGCTTAAGGCCGCCGGGACCCGTAGCAAGCCTAACATGCAACCTGAAAACCTGTTTAATCCCATACATGATCAAGAAAAATACATAAAAACTTAAAACTTTTCTTTCGTTCAAACACCAAACTCAACCTGTGCATGCACTGTTCATAAACATAATCATAATCATGACCCCTCTGTGGGATCTCATCAATGCCCCAATGGGCGAAACATCATAAGTTGAGTTGGTTTGCATAATCATCATAAAATATTTAATATCATGTATTAAAAGGGATACCTCATACATAAAGTCAAGCACAATCTCTAATCCTCAATATCATTACATGACTGAAACCGTACTTTTACATAACATTACTACATTTATCATGTCCACACTATCTATTACATACACATGACTTCATTACTCTTATGGACCTCCTGGTCTACCCTGTACCTGCAATCCTGGGGAAAATGGGAGAGGGGTGAGCTACTAGAGCCCAGTGAGCAGAATAATAAAAACATTTAAATCATATGGATCATGGAATGCATCAAATCACAGCTAATCACATCAAGGATGAACTTGTCACCAATAGCCCTCTACATAGTCCAACTGTGCCAGAACGTAGAATGGGTCCTGGTCTTTCTCTTACATAACATAGCATAACATAACAGTCCAACTGTGCCAGAACGTAGAATGGGTCCTGGTCTTTCCCTTACATAGTGCCAGCGAACGTAGAATGGGTCCCACTGGTCTTACATTACGTACCGTACATATCACATCGTCATATCATAGATCGAGGGCTTTGGATCATCCAACGTTCATCCACATCAATCAACAATAAGGTATGCAATGCAACATATTCGTGAATTCTAATGCAAACAACCTAGTACATCTCATGGCATTCATGATGCGTGAAATATGCTAAAAAGTCCATTATTTGCTTTAAAACATAATGAGTTATTCCACTCACCTCTGGATAGCTCTAACCAGACACTGGAGCAGCTGACTCACTGCTGGGGTCCTCGATTCCTCGGGTCCGAACCTACACAGGTGGACTCAAATGAGGGACCAAACAAACATGAACATAACTCTAAACTACTCCCCAAAAACCCCCTAAAACATCATGAAACAATCATAGAAAAACATGCAAGAGAGGGCTGGACAGGGCACTTTCGGCGGCAGGTTCGGCGGCCGAAAGTCCCTTCAGAGCCGAAAGTCAGGCAGGTTCGGCGGCACCTTCGGCGGCCGAAACTCCCAGACAGAGGCGAAACTCATGCATGTTCGACTGCACTTTCGGCGGCCGAAACTCCCAGACAGAGACGAAAGTCTCCTTTCGGGGGCAAGCTTCGGCAGCCGAAGGCTGCCTCCACAAACACGTTCGGCGGCCGAAAGTTCCTTCGACTGCCGAACCTGGTTTCTCCCATTGTGGCAGAAACTCAGCTCTCTTATGCACATTTGCCTCCAAACTAAACCAATCATGCAAAAACCTATTCTACAACATTCTCAAACATACACAAACAAGCATAGAAGTTCCTAGGGACATCAAACCATCAAAAACCCCAACTACAACACATCAAGCAACTCACATTGTTCATAAACACATATAAAACCCATAAACCTAACCATGAGCTAAACATGCATTCTACCCCATAGATCCACTTAAAACTTACTTAAAACATGCAATGAGCTTAAGATCGGCTCTTACCTCGTGGAGATCGAGAGAGACGACCTAAACTCGGAGATGGGAGGAGTTGAGTTCCCTTGAACCTCAAAGCTCCAAAACTTTGCTCAAAGCTTGAAAATCTTCAAAACAAAGTAAAAACTCATGAAAATCGAGTAGGATTGGAAGGAAAGAACTCAAGATCGGTGAGGAACGGCGGAGAGCTCACCTTGGCCGGAAATGGGGAAAAAGCTCGCCCGTTTTCGGCTAAGGGACCCTTTTATAGTGGCTGGCCAGGCCACGTTCGGGAGCCGAACGTGCCTCCGCATGCATGCCATGTTCGGCGGCCGAACTTGAGGTTCGGCGGCCGAACCTGGACTTCCCTCACTTATGCTTTCGGGGGCCTAAAAGCGCTCCCGAAGGCATGCATGTTCGGCGGCCGAACTTGAGGTTCGGCGGCCGATCCTGAGTTTTCCTCCAATGATGTTTTCATGCAAAAACTCATTTCCATTTTACTTAAAACCATGAAATACCTTAAAACATTTTATGAAAACATGTTTCTACCCTACTAGAGGCTTCCGACATCCGAGATTCCACCGGACGGTAGGAATTCCCATACCGGAGTCTAGCCGAGTATTACAGACACACTCCCCCACACTTACCTTTTCACGCTCAGCAAGTTTCCTTCGGTTGGTGCATAGCTCTTTAAGAAATTTAGCATACCTTAGAATTTGCTTGACAGCATCAAGTAGAGGAATGTTGATTTCTAACTTGCGAAGTGTCTCAAGTATTTCTTTCTCCTCTTTTTCTTTTTGGGACCTTGCAAATCTCTTTGGGAAGGGGGGAGGTACCTTAAATTTCTCCACTGGTTGCTGGTCTACCTTGGTCTGCTTGGAGCTGGATTCTGCCTTGGTCTGCTTGGAGCTGGATTCTGCCTGGATTGTTGATTTGGGCAAATCAACTTCTGCCTTCTCTGGTGATTTGGGCAGATCGCCTCTGTTGGGCAGTTCAGTCTGCCTATCGATTGGGTCTATGATTTGGGCAGATCGACGGCCTTGATCACTTTCTGGCAGATTCTCCTCAGTGACCTGTTTTTCCATTTTCTCAGGCCTGCTGTCTTGCAGCTCTTTTCCACTCCTCAATGTGATGGAACTGGCATTCTATCTTGGATTTATCTCAGTTTGGGAGGTTAGCTTTCCTTGTGTTTCAAGTTTACTCAAGGATAAAGCCATTTGTCCCATTTGTTGCTCAAGATTTTGCACAGTGTTTGCTAAGGATTTCACAATCTCTTCAAGGGGTGCATTGGACTTTTGAGGTGCAGCTTGGGCTTGATTTCTTTGATGGTAGCTTGGATATTGATTGGCCCTTGCATAGCTGAAATTTGGATGGTCCCTCCAGCCTAGGTTATAGGTGTTAGAATAGGGATCATACCTTCTTTGTCCATTGAAACCTCCAACTGCATTGACTTGTTGGTCCTCTTCTTGAAGAGAAGGACATAGATCAGTTGGGTGGTTTATGTTTGCACATATCCCACATGGCTTTGGCTGCTGAATTTGCTGGACTTGTTAGGCTTGACCCATAACAAGGCTACCGACAGCATTGGTGAGATCAGAAATTTGGAATGCCAAAGTGGATGTGCCCACTTCATTCACCCTTCTTGGTGGCTGCTCTTGGTCTCCAAACTACTGAGATGCTGTTGCCATTGTGGAAATTAAATTCCTCATCTCTCGAGGTGATTTGTCTTGAATTGACCCTCCACAAGCTGCATCAATAAATTTTCTCTCTAAAGGCAGAAGACCTCTATAGAAATATTCTATGAGGGATTTGTCAGAAATATCATGTTGAGGGCAGCTTGTGCACAACCTTTTGAACCTCTCCCAGTACTCATACAAGCCTTCAGAGTGTTTTTGCCTTATACCACTTATTTCTCGACGGATGCCAATGGCTTTTGATGTTGGAAAGAATTTGCTCAAGAATGCTCTTACCATACCAGCCCATGATGTGATGGATCCGGGTGGCATGTAGAATAGCCAATCTTTGGCATAGTCATCAAGGGAAAAAGGGAAGGCTCTAAGTTTAACATGCTCTTTTGAAATACCTTGAGGTCTCATGGTTGAGCATACAATGTGGAGTTCCTTCAAATGCTTGTGAGGGTCCTCATTTTCTAGGCCTCTAAATTTGGGAAGGAGATGGATCAGACCTGTCTTTAATTCAAAGGGTGCTGTGAATGGGGGATATGCTATGCATAAGGGTGCTTGGTCTCTTGCTAGTTCAGCTAGCTCTCAGAGTGTTCTCTCCCATGGCTGTGGTGCATGGATGGGCACATTTTCAGCTTCAGCTTTAACTTCTTCATATGCAGCAGGTGGTTCCGCCATTGTTTGATTTTCTGTAGTAACTTGGAATTCTGTTTCTGGTTCAAATGCAGCAGTAGCAGGTGCAGCAGTAGGCGAATCTGCTAGTGCAATAAATTCTGCAGCAGGGACAGTAGCTATTGTATCAGATGGTGCAATGGCAGGTTGAGTGGCAGATACTCGACTTTTTGCTGTTGCAGATGAAGATGCTCTTGAGGCTTGGTTCCTCAAGTTTGCTTGCTTCCTTAAGCTCTTGGCAATGTGTTCTATCTTCGGATCGTAAAGAAGAGTTTCTTTACGGCCAGACCTGGTCATAAAAGAAAAATACGTTAGTTAGATCAAGTCCCCGGCAATGACGCCAATTTTTGATAGCGGTTGTCTAAGCCGTAAAAAATAAACCTATTAATCAATCAACAAATAACTTGTAGATAGTGGCAATAGGGTCGAATCACAAGGATTTGACACTACGGATTTTCCTAATAATGACTTGGACAAGTAAATAAAATAAAGAGGGGGGTTTAATAATAAATTAATACTAAATAGCAAGAGAAAGCGATAAATTAAAAAGATGAGAATTTCAATGGGAGAAGGATTCTAGTTGAAGCATGGATCTATTTCAGTTTGTTCAGAATTAATCATTGATCTTTTTGATACCCCTATTTACTTCAATAAATTAGTTTAGGATGTGGAAGACGCTTCTCACAATCCAAATTTCTCCTTAGTTTTAGTATGATTAGGAAACGTTCGCTAATCAAACACTAGTTAATAAGTTGCCAAGGAACGTCCTTGGAGATTTTTACTTTTCAACTGTTAACTGGCTTAAGACTTAGAGAAACCTAATTCTAACCTTGCCAACCGCGTGGTCAAGCTTAGATTATGCAACTGATTATATTTGAGTTTAAACAACCTAAGCAATTACGGACCTAAATCATTCAAACAATATATTACTCAAGCAATTAGAAGCAACAGGCCTTAAATGATTCTAAAGGAAAAGTAATAATAATAGAAAGATCAAGTTGCATAAATATTGAAAATAAAGAAGAGTTTAATAATGGAGATTTAAATCTCCCAATTCATTGCAAACTAAATTTTTCCAACTTCAACTAGAAAAGAAAAGTATTTAGCCACTCATGGTGGACAAAATACACAAAAAGAAAAGAGAAATCGAAGAAGAGAGGCTGCTGGAATTCTGCAGTCTTGCTGATGAGATTCTGCAGAAGATCTGATTATCCTTTGCTGGTTTGAGGCTGCCTCCTTTTATAGGTGAAGAGTCCTAATCCAATTAGGACTTGGAATCCTAATTTGAATTGGTCTTTTTGTGGTCTTTTACTCCTTCTCTGCTTTTGTATTTAATTATGGATGAGTTCTTCTTCTTGAGAAAGTCTTTCTTGGAGTGACTCTTGGAGATGTCCTAGGATTGATCTTGAAGTGTTTGAAGTAGGATAGGACTTCAATGCTTTTGAATTTTGAATTCTGCCTTTTTCCCGCTCTGCTGTCTGCCTCTGTGTCATTTTGATTTGGCCAGTGATTTGCCCAAATTGCTTGCCCCAATCGCTGTCTGTGAGTTAGTCCCAGTTTACTACTTCAGCTTGATTTGGGCAGTGATTTGGCCAAATCACTTTGACCCAATCACTTTTCCAGCTTTTTCTACACTTTTTCTCCAACTTTCTATTTTCTTCCTTTTCTGTAAAAACATGACAAAAATCATAAATTAAGCTAGAAAATGTGTAATTAAGCAGTAATAAAGATAATAAAAATGTGGCTAAATTATGTTTGATCAAGAACGGAGGAGATCTGAGGCACTTAGTGAAGATATCTGCCAGCTGAAAATGAGAAGGTAAGTGGAATGGTTGGATGAAGCCTTTGCTGGTTTGATCACAAATAAGATGGCAATCTATGTTTAGGTGTTTCGTCCGTTTATGAAAGACCGGGTTTGTTGCTATGTGTAGAGCTGCCTCATTATCATAGTGTAGTGGTATTGGTGTGCGAAGGTGGAGAGACAATGTGCGTAGGAGATAGCTGAGCCATACTCACAGACGATGGAGGCCATAATTCTATATTCAGCTTCAGCAAAGGAGCAATTGATAGTGCTCTGTTTTTTATTTTTCATGAAATGAGAGCTTACCCTATGAATAATACAAAACCCAAGTATAGATCAATGGGTATCAGTACAGGAGGCCCAGTCAGTATCACAGTATGCATGTAGATTAAGCGATGTCTGAGATGAATAAAAAAGGCCTTGCTCAGTGGTGCGTTTGAGATAGTGTAACACATGCGTTGCAGCATCCTAATGTGTTTGACGCGGTTCTTGTATAAATTGGCTTAATTTTTGCATGGCAAAAGTAATATCTGGTCGTGAAAGATTGAGGTATAAAATTCATCCCACTAGTATTCTATAATGTGCTGGGTAAGGGAAGAGAGCTTCTGAACAGTTTGTGAGCTTGAGTCCTCAAGGCAGAGGTACTTGCGCGGTTTTGGCATTTGAGAGACTAGTGTCAAGAATAATGTTTGTGATGTATTTTTTTTTACTAGTGTACATTTTAGATGCAGAGTGGGCAATTTCTAGACCAAGAAAAAAATTTTGCATGTCCCTAGTCCTTCATTCTGAACTGAGAGTCAAGGTACCATTTGGTAGCCAAGATCTCTGCTTCAGTGTCTCCAGTAATCAACACATCATCAACATAGACAATTAAGGCTTGGAAGGTAAAAGATGAAGATTTAGTGAAGAAATAGTGATCATATGGGCATTGAGTAAAGCCATATTGGTTGAGTTTGAGGGTGAATTCTTTGTTCCATTGCCTGCCAGCATGTATAAGTCCATAGAGTGATTTTCTTAGTTTACACACTTGATTTGGTTGTGCCTTAGAGTAACCTTACGGAGTAAGCATATATAGTTCTTCATCAATAGAGCCATGGAGATAGGTATTATTAATATCTAGTTAGTGGATTGGCCACTGCTTGGTAGTTGCTATGGCCAGAAATAGGCGAATGGTGACTATTTTTGCTACGGGAGAGAAGTTCTCAGTGTAATCAATTCCTTCAAGCTGGTTGAACCTCTTAGCCACTAACTTGCCTTTATATCTATCATTTGAAATATCAGGTTTTCTTTTAATTTTGTACACCCATTTAGAAGCAATACACTCTTTGTGTACAAGGAATGGGACAAATTTTCAAGTAGAATTTTTCTCGAGAGCTTCCAATTTAATATCCATAGCTTTGACGCAATTTTCATCTATCGTTACTTGTTCGTAAGAATATGATTCATGTGTCAAAGATAGTAACGCTACAAACTCTTTGTGTGCAAGTGTAAAACAAAGATGGTTTGAAAAAATTTAGGTTAATGATGTACTTGAAGGTGACTGTCAGAGTGATTGTGTGGGACACAGATTGTATCTTGAGTTATTGCCACAAAGTCATTTAACCAACTTGGTTTTTTATGAGTCCTTGAACTCCTTTGAATCTGTGTTTTTGTAATGACATTCTGTTATAGGTCTGAAGGTGAGGTTGGATGATGTGGTAGGTCTAAAAGTGAGGTCAGATGGTATTGTAGGTCTGAAGGCAAGGTCAGATGGTGTATAAGGTGGGTATAATGAGGTTGTAGTAATTCTATTTCAAATTCTTCTTGAACTGATAGAGGGTAAGAGGGATTAAAATTTGTCTGATTATGTGTTTGGTAGGGAATTCATGAAAGAGGATATCTCTTGATATAAACATAATCTTGCTACTAAGGTCATATAGTTTATATGCCTTATGGCTTATGGCAAACCCCAGAAAAATGCATTTGGTTGCTCTAGATTCAAACTTGATTTTGTGAGGTCTTACATTAGTTGCATAGCACAGACATCCAAAAGATCGTAGTATGCTATAATCTGGTACTCTATTGTTGAGGAGTTCATAGGGAGTCTTCCAGTTAATCACTGAACTTGGGATTTTATTTATCAGATAAGTGGCATGTAAGACTGGCTCTCCCTATAAATTCTTTAGCAAGCCAAAATCAAAGCTCTGGCTAAGTGAAGAAGGGTTTTATGCTTTCTTTCTATAACCCCATTCTGTTGGGGTGTATGGGCTATCATTTTTTTATGGATAATGTCATACTATTGAAATAATTTCGTTGTCTCAGAGCTCAAGAATTATGCCCTATTATTTTTCCTTATATTTTTCACAGTGGCTTGGTATTGTGTTTGAATCATTTTGAGAAAGGTGAAGAGGAGTGAATGGACTTGAAACTTGTTTTGCATCAGGTATGTCCATGTTGATCTGCTGAAGTCGTCCACTATGGTTAAGAAGTATGAGGCACCTGTAAAAGCAGGTCGGTGGTAAGGTCCCCAGATGTCTATGTGTAAAAGGTAAAAAATAGTGGGGCTAGAACTTGAGCTTTTTGGAAATGGTAGTCTTGACTGTTTGGCAAGAGGGCATATGTGACCTGATGACATTAATGCATCACAGTTAAAGCCCTATATATGAGCAAGCTTTGATATGGAAGCATGGCCAAATCTAATGTGCCATAAAGAAGTATTATTTTTATTCATTTTGAAACCAATAACATCATCACAGGCATTAGCCTTTTCTGATACATGTCTTATTACAGAGAATGAACTGCTACTGATCTTGTATAATCATTCATGGAGGTGTCTCGCAGCAACCAACTCTTTAGTGCAAAGGTCCTGTAACTCACATTGATTTGGATAAAAAATCACAAAAATATTAGAATCCTTTAGAAGTTGTTGAACAGATAAGAGATTGTGTTTGAAACTTGGTATACGAAGTACATTTTGCAATATCTGGGTAGTTTTAGGTGTGACCTCGCCAATTCTTCTAACTTCTTTAGTCGATTCATCAAGTAGCGACACAATTATGGATTTAGTTATAGGCTTGGTGTTTTGTAAAATTGTGAGGGAAGAACACATATGAGATATAACACCACTATTTATGATCCAATTACTAGTATTAATAAAACGAATAGAAACAGAAGAATTTTGAGTGCATTTACCTGTAAGTCCAGTAAATTCAGCACAATTGGCCTCTAGACCCCTTTGCCTTTTATCATCTTGCTCAGTTCTTGTTGAATTATACTAGTGATGATGGCAGTTAGTTCTTCTTTACGGGCTTTATCTGGCTTAACCTCAAATGCGATATCGCATGTATCTTCTGCAGCATTCGTGAACTACTTTCGTCTTCTTTTGTTTGAACCATTCAAAATATCTTATTAGTTTGAAACAAGAATTCTTGGTGTGTCCTGTGTTTTTACAGTAGTTGCAGAACCTTTTGTCTTTCTTTCCAGTCTCCCTTCTCTTGAATGATGCTTTATAACCTGTGTTCTCATTGTTATTGCCCTGTGTCTTAGCCATCATGGCCATGGAACCATCTGCCATATCTAGTGTGAAGTTGTTAACCTCTCTTTATTTTTCAACCCTTAATACCATGGCGTATGCATGATACACTAGGGAAAACGGATCCATGAGGAGGATCTGGTCCTAACGTGATCATATGATGAATTTAGTCCCATAAGGAACTGGATCAATTTGTCGCTTTCACATATTTCACTCATCTTCTTTACAGCACTACAAGTACATATAGGAAATAGTTTGACACAAGATAATTCATCCCAAACTTTCTTAAGTTTAGTAAAGTAAACTATTACATTCATGTTACCTTGTCGGAATGAGCTGATTTCTCTCACGATCTAGATCTAAGGTCTATTGTTGCTGTAATACCCGGCTAGACTCCGGTATCGGAATTCCTACCGTCCGGTGGAATCTCGGATGTCGGAAGCCTCTAGTAGGGTAGAATCATGTTTTCATAAAATGTTTTAAGGTATTTCATGGTTTTAAGTAAAATGGAAATGAGTTTTTGCACAAAAACAACCTTAAAGGAAAACTCAGGTTCGGCCGCCGAACCTCAAGTTCGGCCGCCGAACATGCATGCCTTCGGGAGCGCCTTTAGGCCCCCGAAAGCATAAGTGAGGAAAGTCCAGGTTCGGCCGCCGAACCTCAAGTTCGGCCGCAGAACATGGCATGCATGCGGAGGCACGTTCGGCCCCCGAACGTGGCCTGGCCAGCCACTATAAAAGGGTCCCTTAGCCGAAAACGGGCGAGCTTTTCCCCATTTCCGGCCAAGGTGAGTCCTCCGCCATCCCTCACCGATCTTGAGTCTTTTCCTTCAGATCTTTCGAGTTTTTCACTAGTTTTCATCTTGTTTTGAAGATTTTCAAGCTTTGAGCAAAGTTTTGGAACTTTGAGGTTCAAGGGAACTCAACCCCTCCCCTCTCCGAGTTTAGGTCGTCTCTCTCGATCTCCACGAGGTAAGAGCCGATCTTAAGCTCATTTCATGTTTTAAGCAAGTTTTAAGTGGATCTATGGAGTAGGATGCATGTTTAGCTCATAGTTAGGTTTATGGGTTTTATACGTGTTTTTGAGCAATGTGAGTTGCTTGTGTGTTGTAGTTGGGGTTTTTAATGGTTTGATGCCCCGAGGAGCTTGTATGTTTGCTTGTGAATGCTTGGGAATGTTGTAGAATAGGTTTATGCATGATTGGTTAGTTTTGGAGGCATAAATGCATAGGGGAGCTGAGTTTCTGCCATTCTGGGCGAAACCAGGTTCAGCAGCCGAAGGAACTTTCGGCCGCCGAACATGCTTGTGGAGGCAGGCCTTTCGGCTGCTGAAGTTGCCCCCGAAAAGAGACTTTCGTCTCTGTCTGGGACTTTCGGCCGCCGAAGGTGCCGCCGAACATGCATGAGTTTCGCCTCTGTCTGGGAGTTTCGGCCGCCGAAGGTGCCGCCGAACCTGCTTGACTTTCGGCTCTGGAGGGACTTTCGGCCGCCGAACCTGCCGCCGAAAGTGCCCTGTCCAGTCCTTTCTTGCATGTTCTTCTATGATAATTCCATGATGTTTTAGGGGGTTTTTGGGGGATAGTTTAGAGTTATGTTCATGTATGTTTGGTCCCTCATTTGAGTCCACCTGTGTAGGTTCGGACCCGAGGAACCGAGGACCCCAGCAGTGAGTCTGTTGCCCCAGTGTCTGGTCAGAGCTATCCAGAGGTGAGTGGAATAACTTATTATGTTTTAAGCAAAGAATGAACTTTTTAGCATGTTTCACGCATCATGAATGCCATGTGATGAATTAGGTTGCTTGCATTAGAATTCACGAATATGTTGCATTGCATATTTTTATATTGATGTGGATGAATGTTGGATGATCCATAGCCCTCGATCTATGATATGACGATGTGATATGTACGGTACGGAATGTAAGACCAGTGGGACCCATTCTACGTTCGCTGGCACTATGTAAGAGAAAGACCAGGACCCATTCTACGTTCTGGCACAGTTGGACACTGTTATGTTATGATATGTAAGGGAAAGACCAGGACCCATTCTACGTTCTGGCATAGTTGGACCATGTAGAGGGCTATTGGTGACAAGTTCATCCTTGGTGTGATTAACTGTGATGTGATGCATTCCATGTCCTCATATAATTTAAATGTTTTATTATTCTGCTCACTGGGCTCTAGTAGCTCACCCCTCTCCCATTTCCCCAGGATTGCAGGTACAGGGTAGACCAGGAGGTTTACAAGAGTAATGAAGTCTGGTATATGTAATAGATAGTGTGGACATGATAAATGTATTAATGTTATGTAAAAAAATACAGTTTCAGTCATGTATTGATATTGAGGATTAGATATTGTGCTTGACATTGTGTATGAGGAATCCCTTTTATTACATGATCAAAAATGTTTTATAATGTTCATGAAAGCCAACTCATCTCATGATGTTTTGCCCATTGGGGCATTGATGAGATCCCACAGAGGGATCACGATTATGATTATGACTATGTACAGTATATGTTCAGGTTGAGTTGGATGTTTGAAGGAAAAGTTTTAAATTTTTATGTATTTTCTTGATCATGTATGGGATTAAACAGGTTTCCAGGATGTATGTTTGGCTTGCTACGGGTCCCGGCGGCCTTAAGTCGACCCGGATCCTAGCGCCGGTAGCGGATCGATTTTCGAGTCGTTACAGTTGCCTTCAAAGCGTTGATCCGACTCTTCCCATAGTTCATGAGAAGTTGTGGTATATAGAAATGCCTCTACGATTTCTTTAAAAATAGAGTTAAGAATCTAAGAAATCACCATGCTATCGACTTTTTACCATTGCTCAAAATCCTAATAGTCTTCCTCAGGTTTCTTATGTTTTCCCGTAACAAAGCCAATCTTATCCTTGGCTCGTAGTGCGATCAGCATCGATCTGCTCCAGGTCAAGTAGTTTTCTCCGGTGAGCGGTACACTCACCAATACTGCTCCTAGAGAATCATAATTATGTAGAGTGAGGTGACCCTTCTGGTTCATAGTTGGGATCACGTCGTTGGTACTAGCTATGGCTGCTATAGAAGCTTGATCGTCAAGCTCTAATACTATGAACAGAAAATAACTATGATAACAGAAAATAGAAGAGAGAGAAAAAAACTCATGCATATTGCTTGCTCTGTGTTAACTTATATATACAAGAGTGAAAACTATTAGAACGATCTAAAGATTCTTCTCAACAGAATGCTAACTACTTTCATAACTAACTACTCATTTTTCTACTTAAATTTCCTACATGTGGAAGGCATGACTTTTCAGTTCAGTGTTTTCCAGTTTGACATCAGTTCAGTGTTTTTCAATTTGGAATTAGTTCGGCATAGTCTCGGAGAAGAGACGGTGGAGCTCGTCCCTGTACATTTCCTTGTACGCACTATTTCATTGATTCCATACTTATTGCGCTACATTTTATTTACTAGCCATTATTCTTTCAGTCATTAAGAAATGCTGATGGGATAATTAAAATATAATTATTAATTAAAAAGTGAAAGTATAATAAAGTACACTATAGTTTCACTTATTTTCATTTTAAGGTCTATGATTTAATTTATATTAAATTAGTATCTCGTAATATGATTTTCATATCAATATTTTAACGGCGTCTAAAAATTACCGTTTTTTGCTAATAGTATAATATCACAAGTATTATTTTGGTACAAGAAAGATCTTGAAGTCAAAAATTGATATTTTGAAAAAATTGATTTCTTAATAGTATTATGATTAAAACTTAAAAAAATTTAATTTTGAATTATTTTTTTGATATTTTAATACCAATTACCTAACAAATTATTTATCTCATTAAAATGGATTCCTTTATATTAAAAATTTTAAAATAATAATTTACTATTAATTAAGAAGAATTTCATTTCATGTAGTAAAATATAAGGTTTCAATCGCAAGCTCAATGTTATATAAAAGTGTGTAGAATAAAAGTAAATTTAATATAAATTTGATATCATATGAAAATAAATATTTATATTGAAATATGTATAATATTAATTAAAATGCATATAATGGATGGATCACTAATCTACCAATTGTTATGTTCATCCTTAATATGAAATCAAGCTTTGTATTGGTTTAATAATCTTTAAATTAATTTTTTATTTTTTATTTGTTATCCTCCAATATTACAAAAGACTAATTCTTGGATAATTAATGCAATGAAATAGTAAAAAAGACTGTAGAACGTAGTGGAGATTCCATGATTGGTATCCCTAGTGCCTAAAAAGGTTAAATCAATGGTTGTTGGTTTTGAGTTTACTGTCTCCATCTAACAAGAGTTTTTATACAAATGTGTGATTTTCAACTTGACTCGCAGCAAAAGAATTGATTCAAAAGAGGTAATGAATGACTAAAATCTATGACTATTCCACAATTGAAAGTGTCTTGTCTGCTTGTGATTCATTCCAACCAAGCTGTTTCATAATTACCAAGACATTCAAAAAGCTGGTAAAACTATGACAAGAGTGTTTTGTGAATCATGAGAGGCCTTCCTTTGTTCCATGGTAAGGGTTTGGTGTTCTACAATTTAAAATTATAATTATTAATACTTTTTATTTTTAACCAAAGATGATTAATTTGCAGAGGTATATTTTTGTTAACACATCAGTTACTTCTATTAAAATTTAATACATTAATCATCACGTCCAATTTTGAATTCCATGCATGGTTGAAGAGTTTGTTACCAATTAGGACTATCTGGGAAATGGGTTTGGTTACACTAACAATTTTGGGACAATACAATCATCCTCTCTCTCTATCTGTCTCCCTTGCACATTGTATGTCATGCAAAAGGATCACTTGTAGATCTAAATTGAATTTACTGTGATTTTAGATGTTGGTACAAGAATCTGTTTGTGAGTTTCATCGTTTTTAGATTGGTTAGATGGGTAAATGAGAGCACTAGGCGTAAATTTAGGAGGATGAGAGAATGGAAGGAGAGACGCCAAGAGAGAGGGTGGTAAGGAAAATGATTTAGGAAGATAGAGGGTGCAAAGATAGAGATTTCTGGCAAGGGTTAGAGGGACAGAGAGATGGAGGAGTGATTTTATATTACAATCACTATATACAATAATAACATTATAACATGTGAAATAAAATAATAATAATAATAATAATAAAATAAAAAATTCTGGATGACAGTTATGAATGTCTTACATAATCTAATTCACAATTACGGATTTAATCAATCTAAATAGCAATATATTATTCTAACAACGGTGAACGGGCCGTTATTGCAATAATCAATAAAATAATAATAAACATTAGTTACAAGAATAATTAAAGAAATAATAGAATTACATAAATTTCACAACTAATTAAATTGAAACATTAATTATTCTTTAACTGGAAGAAAAAACTTAACCACACATATGTTCATGACTGAAACATCATAATAAGAAAAGTGTTTTCAGCCTCTTAAATTAATTAAGAATGAGAAATGAGATGATATGAGATGAGATATGAGATACATAAGAATATCCTATTTTTATAGTGCTAAGAGTCCTAACTTAATCTAAATACAAGTAGCTAAAATCAAAATTCAGTATATTTTGGCATATGAGAGTTATCTGTTTATTTTTCGGATTTGGAACTAAACTCTAATTCCTCTCGTCAAATATGTTATGCCCATAATGTAGTCCATACACAGTATGTTTGGGAGTTAGAGTTTAAGTATGACTCTGCTTCTTATCCTTACGTGAATTTGGTTACATCCACGTTTGATTTCAATATGTAGAGTCCAAATTAGATTTTTCTCTTATTATTCTCTAATCCTTATTTTAACTTACCAAAATATTAAAATTCAAATGAATAAACATGTTTTAAATAAAATCAAACTCAATATCTAAGTATTTTAGAATATTAAAATACATAAATATGCATATTATCAATTCCTCCTCACTTAGATTAGACTTGTCCTTAAGTATGTACTCATCAATCAGAAAAGACTCACAAAAACCACGCATAATCAATGGCTCAAAGAGTTAAATTAATTTACTTTAAGCAACTAACATGTCACAACAAAATCTCATCAATATATACAAATCATAAAAAAAATACTAACATAACCTTCAAAACTGAAATGCAATAAACTCATTCTCAATATGTGATTATGCAATTAAGTTCAATAAATTTTTAAGTTCGTGCATAAAGAAATACATACTCAACCAATCAAGAAAGTCTCTTAAAGTTATAATTTTCACCAAGGAACACAACAATCCACTTTTTATTTATTTATCTATTATTATTTTTATTTCTTTATATTTATTTTTATGGTTTTGATTCGAGATTTTTATTCAGCTCCTATGAGAGTGTATTCTCCCAACACTGGTTTTTTCATTCACAAGGGACATCCCTTATTTAAGAGAAATGGGTTCGAACCACTCAAACCAACTGGTGATAGTAAACCATATCATTAATAGTATGTTTTGAACTATTGACGGTCCATACGAGATATAATTCTCCAATCACTAGCTTTCTCTATCTACAAGAGACATCTCTTACTTACGAGGAACAAATGTCGTACCATTTGAACCAACCAATGTTGGTAAACCACTCAATATTATTAACAATTGTGGATTTTTTTTTTGGACTAAAAGCTTAGTTTCCTGGGATAGTATTGAGACTCATTATAATAGGTTAAAGCAGAGTTTCAAAATGCACTATTGGTCTTTTATCAAGCAATATCAACTTACTTAAATATCAGTTTGTATATTTCAACTCATAAAGAAAAATGTTAGAATCTCCTAATGATTTGCATAAAAAGATAAGAGAAGGCCATTTGTGCTAACTACCTAAAATAATTTAATATAACTTTGAAAGTCATTTTTTTAGCATTTTTTCTAAAAAAAAACAAAACAAACAGAATAGAAAATAATTAAAACTAAAGAACACAAAAACAAATGAACAGTACACACTTAGATCACATTATCCTTAATATGATAAAAAAAAAAAGGCAACTAAAGCACGTATATGTCTAGCTTCCCCCCACACTGGAATCAAAAGTATAAAGCCAAAAGAGAGTTTAGAATATGATCCGGTGTAAGGAAGGATGCCATGGACTCCTACTGTCGCCGCTGGTGTGTGGAACGAATTATGGCCTGTATATCGCTGACTTTGTTCACTAGATGTGCTAGATGAGTAGTAACACGCTCTAGGATATTTTCAAAGCACTCTCCATCTGATCAATTCTGGTATTGAGAGCTTGAAAAGCTTGCTAGGCATCAAATGGAGGGTTAGCCATGGATGAAGTAGGGACAACAGGAGCAGTGCGTACATCACCTCTCTTGAACACTCGGTCTGGTCGCGGGATGATGAGACCATTACAATAGGAAGAGTTGAAACTACAGCATACCTTGCTTTTTCTTTTGCGTTTGTAAATCAAAGGTTACTGCTTAACTGTGATGGAGCCGGAGGTAAGTGATGCCTGCCCCTTCCAAGGCGTGACCATGTACCAACAATAAAGACATTCACTACATAGGGGTTATTTGCTGGAGATGCAAGAGAATGATTTTCTGTAGAAGAAGTAGAGATGGAGTGAAGCAAATCGGCAGAGAGGTGCTCGCCGTCAATGGTGGTTGATGAGGATGAACCGGCGGGAGTGGAGACAGCCACAGTGGGGGCACGAGGAGGTTGTCAGCGATGGTAGTGCCACTGGGCGGCGTGTGTAGGTAGCTCATCGTTAATGCATGGTGCGACTATGGCTTGCCACAGCAGTGGAGAGGAGGCGATGGTGGTGTTGCGTGAGGGACCCGAAATGGGAGAATTGAAGCGATCCGGTGCATCGATGGTGCCTTGTTGTGGCTGTGGGGATGAGGCGGCATCGTATGATGGATGTGTGATGGGGGAGGCTGCATGATCCGGTGAGACTTCAGTGACGGAGTTGGCGACCATTAGTTTTGGTGGTTTAGGGCGTGATGGGTTGCGACTGTTGAAGGTTCGAGCTTGCAGCCATCGGTGGAGGAGAAGGATCTGTGTTTGGGAGCCATGAATCGTGTGACGCGCGGCTGCTCAACTTGTTGTGGCTGGAAATTCTCATAAAGAGGTTTTAGATGATGACTATTGACCTTGAATGACTTGTTGGTGTCCATACTTCTTATTTTTACAGTACCATAGGAAAAAATGTTAGTAACAATAAAATGACCAATCCATCTAGTGCGTAATTTACTAGGAAATAATTTCAGTCTAGAATTATATAGTAGAACTTTCTAACCAACTAAAAATTATTTTCTAGAGATTAATTGATCATGCAACACATTTGTTCTTGCTTTTTAAATTTTTGAATTATCATAAGCATCATTCCAAATTTCTTCCGGCATTTGCAATTGCAGCTTATGATGCGCACCAGCTTCATCCATACTCATTATGCATTGTTTTACTACTAAGAAAGTCTTATGTTCAATCTCCATAGGCAAGTGACAAGGCTTGCCATAGATGAGGCAATAAGGGGACATGCTGATGGGTGTTTTATAAGTTATTCGATATGCCCATAAGGCATCCTCCAACTTGAGACTCCAATCTTTACGATTGGGACTGACTGTTTTTTCAAGAATGGACTTAATTTTTCTGTTGGATACCTCTGCTTACTCATTTATTTGTGGATGATATGCTGTGGAAGTTCGATGATGGACACCATATTTAAGTGTCTGTATTTAGCTACCCCGCTAGATTTCAATTCATCAAAAGAAAAGATAATAGTGTATAAAATTGTTTTGTTATTTTAGTATATTTATGATTAAAACTCCTTACTTTTAATTTTAAATTTTTTTTAATACTTTTTAACTAATGTATTTTAAAAAATATTTTTTCTTAACAACTCTAGTATAATATCAAACAAATGATAAATAACAAAATTTGTAGCCACTTGAATAAATATACATCCTTTTATTGTTTACAATCTAATTATGTTTGATTGAAGATACAAGATGGTTAGGATAATTTTTTTTTTTCAATTTGGTGTGGATATATATGAATAATGAACTTGCCATTAATTACCAATTCTAAAAATAAAGGGATTTTGATAGATTATAAAGCACAATATCTAAAGCTTGGCTCATTTTGTTCATGTATATGGACCAAGGAGGCAAAAAAAGGCTATGGAAATGATAGGTAAAACATGATAATGAGATTGAGGAGATGAGATGAGATGAGAATAATTAAGAGAGGAGGGCTTGAGAAAATGATTTTGTAAGACAACTATAATTGTGTCTTGTACTTTCTAAGGGAGTGGGTCAATCATGAGGTCTAGAGTTAAACCACCTACCCACATTAATTTTTAATCAAAATTTCATCATGCTTTTATCAACATTGATTCAACATATGCCATAGCCACCTAAACTACTAAAAATGGTAGTGTTAAAAACAGTAAAACTTTATTTTAACTTATTCAGCAGTTAAATACATATAATTCATTTCGGTAGTTAATTTTAAATCTCTACATTCTAATTCCTTGTTAAAAAATTAAATAAAATTCAGGATGATTAATCTGTTAGTAATTTAATTTAAAAATTGAATAAAATAAATTAAAAATTAAATTTTATTATTATGTGGAAACTATATTGAATTAAACTAGAGATCGGTCAAGTCGATTTGATTTAATTCAAATCGATCGAGTGAATTTTTTAATAAATTTTAATTTTAGACTTTACTTTTATTATTCTAAAATTAAATTGAAGTGTTTCGATCTTAATTGCTAATAATAACCATTAAATAAAATAAACATGAAAAAAAAAATTTCAATTAAAAATTACTTAAAAAAAAGCTTCAAGTTCATGTATTCATTCATATAAAATCATTCCAAAACCTATTTAATTTAATTTTATCAACTTTTTTAATTAAAATTTAACCAAAATAAAATAATTAAATTTTTAAAAATTAAACTAAAAGAATCAAAATTTTAATTATTTGGATTTGAATATGACACTCCTTTAACCTTAGGCAACACTTGGGCCATGTCCTCACTGTTAGAATTGCAGTGCCGCAAATTGGTAAGCTTTTCAAAGTCTAGAAGACAAGATACTGGAGGCCCATGAGAGTTGAATAAGGAACCAAAATTATTATTAACACTTCTTATTACATAGTTTTCTCATAGTGCAACTATACCCCATTACAATATCTTCATATCCAAGGCCCAATTTAGGTAGAATCACACAAGGAAAAACTGGCAAAAAGAAACTATAAAAATTTGGAAGCTGGACGTCTCATTCATAGATTATTGCTGTTAAAACTTGAAAGATGTGATAGAATTTTCATGGGGAATTGAGTTTTTGATTTGATTTCTTCTTAGAGAAAATCCCACCAATTAGAGGGATCAATGGCTTCTTCTTCTTCTTTCTAAGAGAAGGGTGTCTTTCAAGTGCTTCAAGTCCTTGTGGAATCTTGACTTGAGCTAGAGATGGAGGATTTGCAAAAGTTACATATCTCTTCTTTTGAAATTCAATCCTTTCTTCTTCTTCTTCTTCTTCTTCTTTTGTAGATTGCATTTTGAGTTCAAATTTTGTTGAATCTTCAACAACTTTCACATCTTCAATTTCACGTAGTTTCAATTGTTGAAGCTCTCGTTTTGTTCTTTCAAGCTCTTCTTTAAGAGAAGAAAGACAATCAGCCATTACTGTACTTTCTTCTTTAGCTTTTTGAAGGCTCTGCTTTGTCTCTTCTAGCTCTGCTGTCACTGTTTCAAGCTTGGAAGATCCTTGCCCATTTTCCATGGCTCCAATCTGCATCTAGTTACAACCAAATCCAATTTAAGGATACATTAAACTTCATTTCCAAACATCCTAAGTGGTCTCTGAAAGATTTTATAAGGTTGTCCATGCAGGATTACTTGTCATCTTCCTCATTAGATTCTTAAAGCTTTTAAAAATTTATACTAATAAAATAATGCACAGTACACAAAACAGTCTCCAAATCCTTTAAGGTTTCTACTTTATTCCATCACATGATAAAAGAAAGCCAAAAACTGGAACTATAACAGCCTTAGATATCTTAATTCAACCCTTAAGAAAACCTTGATTCTGTCACAAGCAATGCCCATTGGTTACTTTAAAATTCATATGCCTTAATTATTACAATTTAATTAATTTAATAAAAACTCTAATATGTATATGTTTTATATTTTAAATTCGAGATGACTCAAATATTATTCAACCAACAAAACAGAATTTAACAGAATATAAAATTTAAGAAACAAAATGAAAGGAAAGCCAAGGCATAGCTAGTAATGATAAAATTTAACAAACTTGAAAGAAAGGAATATGCAAAGTAAATTAAGGTAACCTCTTTGAGCTTGTTAGAATAGAGCTCGCCAGCCAAAACTTTCTCGCCGAACAAAGTAACTGCCTCTCTAACTGATCGGAAAGGAGCTCGAGTATCAATCTCTGCCCTCTTGATAATCACTACTCCCTTTTCAGCACTATCCATGGAAAGCGAGAGAGAGAGAGCAGCGAGGCAAATTAAGGTGGCAACAAGAAGAAGCTCCTTTTTATGAGGGCTTCGGCCTCCGAGAGAGAGACAGAGGGGGTGGTTACAAGTAGAGAGGAGTGAATTTGGTTAAGGAGTATAACAAAGATATTCTGAAGGGAGGAGAGAGCTTGGAATTCGTTGCTTGGCTTCCACTTCACTAGAATTCTGTTTCTGCCATGGTTTGAATGAGAAGCCGGTGGTGGGTAGTGGATGAATTGTTGAAATGGGTCTGAAATAATATGAGACGGCCCATTGTTTATTCGGCAAAAGAGAGAGACTCTTCACCAATACCCAACAAATCAAGGCCCTACTCTCTCTTGTTCTTTTCCTCCGTGGGTCCTCTTCCTCGCGCTAAGTTAAAACTGTAATTAGACCTTTTCTGTTGGTTGAGAGGGAAACATTTTTATATGCTTAAGATGAGAGAACAAGAACAAGGTCCCGACTCCCCACGCTTGACAGCAGAGATTTTCCCACCTTTTCTTTTATTAATAAAAATTAAAAAACCCTTTTGGGTCAGGGATTGTTTGGAGAAGGGGAAAGGAGAAAAAGGGTTGTGTCTTGTGTGGCTTTTTGACGATAAATTGCATGGAAAAATTGGGCCTGAATGACATTGTTTGGGCTGGTCATGTGTCCCAATTCAGTTAAGTTTTTTTTTTTTTTTTTGTTCCTTTTAAAAAATATTGGTTCATTGCATAATAGGTCTAGGCCTAAAACAAATATAACACAAAAGAAACGGTACACCAAAGAGTCTATCTAACTAAAAATTAAAAAACACTATGAAAGCCCAAGCTAGATGAAAGCATGGTCCAAAAACCTCCTAGCTGTTTGAAACAGAACCCAAAGCAAGCCCAACGATTTAATTCTGCAAGACCAGACCGATGAACTATGAACTTCGGCAGTGAGGCACACATACAACACCATATTAGGAAAGACAAAGATGAATTGATTAAAGCATAAGATACCAAAGAAACAGCTGAAGCCTATAAGAGGGTGTCTCCATCGCTTGCAATATTCGAGAACTAAGCAAAACCAAGAGATAAATAAAGAGAACAAGTAAAACCAAGAGATAAACACAGACAACGACACAGAGCAAGGGTGATATAGATATGGAGCCAAAGGGACACAAGCAGGTGGTAAGAGAGTTCTTTTGCATATCGACTTTTGAGAGATCCGAGTATTTAGCATCCTAGATATCAAAAATATCCCGAAGAGATAACCATTAAAAAAATAAACCTAAAATTTAATTCAAAAAATGATAATGATACTTTTCAAATAATTTAATCTCGATAGAAAGACAGATGCAATAAATTAAAATATAAAAAATTTAAGGATATACAAAAAATTTCTCTTTATTCAACCATACAAAAATATTATTATTTATCCCATCCATAACCTTTGTGGCAATCTTATTCAGAGATGAAAAGAGAGATCTACTTTAGCAATATCTTTCTATAATAGATAAAAAATTATAATTAAATAAAAAATTTAAAAATTTAACAAAAAAGTCAATTAATTCAATAAGACCCTACGGTTGCGTATATTTATATTTTAATATAAATTTTTTAATTTTAATTTAATTTACCCAACTTTTATATTTTAGTATAATTTTAATTAATTTATAATTTTTAAAATTTTAATAGTTTATGTATCACTCTGATAATATAGTTGACATACCACATATATTTTTATATAAATTAATTAATAAATAATTAAAAAATATCTGTATTTTAATTTAAATATTTAAATTTTAGATTAACGGACTAAATATCTGCCTTTGAGTGCAATGTTACTCAGATTTTTAAAAATCAAAATTTAAAAGTTTAGATAAAAGATTAAATATAATATTTTATTATTTTTTAAATATAAATTAATTTTATATATGAAAATAATATTAACATATATTTAATTATAATTAAATCATCTATTTAATTTTAAAAATAATAATAATTTAATAATTAAATATGCCACTGACAGTTTTAATAATAAATAAATTTTATTTTACATAAATAAGTATTTAGATTTTATAATAATATATTATTTTTAATTATTTTATATATATTATTATTTTAAATTAAATAATATATATGCTATAAAATATTTATAATTATTATTATAAAATAAAATTTTTCACGGATGAAAATATAAACAATATATTTAATATTTAAAATATTTATTTTAATTTTAATTTTAAAAATTAATTAAAATTATATTTAAATATAAATATTAAATTAATTTATTTAAAATTTAAATATATAAATTAAAATATAAAATAATATAAATGTTAGACTTTTTTATTTAATTGACTAATTAAATAATAATAATAATAATACACATGACATATTAGTGAAATTATAAAATTATCACATAGATAATTAAATTTAAAAATATATAAATTAATTATAATTATATCAAAAATACAAAGGTTGACAAATTAAATTAAAATTAAAATACAAATATGTATGTTAGTTTTTTTTTTTTTTATAAGTAAATTGACTTAAAAAAACTAAAGTTAAAAAAAAAAAGAACTAAAGAGATTTTCTTTCTCTATTTAAAATGGAGGGAGAGGACAGTCATCAGTTCCCAATTCAGTTAAATTTACTAGGTGAAAGCAAACTTCCTTGTAAATACATTAACTTCGCCCAGCTTCTCTTGGTTAGGCATAGAAACAAATCCCATATTAGCAATAAATGCTTTTTTTTTTTTTTTTGTCAACTCATATTTAAAATAAACGAAGGGTGAATGCTCCAATAATTTAAGCCACTTTTATGATATAGTTTTCGTTTATTGGTCAAAAAGATTAATTTTTATATTTATAATAAAAAATTTTAATTAAAAAAAATAAATTTTAAATTTATTATAATTATAACAATGTTTAAATTAATTTTAATTAAATTTAAATTAATCCAAAAAGATTAATTTTTATATTTATAATCAAAATTTTTAATTAAAAAAATTTAACTTTTAAAATTATTATAATTATAATAACATTTTAAATTAATTTTAATTAAATTTAAATTAATCACATGCTATATTATATATTATTATTTTACTATATGAGTAATTTAATTAATTAATTAATTTAAATTTTAGTTAATACTTTTCAATTAAAATTCCTATTAATAAAAGAGAAGTAATTATTTCAATTATATAATTTAAATTTTTATATAATTAAAATTTTAAAATTATAATTAAAATTTAATTTTAATTAATTAAAATTTTTATATGGTAAACATGTCGTATAAATTAATTTAAAAAATTATTATAATTATAATAAATTTAAAAATTAAAATTTACAATTTACAATTAAAATTTTTTACTAATTATAATAAATTTAAAAATTAAAAATTTTAATTTACAATTAAAAATTTCTACTATAAATACAAAAAATTGTAAATTTGTGTTCTATTTGAACCAATAATCCTATATTTTTAAGATATTTAGCTTCTTACTCAAATACTCTGAAAATAAAGTCAACAGTGACACGAATAATTGTAATTGAACATTATTGTAAAACAAATAATTGAATCATTTTTAAATTCAACTATATTACAGACTTTTTCCTTTACCATCTGCTGTTTTAATAGTCGATTATTGTTATAATAATGGCTAATAAAAAAAATATAATATGTTTAAGTTTAATTTTAATTTTAATTTTTAAAATTTTATAAAATTTAATTTTATATTTTATGTGTTTAATTTAAAAAAATAAAATGCAATTTTTAAAATTAAATTTTATAATATTGATTATAACTATAATTAATTCTTTTAAATTTTGATGAAATTTAAATTAAATTTCATAAAACTTAGGTAATAATTTTTTATTATGGAGTAAAATGCTTATAATAAAATTTTTTTTCTCTTAATTATCATTTATTTTACTAGGTAATTAAATAAAATAAATAATTAAAAATTATTTTAATAAATAATTAATTAAAAAACTTTTTTATAATTTAACCCTGCATTTTTTTTTTATAAAACAAAAGGGTGCACATATACCTTTTTCATAAAAAAAAAAAATTATTTTATGAATCAAAATTTGAACGAAAATCATATGGGTGAAAGAATTAAATCGAACCGAAACTATGAAGAACTAAATCGAAACTATAAAAAGAATTCGATTTGATTTTGATTCTCAGGTAAACTCTGAATCGGAATTAAAAATCGAAACCGCAAGATATCACCGTTCTCTTTCATTTCGAAATTTCAACAGCCTCAAGGTCCTTCACGCCTGCTGGTGTTGGAACTGGGAAATTGAAAGAAAATATACAAGTGCAATAGCCTTGAGTCACGGAATCTGCACAAAATTCGCAATCGTTGTTCGATTGTCTGTCATTTGATCTTTCGATAAGAATGGTACTCTTAATTATTGATTCTGATTCTTCTGTGCTTATTATGATTTCTCTTCAAATTGAATTATAGGTTTTGATTTCGTTTGGCAGATCCGATTCATACTTCTGCAGAACAGACAAGGCAAGACTCGTCTCGCCAAATACTATGTACCTCTTGAAGATTCCGAGAAGCACAAAGTTGAATACGAGGTATGCCATCTTATAAACGACGCTTTTATCTTCGCAATTTGTTTTTATCGACCGCATTTTTTCTTGGTTTGTTGACCTCGATTAATTTATCGGCAGGTTCATCGGTTGGTTGTCAACAGAGATCCCAAGTTCACGAATTTTGTTGAGGTTGGTGATTTTCTAATAGGGTTCAGTTACGAAAAAACTTTGTGATTTCACCAATTTCACTTAATTGAATATAAGCGTCCAGTTAATTTGCTAGTTGACACGGATTAATACTGGAGTGAGTTAATTAGCCAATCTAAAGAATTTATGCTCTCCGTGGTTGCATTTTCATCTGTTAATTGCTTCAGAACTCCAGTTTTGTGCATATACTTCTCGGGTTGGGACCATTTTTCTGTAATCTTTATATAACTTAGTTGCTGCTACTTCTCCCAGAAAAAGAATTTTTCTGGTTGTAATATTTAGATGATGGTCAAACCCAACCCCTTTGATGGGAAGAGATTATGATTGAATGCTTTCACTTGTCACTTTAAATTCATTACTTGTTTTACTACAAACAGCTTCATCTTGAGAATTCCTTAGCTTTCCTATTATTGCATCTTCTTCTTCAGATTGAGTTTGGAAATACGGATTCCATCTTTGGGTGGGTTGCACATTAGATGACCTGTTATTTATGTTATGGTAATTTTTTTAGCTTACTTTCTTATGGCTAATGAGGCATCTTGGTATTCATCATATTAAATTGTTTTTCCTAGCTTCAAATATTAAAGTACCTTGTTCTGTAATGTGTTTTGCAATTTATTCTGAATAGTTTTTTGCCTTGTTTACATGGTAAATACTTTTCTTGCAGTTCCGAACACACAAGGTCATATACAGGCGGTATGCAGGATTATTTTTCTCACTGTGTGTTGATATCACAGATAATGAATTGGCATATTTAGAGTGCATCCACTTATTTGTGGAGATATTGGATCATTTCTTCAGCAATGTTTGTGAGCTAGATTTGGTATTTAACTTTCACAAGGTTTGTCAACAACATGATTTTTCTTGTTTACTTACTTGATTACCTGCTCCATGCACATCTTCTTCTTTGAAATTTTATCTGTAGTGCACCAATATTTGCTATTTTCTCATTCTCCTTCTGCTGCTTGTATCTGGTTAGATTCTGCCATGATCTATTCTTGTAATGGTGTGGACTGTAGCTCCTTGAGAGCTGTGCACGTTTGAAATACCATCTGTTTGCATACACTGGCTAGAAGGCACATGGACACATGATCATTAGCAGTTGTAACTAAGCATAAAATTTTCTTGCTATTATTTCTGTAAGGGTTACCATGGATGCATGTTGCTTTCCAACTTCTGCAATGTAGTCCTCGTATGGATGTGTTTCAGCTTTCAAATGGATCAATTGCTCTGAATTAGGGGGGAAAAAGAGACAAAAGAAAAAGAAAAAGAAATATTCTTTGTTCCCATGTGTACTGATTCACCTGGTCTCTTTCTAGGTGTATCTGATACTTGATGAATTCATTCTTGCTGGGGAACTCCAAGAAACAAGCAAGAAGGTGAGTCTTTTCCGTAGATATTTACTCTTTCCCTCGTATATGTGGCATGCAGGGATTCTAAGCCTGTGACGTTCCTTTTTCCACATATCAGCAGTAACACTCCAATTTCTTAACTTTTGTTTCCTTCTCTAGGGGATATTTTGATTCCCAAGAAACAGAAAGTTGTGGTTATTAACAAAGAGACTTTTTTCTTTTTAGGCCTAATGACCAAAAAAATCCTGAACGGTGTTTGTCAAATTTATCTCATTATTTTATTTTTGGAGATTTACAATTTAGTTTCTGGATATTGCTATTATTAACAAGTTAATTCCTACATTTTCAGAAATGTATTAAAACGTCTTTATCTTTTATCTCCGTCAACAAAATAGTCCTTCTGTCTATTTCTGCCGTTAAAAATATAGCAAAAGACCAAATTACCTCCCTTCTTTTCCTCCTTCTTCTTCGATTCTTCCTCTTCTTCTTTGATTTTTCTTTTTCTTTTTCTTCTTTGATTTTTCTTTTTATTCTTCTTCTTTAAGGAATCTTCTCCTTCTTCTTTTTCTTCTTCTTCTTTTTCTCCTTCATCATCTTCTTCTTCTTTTTTTTTTCTTCTTTTTTGAGGAGGATTTTGTTGAAAGAAAGAAACGATAAGGATTTTTTAATAGATATGAGAAAAGATAAGGACATTTTAATAGATTTCTGAAAATGTAGAGACTGACTTGTTAATAGTAACAATATCCAATGACTAAATAAGGGATTTTATTTGAGGGTAAAATTAGATTTAAAAAATTTTCTCTCTCGTTCTTTATCTATTTTTAACGGAAAAAAAGATGGAAGAATTATTTCGTTGACAAAAAGAAAATATAAGAACGTTTTAATAGGTTTCTAAAAATGCAGGGAATGACAATACCAAGAGACTTAATCTTTTGGGCTAAAATTGATAGTGATAACAATTTCAATATTAAGTAATTGAAATATATATGTAAAGCTCAAAAAACTATTTTAATAAAAAAACAAATATATTTTTCACTATTTACTAATTATTATAATAAATATTTTTTAATAATTTTTTCACGTCTAAGCAAAGAATAATATTTTTATACTTGTCAACATGCAAATAAGTAAAGAAGAATTTTCTTCTTTGCTAATTGATATAATTGATAAGGTTTATGTGTAGATGTTATTTTTCCTTAATTAAATGGATTAGAATTGTTATCAATAAAATTAAAATAATATGATAAAATTGAAAAAGTTGTACATTTTGTTTTTTTCTTTCTAGTTTTTTTTTTTCTTTAATTTTTTCTTTTTTCTTTTCCAATGAACCTTTTTGTTGATTCACTTTTGGCTTTGTTTCTTGCATAGCATTCTTCTGTAGTGAATTGTGCTTTCTTGTGATTTCAGGCTATCATAGAGAGGATGGGGGAGTTGGAGAAGCTCGAGTAAACGTCTGTTCTCTAGTTAGAGCATTTGGAGATTTCATCATTTTCCCTTATTCTCCTCCCATACCCAACTTTGTTTTAATTCAGTTCTGCTTTTATTTTCTTGCTCATTGGGCACAGCCAGTTCTTTCTTCCCTTGTAATATTTGAAAATCAAGTCCCAAACTTTCATTTACACATCTCCCTTTGGTGTTTGGAACTGTGGGTTAATCATGTATCATCAATCAAAACTTTATTCTTTATTCATCAACCAAGGAAATGAACAAATTTGTGTTCAAGTTAATGTTGGATTTTTTTTTTTCTTCCTATTCTGGGAGTCTGGAGAACATTTTTATATAAGCGGGTCAGAGGAGATGGCTTCAACATAGGGTTTCATCACAAAGGATTAGTGAAAAATGCATCATAAAGACAATAACATCTGCCATACCAAGTAGACGAGAAGGCAGGCGATAACATTTATTGCCTGATCATTCATTCTTTACTAGGATTAAAGTTTAATATCCACAATTCGTACTTGAGCTAGTTCTCTTATTAGATAAAAGAGCAGGAGACAAATCTTTGGGGGCAATGAAACCTTGTCTTACCATGGGACGTGTCAGATCACTTTCTTTTTTCTTTTTCTGTTGTGGTGGTGCCATCTTCATTTGGGGTTTGTTTCCGTTACTGTTGCCAAGGGCAGTTAAGGAAGGTGCTTTTGCAGTGTGTGATGGCTCTGTCTTTGTTTGTGGCGGTTCGTTTGTATAATTTGATTTGTTGTTTTAATTGGGTCTGTTTGGATAGTATAATTTGTTTTGGTTGATTTGATTTCTTTTTTATTTCGGATTCTATTTATGAGGACAAAATAACTTTCATGGATTAGTTTCAGACGCGTGCTGCATTTATATATACACACTTTTTACTGAACGTAAATAACTACTATTTTTCAAGCGATATTCATGTAAATACAAGTGGATAAAAATCATACATGTGCAGAGGAGGATTAAGAATGTATAATCAAAGGCATGGGTCCATATCATACTCAAAGGGAGGGTGGGCATAAGCAAGTTTATATTTTCTGCGTAAACGGGTAAGGTAGACGCCAGCAAACAATCCTTGGCAGCAGATATGCTTTAATATGCTCATATACGCATCTGATTCCCCAGACTGCTCTTCCCTCGATGCTATTTTAATGCCCCACTTACATCTCAGATCCCTATATTTGACCATGCCAAAATAGAGCAACGGCTCACAAGCGTTAATAGAAAGTAAAGAATGAAATAATATGTTACTGTCTGCCCATCGCCTGATTGTAACAGTTCTCGACTCTATATTCCTCTCACAGTTGCTCACTGCAGAGTAAACGCAATGGCAATGTGCCACCGCCAGCTCGAAACCCAACTCCAGTTTCTTCATAAACAGGAGGAATATGGTGATCTTGCCTCTTCATCCTTGCTTGCGGCAAAGTTACGGCCGTGAACTGCTGCTGCTGAGTGATGTGAGGATACTTGGGGCCCAGGACTTCTAGTGTTGAAGTTGAAGGCAAAGAGGGGGGGATATAGGGCATAAGCCTAGGCGATTCTTGCCTTTCATTCTGCCAGCTTGGAAACTGAGTCATGGCTGCTGAAGTGTTTCCGTATTGAACTCCCAATTGAGCGGCCCAAAGCTGCTGTTGTTGCTGCTGTGGCTGCTTTGTCAAGGCCTTAGAACTTGCATGGGGAACGCAATATGGGCCGGTGAGATGGGGAATCAGCTGAAGTTGGGCCTACAATCAAGCATTACCACAAAGAATCAGCAACTTGCTAGTTCCCACTCAACTCAATTAATTGACCAAAAGTGACCCGTATAATAGAAATGGCAGTTGTTGCAAATTTTGGAGTTTATGACTAGCCAGCAATTGGCAAGCTGCACGGCAAAGATGCATCTGCATGCTTGTCGTGTTGCATGTAAGATGAGTACAAACTACAATAATTTTTCTTTCTTTTAAAAAAAATATCTTCCACTGCGTCGAACTATTCAATAGGAGCAATTATTTATCAGTAGACTATAATCTTAGAACGGATGAATGGCTAATGACATTCTAAAACCACTTCTATGATCACTTTTATGGTCACCTCTTTACATGAACACGAATTTGCTAATCTGAAAGGAAAGAGTAAGACCTGTTGTGCTACTGTTGAAGGCGAATCATGGTAAGCAGGTGTATATCGTGTTTGTGACATGGAGAAAGGCATGAGTGTGGGATATTGCGCATGATAAGGAACTTGAAGTTGTGCAAATGGTTCCAAACCATTTCCAGGTCCATTAAAACTGTTATTAGGTTCCATCCCACCACCTCCAGCTGATAGAGATAAAAAATTGAAACCCTGAGAGAGCAAAACTGATCAGAAGCAATCAAACTGTAAGTATAAATAATTCTCAGGAAAAAAAAGGCCAATATCTAAATCACCTTTACAAAGTGTCCATGGATTTTATACAGGGCACTTTACCCATAAAACTAGACTAATGTGAGAATTTAACACTTCTTTCACGCCCACGGAGTGTGAAAGGCACAACATTAAATAGGAGGAGGCTTTGATATTATATTAAAAAAATATGTTGAGCCTATCTCACTAACGGGAGGAGTGCCTAAGGATTCATACGGGCATATTAGCCATGTCCAAACCAATGTGAGAATTTAACAGTAATTGAAAATAGATACTAAACTAACCTGCTTCTGAGAGGCCAGAGCAGACTGAGAACGATCTTGGTGTGGCCTTAGGTGTTGAAAAATATCATTTTTACCGTCATTTGGATTCTTCACAGGTGCATTAACTACTGTGCCAATAGATGTAATTCCGTTCAAATCATTTCTAATGCCATTGAAGTCATTTATTGTCCTAAGTACACCTTGCTTCAATATTTCATGCGGTCTCAATTGATTCAGAGGCCTTTGCAAGCTTTCTTTGCTCCGAGGTATCTGCAAAGCCCGAATGAGATGGCCAATGTAAACATGAGCTGCGCACCTCTTCCATGACCCTCTGTCAGTTGAAATTTTAAAAACCTGTATCACTAATCGGTCACCATCAGTGGATGCTTGAAGAAGTAAATAGCAATGAACAGATAGTTCAATTTAGAATTCTTGTGCTACCTCTAAAGAGCAGGTAAGATAATTAAGAACTAGATTACAAAATCTTCACCTTTCCAGTCGAAACATTTTGAAATGAACCAGGTTGAGCACCAAGCCAAGCAGGTACTTTAGCAGCACAGGATCTGAAACACCAAGTCATGTGAGAAATTGGCAATAAAGGATACATAAAACATCCAAATCAGACTAAAAGAAGAAACTTACTGTGATAAAGGCCCATGACAAACACCATGCGACTTTGATGAAGACAATCCTGGCCACAGTACTGGACCTTCAGATTAAAGAATTAAGCTTTCAGCCATTGGCAGTTTAGTGATATAATATGAGTTACAAGTTACAATATCAAGCAAGCTAGAGTTCTACTGTTGTTTTTGGATGCGCCAATAGTATGATATTGGTCTAGTTGATTTCCAGTTGCTGTAGTCTGTAAAAGCAACAAATCAGATGAAATATTGGAATCACCATTTTTCACATGTAAGTATATCTGATTCAGACTTTCAAAATATGATTACCGGTGCTAATGCTAATTCTGTCTTTCCATCAATAAGGGAAGTTTCTGGTTTTGCAGGCTGCTTTAATTCCCTGCATAATAAACGCAGAGAAAATTAGATGCATGAAAAAGAGGGAAAAAATAAGCACCAAAGGTGGTGTTGAGTTCAGGATATCAAGCAAAAAAAAGCAGCAGATACCCAGTATCCTGGCGGGGCCCAGGTAGAAAGCATGGGTTAAACAAGTTGCATGGTGTCTTTTGTTCCTCGTGTTTAACCAACTTGTGCAAATTCACTTGAGCAACAAAACTGTTTTCTCCATGGTGTTTCTCACTGCTGGACAAATTACATGGTTCTTGAATACTAGGTCCAATCATTGAATAAACTTTAGCAGTTTCTCCAGTTGATTTTTCTATGTCAGAAGCAGGATTAACAGCTTCATCAGATCTTGATTCGCAAATTTCATTCAGGTCTTCTTCTATAGCTACAGAATCTGACAAAAGACAATATTTAGAATACTTTCACATTAAATAAGCAACTATATAAACAACTGAATTGATATTGTAGGGGAAATTAACAAAGATTTACCTTCCAATTTGGGTGGATGTCTATCAACAGCCTCGGGCAAAGCTGAAGGACTCGTATCCAATTTGTTGTTACCAGCATGTTCAATGTTGGGGAACATTCCTGCCAAAGCATACAATGTCTCCACAACTTCTTCCTCATCTTTGGTGATTGGCCCACCCGCATTCTGCTTCAGGGACCAGTTTGGGTTCCCTTGTTTCTAGAAAAGCAAACTTCTCTTTAGATGAGTTTAAGTGATTACTCCAAAAGGAATAAGTTAGGTTAGCAAATTGATAAAATTGACTAACCAGATTCTGTTTCAGTTTCTTTAGACCAACCCTTTTGGGTGATTCAACACCACCAGTAGAATGGTTCAACTTCTTTGAATCTGGAAAAGGTGGAGATAAAGATTCTAGATTGCGTTTCTTCATGGCTGTAATTAAAATGTCCAAATTTCCAAAGCATTAATTCCCAAAAAAAATTATTAAGCACTGACATAAATTTTTCTTTTTTCTTAACAAGGAAAAAATAGAAAAAAAAAAGAGTTTTTTTCAGATACGTAAAAAGCTTAAAGTACCTCCCATGTGAAAATAAGTTTTAAGAGTAGAAAAGAACAAAGCAAATATTTCAGATACAAAATGGTTTATTGAAAAGAATCAATGCACCGTGAAAGTCCCATCATAAACACAACAAATAAGATTAGAAAAGAGAACAGAGAGAATCTTGCGTCCTTGAAAAGAAAGGGAAAGTAAAAAAGCTTCAGTTTTGCTTCAGTTCTAATCAAAATTTACACAGATTAAAAAACCCCCCAAAAAAATTTAAAAAAAAAAACAGCAGCAAAAACTTTCCCTAAAGGCCGACCACCAAGTAAACCTCCATTTGGCAGCCAGAGGCCTTCTAATAATTAATAAAAAAAAAATCCCACCTTAGAGTGTGCTTTCAATAGTTCTTATTAGGAAAAAAATATATTAAATGCATTTGAAAAAAATAGTTTAAATTTCTATTCAGTACTCGTAGAGTCTTAGAATTTTATGATTAAATATATTAAATAAATTAACATCAATTTTTAATAACCCTTCTTTTTCTCTTTCCAAGAGAATAATAATAAAAAGAAATAAGACAAGTGTTCCTTCCTTCTAACTAACCACACCTGACCGTAGCTTCCGCGGAACAGAAACATGATCAACGCCATTGCACCCATGAAAAAGTTCCTGCAAATTTGATAAAACACAACAAATAATCAAAATGAAAATTAGTTAAGAAACAAATACCTTTTTATATAACAAATTAGTAAATTACCTTGCTGGGTAGCTTGAATCTCTTAGCGGCACCACCACCACCACCACTTATAGAAGGTGCTTGTGAAGGAAGAGCCTCTCCTTTATCAGCTAAGTTGCAACCCATTTCATAGTTGTCTTCGTTGCTCGAAGCTGCTCTACTCTATTAACAGCACTCAATTTCTTATTTCTCTTTATTCGATTTCTCCGAAGATACGAAGTCACCACCACCACCGTTCAAACCTTAAAATCAGATCACACAAAATAAACGATGATAACAACAAAACAGAGCAAAAAGGGAAACAAGGGACAGAATTATCAGAGAAACTCTTATCACCAAGTTGAATAAGAATATACAGATAAAGACAAAGACCCAAATGGGGTTTTGTTTCTTAGTTTAGTAAAAAACATGAAATTTTAGGGACCAGAATAAAGGAGAGAGAAGTAAATTCACCACAGATAAGCTTGTGTCCAAGTTTGCTTAATCTGTCAGAGACCAACTCGCTCCACGCCTCACGTCTCGACTCATGTCCGTTTCTTTCACATTAATCATCACAAACTAACAACATCCGCCTGTTGGAAACGGCTTTGACGGCCATAACCGATTTAATAAGCCAAACACAGATCTTTCCCTTCCATTTCTCTTCCAAGTTATGCTTCTTCAACAGAAGGAAAGAGAAAAAGTTAGAGAAACCGGTCTTATGGATTGATGAAGATAAACCCAACAGCAACAAAAGGAGAGAAGAGTTTTCTTTTATTTAGTTAACAGTAATCAGAGAAATTGCAAGGGTGGAGAAAACCAAAAAAGAGGTGTTCGGGTTTTTGTTCCAACGAGAAAATCTAGTTATTAGTTGGCTCATATCTCTCTGCTAGTCTCTCTCTCTCTCTCTCTCCCTCTCTCTCTCTCTCTCTCTGTTCTTTCCAGCAGAGGTGATCAGGTAAATGTGAAGGAATACAGCAGAGACAAAAACTCAAAAAGAAAACCAAGGAGATTGAGTGAAAGAAAAATAAAAAGAGAAAAAGAGAGCGGAAAAGTAATTCGTTCTCGTGTTTACAGAATCAGGTTCTTCGTGAAATAAAGCACATATAAAAGAGAGGAAAAAGAGGAGAGGGAGGGGGAAAATGCACGCAAAGACCCCTCGAGAGAGCACACAAAGGGGAGAGAAGGAAAGGAAAGGAAAGGAAACGCTCACTCTGTTACACCCGTGAGTCACCTTGTATTTTCACAAGAGCATATGCAGATCCCACTCATTAGAAAAATCTTTTGAATTAAAAAGAAACCCCATTAATGAGTACGAATCTCCCTGAACCTGAATCCATTAAACAGTGCTTTAAGGAGACAGAGACTATACTTACTTCTCATCCGCAGATCTTAATCTCACACATCACGGCCAAAACACAGTAACCCAATAAAAAATTTTCACTCTGAAACGATCTGAAGAACCCAAAAAATCCCAGAGGTTAATTCGATAGGTC
This sequence comes from Manihot esculenta, assembly GCF_001659605.2. Taxonomy (NCBI): domain Eukaryota; kingdom Viridiplantae; phylum Streptophyta; class Magnoliopsida; order Malpighiales; family Euphorbiaceae; genus Manihot; species Manihot esculenta. The sequence goes on along the minus strand of NC_035165.2, from coordinate 24,991,705 downwards.
TCTCGCTTTGAGCCCCCAAACAGACCATTGAAATACCAGCAGAGCCTCGAAAACTAAGCTATAAAACAGAAAGGAAGAATTTAGAAAGTAACAACCTTCAATTCTTCAAAACAACCATCGACAAATTCACATTTAATTTACACCTGCACTTCTCTACTTCATTCCCTCTCTTTCCCTCTGCCCATAGACTCCAAAAGACGGAAAATCAGAAGCTTTCGGTTCGCACTCGCAGTGTGAAAAAAAAATACTCCTTATAACGCGTAAAAAAGCGCCCACACCACCTTGTCCAATCACCACTCATACAGCCGTCTGATTCGTCAGATAATGCGAGCTACACGAATCATCCACGTTGGATTACTCTGCCACTGCCGCCTAGTAAAGTTGTCTACACTGCACCATCCCACACCCAATCAAATATTCCATTAATCGTGATTCGTTCTAGCTAGGCTTAGCAAAACTTCAGCCTGTTCTAGCCGTGTGATTGTTTCTTCTATAGGAACAGGTATAGAAAATCATTTCTCTTTGCTAAATATCCAGACGGTTTGCATAAATGAATAACGGAAACGAACTGCTACAACTAATCAACGGCCAATATTGCAGGAATTTCATATGTAGCCACGTGGCAACCTATTCTATCTTTACGAGTAAAAGGGACTGGTCTTCTACTCTACTGCAAGAAAAATATATTCTGTACCTTACTACGAATTTCTTTCAACTTCTCTTTTTAAAAAAAATTCTAAAAGTTTTCTTCACACGCTAATGTCTAGTTTTAGCACTCACGCACCTAAGAGGGACATAAGGAATGAGGAAGATGTGAATCACGCGCTGGATGGAGAGACTGGCCTCCACTTGGCAAAATATTATACATCTCTCTCAGTGAAAACGCTGAAATCTGCAAATCCTAATTCTAGAAAAAGTTGGCAATCACGAGGAAGTGGAAGATTTACAAAGAGTGGAAAACTCGCGATTAATTGGATAAATGATCGCGATTAATTAATGGGGAGATTGGCGTGATGGTTCGATTTTCTGCGACTCGGCGTGGAAGGGGTAACGTACTCATGCGCGATGCGTGATTCCAACTCCTTCCAGACTTCAGATAACTATAAGCTTATCTTATTTCTTTATTTTTTCTGTTAATTTTCTTGGTAACCAAACAAAGGAAAGAAAATAACGAAAATGTAAACAAACTCAAGTCTTCTTCTCCACAGAAATACGACACTCAAATCCAATCTCTTAGCCCGATGATCCCGAATTTCAAATTTCCTTGCGATTTCTCAACATTCAAACAGATTATTGTTGAACTCAAAAACATAACAAAACAAATACTGAAATTTCACTCCAGAGTAATTGTTTAAACAAATTAAGCATATTCGAAGAAAATTTGAATTGAAAGAAGGAAATAGGAAATGAACAGATACCTGAGATAACGACAAGCAGAAGCTCAAGGAGACAAAGGGACAATGATAGAAATCAAAATGAAAATTTAAAATAAATAGAAAAATAATATCTTAGATTATGATTATTTACGAAAAAATAATTTATATTTAAAATTTTTTTTATAAAATATTTTCTATAAAAAATATTTCTACTGATTAATATTTTTTTAATTAATTATTACTGATTAATATTTAACTTGTATATATATAACAATTGTATTGAATAATTTCTACCTATAAGATCAGTCCAACTAAGTAAACTCTATGATTGTACAAGTCATTGCAGGAAAATAATAACTGATGGACCACTGGATTGATCGAAGTAAGATTTTCTACTCACCGGATCTCAGAAGAGTGCTATCATAAGAGAAGTTATCAGGCCACAAAGTGGAGAATATTAGATATTAAGAATCAAAGCCATTTGAAAAATTAGAATTCGCTGCTACCTCTGGGCATGCCACTAGCTTTAAACTGGAAATACAATTGAAATCAGATCAATTCCAAAATTAGCAGATTGAATTAAGGATCTATTTGTTTTATAAAAAAATATTTTTTAAATTTTTTTATCAATTTATGACACTCTAAAAAAATTGATTAATAAAAAATATTTTCCCTATCAAATAAAATATTAAGTTATTTTTAAAAAATAATATAAAATTTATTAATACACTTTATTTTTTAACACGACATCTAAGTAATGGAAACTAAAGTATTTTCTTAAAAAAATTTATTAAAAACATTTTATATAATATATTTTTTAAATATAAATTATTTTCTATAAACAAAGCTAAATGAATAGGGAAAAATCATCTTTATCATATGATCAATTTCTCGATTTTGATTTAATTCATTTATTTAATTTATTAATATTTTTTAAGAATAATAAAGTGTCCTATTATTTAAGAAAAATAAAATAGAATATAATGAAATAACAAATTTAGAGGTGAAAAAACATATTTAGCAATTTTGTTTTTTTTGTTTTTTTTTTTTTCCAAATAAGAAAAAGGAAGTTGCAGTGGTGGACATTAATATATGCTAATTATTTAGTGCACACTGTATATAGATGATGAGCTAGACCATGTAGGCCCAAGACTGTCAGTAGGCCCATATTTTGAAAAAACAATTGTTTTTTTTTTTTTAAATTAAGGTAAAATTATCCCTTTATTTATAAAATTATCCCTAATATGCATTGTGAAAAAAAGAAAAAAAAATATATATATAATTTATAAAAGATATTTTAATTAAATTCCTTATTTTCTCTTAATTTTTTATTTTTTAAAGTAAGAATTAAATTAAACAGAAAATAAAGTTAGCCGCTTTTTTTTTTTTCTTTGTATACTCAAACGCAGTGCTAGACTGCTAGTATGGTCCTTCACAAGACAAAGCCCTATCTATAAATTATTACATGTATTGAATTCTTCATTTATGATTTATTTAATATACGTTAGAGGGTGTTGATAGTAAAAATTACTTAACATCATTCTGGAATTAACCTATAATTATTAAATTAAAATAAATATTTTAATTTTATAAATTTATTATATAATTTAATTAATTAATATAAATAATTATAAAATTATTCTCATATAAAATTGAATTTATATTACATATATCTTTATAAATAAATATTTTTTTATGCATGCATTTATTATATATTTGTCATTTTTTATTTTTTAAATATCATACTTTTATTATAATTAGTATTATCCAACATGCATTTGTAAATTTTATTTATTTATATATATTATAATTTTAAATCACAATAAACAACTAACTATAATAATTTAAGTATAAACAATGATAAAAAAAAATTTAAAATTTAAATGTATTATGTGTTATTTTAATATTGTTCTAATAATTTAACATTTAATATATTTTTATAAATTAAATAAACTTATTATTTAAATTATTTATTATTTTATTATTATCTTTTAATAAATCGAATGATAATGAGAATTATCTTTAGTAAATATTGTATTACATTATTTTATTTTTTAATATTATAAAATTAAAATTTAAAATTAATATAGTGAATTTTTATAATTTTCTATAAAAATAGAGAATGAATTTTATTGCACTTAAATTATATTTTTATTAGTTCTTAATTTAAATGGTTAATATTGGTTTTTAATATTATAATTTATCACTCTAATAATTTATAATTTTTTATTTTAAAATTAAATATATTATTAATAATTAAAACAACAGTACCATATTATTTAAAATTTTATATTATCAAATTATTTATATTTTAATTTTCTTTTAGTTATCAAATTATTTATAACATTATCTAATTATTTTATATTATTAAATTACCTCTTTAATAATTTATAATTTTTATCTTATAATTTTGATTGAATTATCATCCACTTTAAAATGATATTTTAAATATCATTTTTAATAATTTTAAAAGTAATATATATATACATATATTAATTTTATAAATTTAGCATTTTATTAAATAATTAGAATTATAATAATATTTTAATATTTTTATTAAAAATTTGAATTATTACATATTATCATCTATTATCTTATGATCATTTTTTTAATTTAAATTTTTTATTTAATAATTTAATATTATCAAAATTAAATTTATTTCAATAATATTATCTTAATTTTGATATTTTTATTTATTAATTTATATAAACAAAATTTAAATATTTATTTTTTACTTTAATATTCCAATATAATTATTGTAATTAAAACATCAACATATTATCTAATAATTTTATATTATCAAATTATTATATTTTTTATAATAATTTAAACTTTAATTTAAAATTAAAATATTTATTAAAAATTATATTTTTATTAAATTAATAATCTATAAATAATCTAAATTGAGAGATAGTACATATCAGCAAATGGAGAGCACCAAATAATTGAACATGAAAGTGCTAACAATTGCCATTAACTATATAATAAATCATAGACAAATTGAAAATAAATATTAAATACATTAATTTCCTAAATATTAACTATTATAATTTATAAAATAATATCAACAAAAGCCTTTATATAAAAATTCTTAAAATTGTTAATCGTATATAGCCTATTAATAATGTTATTAATATTTTTTAATTTATATGATAAGATAATTAATGAAAAATATATACTTTTTAATTTTAAAAGAGAAAATATTTTATTTTAAACTAAAAAATTATATATTTTTTTTAAAAATTACAGTTGGGTGAATATTCTATAAAATATCTAAAAAATTAAATTAAATATAGATAAAAATAAAACCAATCTGATAGTAAAAAAAATATAAAATCAAAAAAATTACTTAATTTTAAAATTTTCAAAAATTACAAAAATACTAAATAAGAGAAACCACTATACATCTATAGAAAAGTAAAATTAAAATAAACTTTAATTAAATAAGAATATACATAAATTATTGAATATCATATTTCGACTAATGCCTCATAATTTTTCTTTTATTTTACAATATAAATAATCATCAGAGCCATATTAAACTCTATTTTTTATTTCGACTAATACCTAATAATTTTTTTTTATTATTTTAATGAAATTAAAAAGTATTAATTATTTTTTCCTATTTTTATCATTATCTCTACCAAACACAATAATCACTTATATAATTCTATAAACCCTATCTTATTACCTCATTTTCTCTCTCTTAATTATATCTTTTTCTATTTATAAATTGATAAAGAGAATTATTAAGATAAATAATTAGATAAAATAAGTATGTTTTAATCTAAATAAGGAGTATATTAAATTTTTTATTCTTTATTTATATTTTATTTTTCTAATTATCATAAAAAAAAAACATAAGACATAACAGATTGGGCTTTCAACAGTATGGTGAGCCTTTAATATGATTTGTTCAAAATGAGCAGAAAACCTTCCTTTCTGAGTGCATGTCATTTCGTGGATTCTGTGTTTATTGGAAATTGTCAGTGTTGATCAGAAACGGTAGTTTGGGAAGATTCTAAAAGGCTTTGGATTTTGTGCTTCTAGGCTCTTCTTGTGTATAGGCTTTTTGATTTTGTTCTCTGCTTGTTGGGTTTTCTACTTGCCTGGTTTGAGTTTTTAATATAATGGTAAATTGCATGTTAAAAAAAATCTTATTTATAATTATTTTATTATTAAAAGCAGAAGAAATAGATACAAAAATCAAAAGCATAAGAGAAAACAACACTGCTCGCATTTGACTTATTATTCAACTTTTACAGATACCATCTTTCTTTTGTTTATTCATTCATTCTTCCCAAAGAACCCACATCAAACATATAACAAATTACTTTCGATTCTCAAGCAAATTTAATAAGCAAAGCTTCAAGGGCACTTGCGTCTGCCACCACGGGTTGTCAAGCTGGCGTAGCAAGGACAGACCTCATAGTTACCGGCAGTTCCCGGTGGAACACAGTTGCAACGACTACAGCAAGTCCCACATGCCCTCTTGCACAGATGCGGCCTAGACGATAACTGGCACCTTGCAGTGCATGCGCTTCCACAGTCTGAAATTTCAATACACCATATATCAAATTAGCATATATCAATTTGGCCAGTTTGATCATATATAGCAAGAAGTAATATATTTACCAATTTTCTTAGGAGGATAGGTTGCAGCCAGGTTTGAGTTCACCTGCACAAGTGAAACGACATATCGTTTTAACTCAAGTTGCAAATTAATGAACAAAAGATTAAGCAAATATTTAGAAGTGAAACTTGTACCGGTGGGTGATGGTGATGATCGGCATCAGCAAAATGGAGAAGAAGAAGAGAGATAAGAAGAGAAGCAATCAGAAGCTTGGAGATGGCCATTTCTTATAGAAGGCAAAGTACTTAATAAGCTAACGTTGAATTCTTGTTTGAAATCTATTTGAAACCTTGGAGCGTAGAATGGGGAGAAAGTGTGCATAGTATTTATAGGCAGAAATTGAGAGTAGTGAGAAGAAAAGAGAGGGCTTAGGTGCATGCCGAGGGAGATATTCGGGTGCATTTGTATATTTAATTAATAAAAAAATATTAATTTAAAAATATAATTTATTATATTTTAAATAATTTTTTAAATTTTAAATTATATATTAAAATTATATAAGACGAGTGTATATATTGAAGTCGGGGAAGCATTTTTGATGGGAAAGCAAAATTGGCGTACTAGAAGAATTAGCGCTGAGTTGTCAGAATTATGTGAAGGCTGTGGGGTGGGGCTACCTGGTGGAGAGTGGAGAGCAGCCTTTTGGAGTCTTCCCGAGTCTACTAGGGAAGTGGGACATGAGGAAAAATAATCGGATGATAATGCGGTTATTTTGATATTGAATTGTAAGTCAATATAATCCATTAATTTATTTTTATTTTATAAAATTAAATTGTTTAGTTTTTTATTATAATTTTATTAATTAATTTTAATTAAAATAATTAAATAATATATATTTAAAATTATAAAAATTAAATGGTATAAATTCTTAAAATAATTAAGGATATTTATTTAAAAAATAAATAATTTTACTTTATAAAATATAAAATATTTTAAATTGAGTAATTTAAAAAAAAGTAGGAATAATACATAATTATTCGCATATAAGGCACTTTGTTATTAATAATGTTTGGTAGGACCCTCCAGCAAATATAATTGGAAAAGCCAAAAAAAAAAATTAAAGAATATGGTGATTGTAATAATTAAGTAAGAGAACGAAAATTTTATTTAAATGAAAAAATATTTTGTTATAATTTAGGTGATACAATTTTTTTTTAATTATTATAGTAATAAAATTTTAAATGATAAATAAAAGTTGGTGGAGGGATTAACATTTAAATATATATGGGATCATAATTAAAGGACTTACTCTCAAATTGAGATAAAGAATATGTCTAGCTGGATTAAGTTTAATTAAGGCCTCTCAAAGTTGTAAATTTTAATGGATAAAGGTCTTTGATGGATATCCTTATGATCAATTTACCATTTTATTTTATTTTTATTAATTTAAAATTTTATAAATATCATTAAAAATTTATTATTTAATTTTTATATTAAAAAAATTATTAACTAATCTTTATTTTCAAAAAATATATTAAAATATCTTTAATGTTTAAAAAAAAAAAATTCTACCACTTATCAAAACCCTTGTTGAGACAAACTTTCTTGATGCAAAGACGATCTTCAAAGTGAGTTGGCCAGCTAGAGAAAGGCCCTTTGTTTTTTTTTTTTTTTGTCGGAAAGCTAGAGAAAGGTTAGAGCACAGCTGTGGCGTGTTGAAATGGGAAATTTGGCAGCTTCGATTGATTGATGGATAACTATGGGCGTTCACAAACTTTGTCTTGATGCAGACTGATCCCCAGGTTCAGTGATTGAACCTCAATAATGTCAGAACGACTGCCACCTGTTATTGATCAACCACTCATACAAGCCAAACACACGTGTGCAATGTTCTAAAATTTTATTGTAATTTATGATTTTATTTATGTAAGAAAATGAGGGATTAAGATCATTAAATTTAGAAACTCTTAAAATTCAACGAAATAAAAACTGTGAGTGTATGATTTAATTATTCAATTATGATAAATTATATTTATCTTTTTATTTTATGCGTATATAACTACCATTCTCTTAAAATTTAACTTCAATACGAATCAAAATAATAAATCTAAATGTAAAATTATGGTATAAATTAAATTGGTGAGAAAAATAAAATATAATTAAATTATTATATTTTTTATTTTATTTACAATAAATTTTAATAAATAATTATTTTATTAATAAAATATAATTGAGATAAATACGTCTTTTTTTAAATTAAAGGATTAAATTATAATTTTATCGTATTTTAAAGATTAATTTTTTAAAACAGTCAAAATTTATTTCCATTTTTATAATTTGAAATTAATACTATTTTATCTGGTGTCCTTAAATATTAGTTGCTGCTGGTCCAAATTTGGATCAAAATAAATAATTTGATGACGACTTTAAATTAGACTATAGAATTCGGAAAATTTCATTTCTAACTAGAGTTCAAATCAATTTCAATATGATAATATAAAAATAACATGATGTTGAGATTGTGATAGGTGTGTACAGAATGCATAAAGATTTTATGAACTATTTTATCTAATTTTATTGGGCAGTAGAAAATTCGATTTATAAAATATGAAGATTAGATAATCAATATTCTTGATTTTATCAATATTCGAAATAAATAAACCGACCACTTTAAAACTCGTATGACAAACGGAAATTAAATATAGATATTATTAATCTCAGTAAAGGATGAGCACGATTTGATATAGTCTGGAAATAAATACAAATATTGACCGACCTCTTCAAAGTCTGGAGTGGATGGATAAATCTCTTCAAAACTCGTACTACAAGACATTGAATGCAAGTACGGCCGACCTTAGTGAGCCGGATGCGACTTGATGAAATTAGGTAAAGCTCTGACCTCCAATACGATGGTCGATCCTTCTAACCCCTTCCGAAATATTAAATGCGCATGTTGTGAAACTGACTAACGTGATGTACACGATAGACAGGATATGGGCTAAATCCGCTTCGCATAACGTCTGACACACTTGCCAAAGAGTATTACGTCCAATTTGATCGGATTTAGCGCTGGAAGTCATCAGAATGATTAGGATATATATACCCCAATACCACCCCAAAACAGGTGAATCTCTGGCTGGAGAATCTCTCCCTCATGCTCTCTCTCTGAAGTTAATCTCTCTTACACATTCATGGAAGAACTCTTGAACGTCTCCTCTCATAGGCACCCTCAGGAAGTTTTTTCTTCTCTTCTTCTCTCTGTTTTATTTCTCTTTATACCATTAAAAAGTCACAGATCTAACTTGAGCGTCAAAGGGTCTCCACCGGGGCATCCTCGGTAGACCCCTAACTGTCCTTTCATATTTTACAGATCCCATTCCTCAAAATCGAGTATAGAGGGTGTGTGCTAGCTATTATATACAATTCAATTTCCTTCAAATCTTCCGATGTGGGACGGATTTACGCCGTAAATCCGCAAGCAAGCAGCTGAAGCTGCTGACTATCACACTCTGTCCCGCTAACTTTTTGCGACGTCCTCGTCGCAACTGAATCCTTTACAATTGCTAACCAGGACCGAACCCTCGGGTATTGTGGTTCGCTTGTAACGACCCGAAAATCAGACCGCTACCGGCGCTAGGATCCGGGTCGGCTTAAGACCGCCGGGACCCGTAGCAAGCCTAACATAAAACCTGTAAACCTGTTAAAACCCATACATGATCAACACATATATAAAAAATTTGAACTTTTCTCATTCAATTACCAAACTCAACCTGCATGCACAACTCATAATCATCAATCCCCTCATTGGAGTCCTCAACTATGCTCCAATGGGTAACATTCATTCATACATTAAGTTTGGTTTTCATAAAACATCATTAAACCATTACATTTGAAAGATCATGTATTAAAAGGGATAAACAACATACTAGGGTCAAGCACCACTCTGATCCTCAATAACATCATTACATTACATAATTATTCAATACTATTCATTACAGTATTTATCATGTCCACCACTAGCTATTACATAACCATGACTTTACTCTAGCTGACCTCTTGGTCTAACCCGTACTTGCAAACCTGGGGTTAAGGGAGTGGGGTGAGCTACTAGAGCCCAGTGAGCAGAATAATAAAACATAGTATTTAAAACATATGATAATATGGAATGCATCACAGTACAAATAATTCACATCAAGGATGAACTTGTCACCATTTAACCCTCCATACAGTCCAATCATGCTAGGGGCGTAGTGCAGGCACGCCTGGACTTCCATAGCATAACATACATATCCAATAGTGCCGGGGGCGTAGTGCAGGCTCGCCCGGACTTTCTCTTACATAGTGCCAGAGGCGTAGTGCAGGCACGCCTGGACTTCCATATCATAACATCATGTCATAACGTGTGAGGGCTAATGGATCATTCAACATTCATCCACATCAACAACATAATATGCAACGCAACATATTCGTGAATTCTAATGCAAGCACCCTATATAACTCATGGCATTCATGATGAGTGAATCATGCTAAACTTTCCTTATTCGCTTTAAAAACATAGAGAGTTATTCCACTCACCTTTGGCTAGCTCTGATAGACACTGAAGCAGCTGACTCACTGCTGGGGTCCTCGGTTCCTCGGGTCCGAACCTATACAGGTGGACTCAAATGAGGGACCAAACATACATAAATATGACTCTAAGATACTCCCCAAAAACCCCCTAAAACACCTTAAAACAATCACAAAAATCATGCAAAGGAAGGCTGGACAGGGCACTTTCGGTGGCAGGTTCGGCGGCCGAAAGTCCCTCCAGAGCCGAAAGTCATGCACCTTCGGCGGCACTTTCGGCGGCCGAAGGTTCCCTCCAGAGACGAAACTCATGCATGTTCGGCGGCACCTTCGGCGGCCGAAACTCCCTTCCAGAGCCGAAAGTCCACTTTCGGGGGCAGGGTTCGGCAGCCAAAAGTTGGCCTCCACAGGCAGGTTCGGTGGCCGAAAGTCCCTTCGGCTGCCGAACCTGAGTTCTCCCAAAGGCAGAACTCAGCCTCAACTCATGCACAAATGCCTCCCAAACTTCACAACTCAACCAAAACATGCATAAACACATACAATAGCTCCTAGGGGTTTCAAACTATCCTAAACCCCAACTACAACACATCAAACACACATAAACAACCCACATTGCACAATAACTCAACATAAACCCATGAACTCAAAAATAACCTAACATGCATTTCTACCCCATAAATCTTCATGAAACTCGTTTAAAACATAAAATGAGCTAAAGATCGACTCTTACCTTTTGAAGATCGAGAGAGAGAGTGTGACCTAACTTGGAGATTTGGGGAAGATGGGTTCCTGAGGTCTCCAAGCTTCACAACTTCTATCTAAGCTTGAAATCTTCAAAACCAAGTTAAAACTCATAAGAAATCATGAAAGATTTGAAGGAGGAACTCAAGATTGGCATGAGGGTGGCGGAGACTTACTTTGGCCGAAAATAGGGAGAAAAGCTTGCCCGTTCGGACATGGGGACCCCTTTATAGGTGGCTGGCCAGGCCACTTTCGGGGGCCTAACGTGCCTCCGCATGCATGCCATGTTCGGCGGCCGAACATAAGGTTCGGCGGCCGAACCTGGACTTCCCTCACTTATGCCTTCGGGGGCCTAAAGCACTCCCGAAGCACATGCACATTCGGCGGCCGAACTTGAGGTTCGGCGGCCGAACCTGAATCTTCCTCCAAGGCTATTTTCATTAAAAACTCAATTTCCTTTTTACTTGAAATCATAAAATACATTAATTCATTTCATAAAACATGATTTTACCCTTCTAGAAGTTTTCGACATCCGAGATTCCACCGGACGGTAGGATTTCCGATACCGAAGTCTAGCCGGGTATTACATCGCTAGTACCTCGGGCGGCTCCACCTCGTCTCTCACGGGTAGCCCTTTCCTCGCATTCCACACAGGCCCACTAACTCCGCACAATTTGTCTGACCCAGAGTGGCTCTGATACCAATTGAAACAGCCGAGCCCGAACTGGCCCAAATAACTTTTGAGCCCATTTTATACTTGGCCCAAAATGGTTAACCCAAGTTATTTAGTAGTTCTGTGCTAGCTATTATATACAATTCAATTTCCTTAAAATCTTCCGATGTGGGACGGATTTGCGCCGCAAATCCGCAAGCAAGCAGTTGAAGCTACTGACTATCACAGAGGGATCTATATGAAATCTCTAAAGCATCCACCTCTCATCAAATGAATCACAGATCAACGATCAATTTATCGAATCGAGTCACTGTCTAGGTCTGCATCTGCATATCCCGCCGGATCTCAATTCTCAGATTATCAGTTGGCACTGTCTGTGGGAACGAAGGAGACTATTCTATCATCAGAGTTTCCAAACAATACCCATTGAGATCCATATGGCAAACAAAAAAAAAGTTAATAACTAGCAACAGGAAAGACCGGAGGGAAGAGAGATGGTGAAATAACTTGATCACAGGCTAAATCTTGAAGAGCCCGCACAAAAGATGTTGTTGTGAGAAGGAGAACAACATGAGGACGGTCAACTAACTGTGAGAGAAAGTTGACGTGCGCGAGTTATCTAAGCTATACAATTACCTCTTTAGTTCAAAGTATTTTTGTCATCATGACTAGTTACAAATATTAAAATCTTAGATGAAATCTTTGTGTATATAAGCACAAGCATGATAGTATTTTGGAGTAGCTTAAAAGCTCTCATCAGTGATTAATATCAGTATGAATTCACTAAAAAAATGATTATTTGTTTAAGCATGTTGTTATGCAATTTGAAAACTGTAAAATAATTCACGCATTAGAAATATTATTTATTAGATTCTTTGAATCGTATGAGATTATATGGTTGGTTAAAATTAATATTTACATTCATTTGAAATATGAAGATAAATGTCATGTGTGACATGTTATTTATGGATGAACACTATTGAATTCACAGTATGTATTCTCATTACGTATGTATTGTGTGAGCTTTTATTTTATAAATAAGTTCTTAAAGCAAAATGAAGGTCAATGTGCTCGAGCATAAAACAAGGCTAAAAGCTCGGAATTGCCAGAAAGCCTATGAGCCTGAATCTCGAAATCACCAGTAAGGCAACGAGCCTGAATCCAGGAATCGTCAGTAAGGTCACAAGTCTAAATCTTGAAATCGCCAGTAAGGCTACAAGGCTTAATCTTGAAATCGCTAGTAAGGCTACGAGACTGAATTTCAGAATCGCAAGTAAGACCACGAGCCTAAATCTTGGAATCACCAGTAAGGTCATAAGTCTAAATTTCAAAATCGCCAGTAAGACCACGAGTTTGAATTTCAGAATCGCCAATAAGGCCACGAGCCTGAATCCTTGAATCGCCAGTTAGACTATGAGCCTGAATCTTGAAATCGTCAGTAAGGCTACAAGCTTAAATCCTTGAAAAAAGAATCATGGCTAAGAGTTTGGAGGCCGACTAGAGAACCAAATAGCTCGGACGAAAAAATCAGGATGGAGAGCCTGGAAGATGCCTAAGAGCCAAAGTGCTCAGATGAAGAATGGAAGATGACAAGGAGTAAAAATGCTATGACTATAGTCCAAAGCAAAAAGCCCAAAAGACGTATAGCAGCAAAAATGCTTGGAAGACTCGGGGCTAAGAGCCTAGAAGAAACTCAAAGGAAAAATGCTCGGAGGAATCAGGGCTAAAAGCCTAGAAGACGTTGAAGGGCAAAAAGACCCCAGAAGACACTTAAGAGCAAAAGTGCTTGGAAGCATACTCAGGGCTAAGAGCCCAAAAGACACCCAAGAGAAAAATGCTTGGACTATGTCTTCGAGCTAAGAACCAAAAAACTACAAGAGCAAAAGTGCTTGGAAAAAGAATCAAGGCCAAAGAGTCTGGAATAATACAAAGAGCTAAAGAGCTCAAACAAAAAATAAGGACAGAAGAGCCCGAAAGACGCACAAAAGCAAAAATGCTCGAAAATAGAATAAAGACAATAATGCTCGAAAGACGGTTAAGGGCACAATGCTCAGAAGAAGTGCGAGAGCAAAAATGCTCAGAAGTGGTCTCAGGGCCAAGAGCCTGATAAATGACAAGAGCAAAAGTGTGCGGAAAAGGAATCGAAGCAAAGATGCTCGGAAGACGCTTAAGGGAAAAAGAGCCTGAATGATACAGAGCAAAAGTACTCGGATGAATAACTAGGGCAAAAGGGCCTGGATGATAATAGAGCAAAAGCACTCGGATGAATAACTAGGGCTAAAAAACTGGAAGCTAACTACGAGTCAAAGAGCTCGAATAAAGAATCAGGGCTAAAAGACTAGAAAACAACAAAAGCAAAAGAGCTCGGATGAAAAATCAGAGCTAAAGAGCCCATAATAATATACAGAGCTAAAGAGTTCAGACGAAAAATCAGGGCAAAAAAGTCCAGTAAAGAGCTGAAATGCTTATAATAATAATAAAGGCTAAAAAGCTCAATAAAGAAGATAAAATGCTCATGGAAAATACTCAAGGCTAAAAAACTCTAAAAATAATATAAGTGCTAAAAGCTCAAAAAAATAATTCAGGCACTAAAAAGCCTAGAAGTTCCTTTCTAAAAGGAGTGCGAATTAATAACATAAAAATAAAAAATGAAATATATCAGAATCCTTCAAAAATTTTAAAACATAGACTAAAGGATCATACAACAACTTGCAATAGTTTTGTTATGATCTTTATCAAATAGTTTGTCTATTACTCTTTTTGTTTACATGAATCTTAAGTATCGTTATCTCGACATGCCATCAGAGTTAAGACAAGTCATAAATAATCTGTCGATCTAACGAGACATTAAGATCTCATATAAATAATAGGGCTGAATATATTCTAAGGAAAAAAGTCCAAACTGAAGAGCAAAAAATATCAAGCGTTAAGTTACAATCAAGAAACAGAAGTAATTTTATTAAATAAAAATATGTGCGTTACAAGAAATTAAAAAACGTTTTACCAACAAGGACAAGGCAAACACAAACATGCCACATATTTACAAATAAACACTTTTTACAAAGGAGAAAATCTTCAATTCTCTAAGGAAGAAGCAAGATCACCGGTCAGATTGAGCTTAATTTTAGAGGTGTTCTTTGAAGTATCAGCAGTCGCAACAGTTGAATCTCCCACAATATCACCTTCCATAAAAAGACCCAAAAGGGCAGACCATTAAGGTCAAGTCAGAAGGGTAAAGTTGGAAGGGTAGACCACTAAAGTCAGACATTCCAAAAGGAAGACTACTAAGGTCAGATTTTTCATAAGTAAGACTGCCAAGATCAGATCTCCCAAAGAGAAGATTATCAATGTAAGACCTCTAATAAAAATACTTTCAAAAGCAAAGGCAAAACGACTTCATATTACATTGGAAAAATAATTAATTAAGAATTTTCTTGCTTTTATAAATATAAAATTTACTTCCTTAGTCCAGTCCATGTTAAGTCGATCAATTCAACTGATCGCATTTCCCTTCCAAATGCATAAAGCGTCTACTAAATGAACATCTGGCGTCGAATCAGCAGATTGGATTCCCATCTTCAATCATCATAAATAACTCTCGAAGAAGCGAAAGGACATTTAATAACATAAGAATAATAGGGCCCATTGAGATCATGACACGTGTGTATAGGATACAAAAAGATTCCATGAACCTTTTATCGGGCAACTAAAAGTCTGACCTATGGAGTACGAAGATCAGACCATCAACACCCTTGACTTTACCAATGTCTGAAATAAATAGGCCAACCATTTCAAGACTTGTACCACAAACAGGAATTAAATATGGAGATTATCGACCTCAATAAAGGTCGAGCAGGCCAAGCATGATCTGATACATTTTGAAGATAATACAAACCTTGACCGACCTCTTCAAAACCCAGAGCGGATGGGCAAATCTCTTCAAAACTCGTACTACAACGAGGCATTGAATGCAGGCGCAGCCGACCTCAATGACCGGACGTAACTCACCTCTATATAGATCGGGTGAGTCGAGCACGACCTGATGACACTAGAGTAGAGTGTCAACCTCCAATATGATGGTCGATCCCTCTATCCCTCTCTGAAGTATTAAATGTGTGTAATGTGAAACTAACTAATGTGACGTACATAATAAACAGGATATGGACTAAACCTGCTCCGCATTTATGAGTCGCCTGACACACCTGCCAAAGAGTGTCAAGTCCAATATGATGGGACTTGCATTGGAAGTCGTTAGAATGTTCAGGGTATATATACCCCAATACCAACCCAAAACATGTGAATCTCTAGCCATAGAATCTCTCCCTTAGGCTCTCTCTTTGAAGTTAATCTCTCTCTCACGCATTCACGTAAGAACTCTCAAATGTCTCCTCTCACAAGCACTATCAGGAAGCTTTCCCTTCTCTTTTTCCTCTCTATTTTATTTCTCTTTATACTATTAAAAAGTCTCAAATCTAATTTAAGTATCGGAGGGTTTTCATCGGGAGAGACATCTCCGATAAACCTCTGATTGTCCTCTCATATTTTACAAGTCTCCTTCCTTAAGATCGAGTATAGAGAAACCTATATAAAATCTCTAAAGTATCCAACTCTCATCAAACCAATCACGGATCAACGATCAACCCATCGAATCGAGTCACTGTTTAAGTTTCTACATCTGACTACCTCGCCAAATCTCAGTTTTCAGAATCTATTTTTAATAAAAAATTTTAAAAGAATTTACAGAAAATCATTGGAGTTATTAATTAACATTTAAGTCATAATTATATTTTATTATCCTTTGAATCAACTCGCTATATAGAAAAAGTTTATAAATTTATATATTTATATAAAATGAACAAAATTTTTCATAATATATATATATTTTTTTTGAAATAGGGGTTGGAAGAGTCGAATATTAGACCTTTCAAGACTACAGAATGCACTTTCCACCAGGCTAAGCCTTGGAGTGCAAAGTTTTCCATAATATTATCATGTGCCACTGTAACTAAAATTTTCATTTTATGATTAAAATTACATTTTTATAAATAAAAATTTGAATTTAAATCGAATTGTCAAATCAATCCGTCCTAATTTGAATTAAATTGCTTTCACATCTAGATTCCCAAGAGCAATCCCAATCATGAAACCATTGGACTTTTTCGTATTTTTGGTAGCAATGGTCGCAATCATTGAAAATGGCTAGCTTGTTTTAATTGAGCAAGCATTTTTAATAATTAATTATTTTATTATCATTGCATGGGACAGTTTCACCTAATTTTGATTCCCTTGCTGTAAGGGTAACAAAACCAAATTTGCAACTCTTAAAGAACTTGTTTTGATTGGTGGGCTAGCCACTTCCGATTTGACTTTGGATTGACCTAATTTCAGGTAAGAAATACGGTCAAATGGACAGACAAAAGTCGCATATAGGAATAGGATGGGCACTATGAGGAAGCAAAGCAAAGCAGTGAAAAGTGGGCTTTACATAAAAAAGGTGTAAAAAAATATTTGCCACGAAGATAAAGGAAAAATGTTTGTGAAAATAGGGGTGAGTTTGATTGGGTCAACAAAAAAATTTTGACATTCCCGTATTTTAAAAACGCGATAATTTTAAAAAAATAAATATTTTTTTAATAATATTAAAAAAATAAAAAGAAAATATAGTGACGAGAGAACAATCAGAATCCTGTATAATATATAAAATCCTACTGCTCTAATTATATTAAATTATTAAATTATGAGAAAATCCAATGCACCTCCAAACTTTACACACCACCTACTGTAAAACTAAATCCCAAATGCCGCCATAGAAGCAGCTCTGCACTGCTGAGATCTGCACATTCAACTTTGCCTTTACACCACTCCTGAGGGAAGACGTAGAACAAGTTGTCCTCCAAGCAGACTGCAAACACCAAAACTAATATATCAGAGAGATCAAAGCTACATGCATTAACATGTTGAAAAATCAATGCCTATTACCCCACCTCTTCACATAGTAGTAGCAAAAATCGGCGAGAATGAATGTCTGGACAATTTCTGAAAGGAGGACGACTGGAGGCCACAATCCATACCCCAGTGCTGTCAGAAGACGTCCACGAGTATCCCATACCTGCATGAACAAGGAAACACATGGAGCACATGCATGAGCATACACATCTTTCATGTTTCAAAGACAAGCATGAAGATTAATGCGTGCATCGAGGACCCAAAAGAGGGTGGATTTCAACGCCAGGAGTTGCCATGCCACAAGTATATACGTTCACTGGCATCCAAGCATAAAAATACTTGACATTATAAGAAAATGTACAAAAATTCTTTTTTTATACACTAACACAACTCGACAAAATTCATTCCATATAGAGTTGGGACATGTTTGCTATGCTAACAGGTGTTGAAAAGTATTTGTTGATGGCAATAAAGATGACTGGTGAACAGTTCCATATGATGTATTTCACAGTAAACGATACAAATTATATGCGTCGCAAGAGAGTTTAAAGAGTTGGAAGCTGCATTATCAGACCTGGAGCACCCAATGCGCACAACTCAAGAACCTTGCAACTCCAAGTGCAAATATGTAATGTGCTGTGAAAGGTTCAACAATCTGAAATCAGACAAAGGAAAGATGAGCAGAAGAAGGCCATCTACATATTAAAAACTACATAATTATATAAATGAAGGTTTAAAGCATGGATTTAAAAAAGGGTAATGCAACGGAATTTATGTAATGGATTTTGGGGACGTTACCCATTACCTTGTCATACAAGGGCCCCCTGAGTTGACGTAACAGCCATAACTAACCGTGAAGCAACAGTAACGACCATTACCAATAATTTATATCCTTCCACTTCTACCTCTATTCTCATTTTTATCAGTTTCTATACTGTTCTGCAACTTCAAAAGCAATGTTTTTTAAATTTTCTCTTCCCTTTCTCTTTCAAACTTCAATCGTTCTTGCATATTCTCATATAAGTTTAAATCCATCATAAACTACTGCATTCTAAACTTATTTATTTCTAAGAAGTTAGTTAAATTTTCTAAGTTTTAGTTTTAGTTTCTGTTTTTTTCCTTTTTTTTATTTTTGTGGATTAAAATGTTAGTTTTGAGTTAATTGTACATTGAGCTATTAGTTTACTCGATCTATAAAGATTGTGTTGATTTTTTTTTATTTTAAACCCTATGATGTTTAACTTAAGTTAAATAATTTATATTTGATGTATTTGTGTTTATTATGTATTTGTATACATTATTTTAAATTAAATCCAATCAATATCATTCATTTTATGAACTTTGCAAATTTTTTTGAAAAATTTGTGTAGTGTTAGGCCGTTACTGTTACATTACAACTGTTAAGGGACATAAATGAAAAGAAAATCTTCATAACCATCAATGTAATGTTTACAACATATGCTCTGAAAAAAAAGTGATGCAGCATTGTATGATGAAAAGAAGACGATAGGCATGCGTATGCCATATTCATCATACCTTTGTGTTCTGCATGACCCAGAGCTGAGGCAATACTGAAACAGCTTCAAGAAAAACACAGAAAGCCCAGCAAATCCTGTTTATTATATGATGTGTTGTTGTTGGATGAATAATCAAAGATAGCACAGCACAAGGAATCAACTGCATTGAGATTGACAAAAAAAAAGGGGAAAAAAGAATTAGGAAGACAATGGATAGGGAAAAATTACAAACACATATATATTTTGTCAGCAGTGGGACTGCATGATAACAATTCCAAAATCAAGACAGGAATTATAATTGCAGTAATGCCAAAATCAATCAAGTCTTTCATAGAGCAAGCTGGCCCTACCATTGAATACAAATCGTCAGATATCATTTCAGATGGCATTGGTTTAGGTTCATTAGAGGGAACGGAAGCAGGCACAAGTAATTCATAAAAGCTTACTGGTGCATGTTGAAGTTAGGTTTTTTCAACCTATAGGCTGCCATTAATTGATACAAACCAACAAGAATACCAAAGTTAATTTACGTACTAAAAAATGACACATCATAATCAATTCTACTTTTCTTTTCTACTCAAATTAGGGATGTAAAGAAACTAAGCCTGAACTTTGGTGGCTCATTAGGTTTTCAATGAACTCGAGCTCAAACTTGAAGCACAAGCTTGACTTGTTTAGATTTTCTTGATCAAGTTTGGCTCACATTTAGATCATTTATCAAGCTCATGAGCTTGACTCATATTTAACTCATTTATTAAGCTCACCCATTTATTTATCAAGTTCATGAGCTCGAGATCAATTCATTAATCTTAAATATCCAAGCAATTGAAGAAAATAAAATGCCTCCAGCTGCAGGGAATGCATGTGAATAATTCTGTGCAATGAGAGGGAAAAAAAGAAGAAAATTCAGCATCTCTCTGAACTACCAAACAGCATTAGTGCTCAATTGCACACTGAAATACACACAATAAAAACACCAGAATGAAGTCATGTATTGGGAAACAAAACCAAATCAGACAAGATAATTGGTACTTCAAGATAGAAAATATTTTGTTTTAATAATTGGGTAAAAGGTAAAGATGATCAAGACAATACATTAAAAGAGAAGAGAGAGAGAGAGAGAGACTCACCACATAGTAAATTGCAAAGTTATCTTTGTCATCCATGTAACTGGACCTCAGTTTGAAGCGAATCATATAAATCACCCATAGTGTGGTTATCAATGTAGCCGAATCAAGTAACGTGTGTATATCATATTCCATCACCAAACTGCAATAGAGTCTAACGGCTAAAAACATAGCAGTCAACTCCTGTGATTTCAGTGAAAGTCCTGCAAAGAACTTAAACATGTGAACCCATAAAGAACTAATTACAGTGGCAATTGAAACAATGACAACATTTTAGATTTATCACCAAAACTAGGCCAGAAACTGCAAAAATTTACCAATAAGCAAACTCGTTGGTTAACAACCAAATATTATTCTTCTATGAAGTCTTCCACAAAGAATTTAAATTACAGAGTTCATGTTGAGAATGATCACAACCAGGAGACAAATATTATGCAATTTCTATTTATTACACGATATATAAAGTTGATCTTGCATCCTTTTAAAAGAGGCACTAGTGTTCTAATACCATATGTAACCTTCTATTTACACTGTCTTCTTATATGGAAAGATAATAAAGAGAAAGAACAAAACCTGCCAAAATGACATGGTTAAAGGTGTACCCTTCTGAAAGTTTCATTCCATTGACAGATGTGTCACATTGCATTATTACAATAATTCCATCAGTCTAGATGCTAGGGTACCCTGTTGAGCTTCTGGTCTTTCATGTTTGGTTAAATAACAAGCCAGAAAAAAGAGGAAAAAAAAAAAACATGAAACCTCTAGCAGACTAGTTGAAGCAAAAGACGTTTGTCTCTCAACTATCCAAACATGTAAAAAGGCTAGAATTTATAGTGTCCTAAATCTTCAATAACTCTAATGATCATAAAGAATTAACTAAAATTTTCACGTCAGAAACAAGAATCGTGTTGCATTCTACCATGATTCCCAAAAACATAAATTCAATAGCAGAATAAGAAAATGTAATATTTTTTCTGGCATAGCAAAACACCTAGAAAATCGAAATACATTACCAGCACAAGTTTTCTCCTTCATGAGCTTGTAAATTAGGACGGAGATTCCAATGGCATGAACAGCCTCGGCAGCAACGAAGAGGTTATCGTGATCGTGAACCACCATCCGAATAAAAACTAAAGCTGCCATCCCAGAAACCGCAGCTAAAAAAGCCTTGATCTTGGGCGGCTGCCTCCGGACCCATGTAGTCACTGCGTGGATCGGCCTCTTTGTCGCCTTCATCTTATGTTCCCTTGTCTCAGTTATGTCTATCAAACAGAGCACTCACTTGCAGAATCCAGTGTTGGGAATAGTGAGACAAGTCGGAGAGAAGCAAAGCACCTTGAATCAAGATGATCCCGTCTTAGATCCACTGTCGAGGAGGTACACAAGAGAAAGATGGGAACTTGAAGATTAAAAGACGAGGCTTTTCGTTGAAGTATAAGACGGGTAAGGCTGTTGAACCACCTTTATTTTTGTAGCTGTGGGATTGTGCCCACCACTGCAAAGCCCACTTTTGATTTTGCAGCTTATCCAATTCCCACTCCACATACGCCAAATTAGTGCCTGCTTTTATTAATTTTTTTTTAGTTTTTTCTAATATATGTATTTTTATTGTTTCTAATTTAATTGAGAATACGAATTATAGGTGTGTAAGAAATTATTAAAATTATATAAAAAATAAATTTTTTTAATAATTAAATATTCACTTTTAATATTAAAAAATATGTTATTCAAATATATAAATATATTGAGCAAAGTTTCTTTCTGATTTGAAAATGATAAGAAAAAATTTTATGATGCCTTAATAGACTTGTAGTAAAGAAAGAAAAGTCTTGTATTTTTTCCCTTTACGGCATTAGAATTATTTGTTGAGGTTATTAACATTATAGTATAATAATTAAAATTTTTTGACAATCCTATTCAAAAATATAAAAATGAAAATAATTTCTTTTAATTTTGATATTATGATATTTAGAAAAAATAGAATTTACAGTGTGAGGGTGAACTCAAAATGAAGAAGACGTTCCTCCCATTTTATTCTGCTAGTGATATCTAACGGTTTTTCTGCTACAATACCATTTGTCTCTGTTACTCAAGTCCATATGTACGAGCATGTCAGAATCTCTTTCCACGCCAGGCGGCTATTTAATTCCCCCAGTGAGCATGCGGACAAGGCTGCAAAGTGACTGGACTTACTATTCCTCCTCACGTCACATCATCAGGTTGAATTTCTTTCCGCTAGATTTGGACTCACGGATGATCCGGCTTGCCCTGCGTGACCTGAGATGTTAGATTGGTCAGTTTAAGGAGTTTCGTGGGTTTTGGATCAATTCTATTTGTTTTCTTAAGCCTAATCTTGTTCCGGGTGAATGTTCCGCGATCGTTAAATTTAAAGCAAGTTTTAGATTTATAGTTAAATATGTCTTGTTACGTTTTTTAATATGTTATAATTCCTTATTATAATTAATATGTTGCCATTTCTCATAAAAAATGAAAAACATGATTTTAATTTCGTTTGATCATCAAAAATAATTTTCGCATGTAACTTTTTTTCTCAAAAATTATAAGATAAGATTGTATTAAAAGTGACGAGACATAACTTCATTAAGAAAATAATCTCATGTAATACTTTTAACTTTGGATGCAGCTTCTTTGAAAAAAAAAAGAAAAAGAAGTCTGGATGCAGCTTCATTCGACCATGGAAAGAAAGTGTCTGCGGCTAGCCACAATCGAGACAATGCTCTTTTAACAGCTCTTTTGAGTGGCCTTGAAGAAATTTATCCCCATTTCAGGTGAAGGAAACATGTCCAATTATAACAAAATTGAATAAAATAAAAAACAAAGTATTCATTGTCCATTTTAAGATATAAAAAATTTAAGCAATTGTTTAAATATATGGATAATGTGTCAACAAGTCCATGAAGCAGATCTTTTAACTAGGGGCTTCATTTGCTTGTCTTCTTCAAGAGAGATCATACCCAGATGAGAAGGATCTTCGAGCATCATCTTAGCCACCAAGTACCCAGCAATGGACCATGTCTGGAACTTTCGAGCCTGCTTTCCAACAAATCGACCAAGTTTCCCATCGTAATATTCAGGCCAGTGGTCCTTTGACAATCTATTTTCAGTGAGTTCAATGGCTCGCCTTGCAATTTGTGGACGCCCAGTTTTGATACAGGCTGCTGTTAGGAGCCATAGAAGCACTGCAAGAAAGGAAAAAGTAACAAGAAGTAAAAATCTATTGAGAAATATACGGATAGAATAATCCATTTGATGATCATTTGTCAGTACTGGCATTAAAGAATGCATATATAGGGTGCATATGAACCGAGCCATTCAGTTCAAATTTGCTTCAAATTTGCTTCGTCAAAATTTGTTTAGCAAACGAGTCAAGAAAAATCAAGTTTTATCGAGTCTAATCTCGAATAGTTAATTAATAGTTTAATTTATTTATCATTATAATAATTTTTTAGTTTAAAATTAATAAATTCAAAACTAAATAATTTTAATTAAATAAGCATATATACAAGCAAGCTTGCAAAGCTATCAAAAAACGAGTTTTCAAATCTTATGAGTTGAATATCTACAAGTTCTAAGGGAATAATCAAACTGGGTGAGCCGAGTTTTAGAAAATTTAAGTTTGACTAATGATCGCAAATAGTTTAGTTCATTTAGGATCCATGGACAGGAGAATGACTTCTAAATGATCATTTGTTGGTAGGTCATATAATGAATCCCAAAGCGGAACTATTATTGGATGTCTAGAAACAAGATCAGTAGCTAACCTGGCCAAGAACCTCCATTATGGTAACTCCACCTAGTATTCTTGGGGTCACAGCCAGTCACAATCCGCCATTCATGACTTTCAATGGCAGGATAACAGATCTTCAATGGCATTTCTCCCACCAATTCTTCCCAACGTGATTCAATGAGATCCATTATTGCTAAAGCTTGCTCAGGGGTTGCCAGGGATGACAAAATAGCAACACAGTTACCTAAGCAGAACCATCGGAAGTCCATCCTCGCTGGACTCACATTTCCAATGAAGTAGCCACCACGAGTTGGCATGAAATCAAACACCCAATCTGGAAGAGAGTCAGGCATGACATTGAACTTGTTAACTGCAGTATGAGAATACTCCTCAGTTTTATATCGGTATATATCATTAAGCTGCTTCAAATCCAGCCAAAAATAACTTCGCATGTGATAGCTTAAAGCATGGAGGCGAGTGACAATCCTCTCAATAAATTCCTTGCCCTCATCGTCATGCTTAAGTAAAATCAAAGCACACCTTAAAGCCATAAAGAAGAGAGCTTGTATCTCAATAGGATAGCCATATACACCCTGAATGAAAAAGACAAATTAACACTCATCAACATATGGCAAATCCAGATGCTTTAACTGAAATTTGAGAAACAGTCACAAGCAATTGAAGAAAGTATCATAAAAAGCTTGTTTAACAGAAAATTTAGAATAAAAATACCATTCTACGATCAATCATACAGCATCCATCAGCACAGAGCAGTGTTGGGAACGTTTCAAAGCCTTCTGACAGGCACAAAGTCAAGATAAGGCGCATTCCCCTTTGGCAATCTGGCCTCTCAGCCAAGGAAGAATCTCCAGTAGATTTTGTATATGCACGAAGCAATATAATCCACCAAAATCCAGAATCAACAGGAGCAACTCTTCCTATTGCACTTTCACCAAAGTCTGCAATTAGAGTCTCAATATTCTTCTCAGGTTTATGTAGCACTTTAAAACTTGCTGGCATAACTCCTTCACCTAGCTTGAACTGATCTATCCTTTTCTCCCAAGACTGGAGGTGAAGAGTTTTCAATATAAAATTCTTGACCACTTCATGCTCCCCATTCATCAGAAACGCCAAAGCACTTGGGACAAAATCTCTAACAAAGACCTGCCAGGCAGAGAAGATTAAAATAGCTAAATCAACAATACATAAAAAGGTACAAAATCTAGAAGGGAATTCACCTGATCATAGTTGAGTTCGTCCATAGAATGGTCCAATGCAGCAAGAGTTCCAACAGGTTGCCGGCGGTGATAAACCAAGGTGCGTCTCAATGATTCCCACGCTTCAGCCACCATAGGATGTGACTCAAAATAACAGCTTGACAGTGGAGTACTATAACCAGACCTCCTTCCTACGGGAGACCCATTTTCAAGATGGTTTCTATAACTAAAACGAGGTGACAAGGTAATTGAAAGTTCACTATTAAAAGACCTTTCATCAAAGGATCTCTTCCTCTCTATATTAATAGGTCTAGGTCTCTCCAACAACTTTGAAATATCAGAATCTTCAATTTCAAATACAGAGCCTGTTGTCTCCAAGCTTTTAACACTTCCATTATTAGAAACATCCATGGCAGCAATTGGAGACATTCTTCAAATTTTCTATCAGAGGGACCAGACCAGAGCACCAAGATCAGTATAACAGTTGAAAAATCTGCATGCGATCAACAGAAGAAAATCTCAATCTACCTTTACCCCAAGAATGGTATTAGTCAAATCTCCCAATTGGGATTATCGATAAACAAATAAAATTACATATACCAAATAAAAAGACACTCTTTATAGAGTAACATAGAGATTAGAGAACCATATTATAGAAGGAAAGAAACGGACCTAGGAAGCGCCGGGGGTGTGCAGTGCCGTGTGCATGAAGAGACTTACTCCGATTCGAGCAGCAACATGCTTCATTCATGCCCAAACTAGCCGTGACGCTACTGGTTATTGCCAGTTATAAAGCACCGCTGACTGATTGGGCCGGTAAAAAAGAGGAGGGTTTGGGTGACGTAGGCAACATGGGAATCTCCGAACGTGGCTTGGGGTGTTCCCCTGTAGCTTGTCAACCTTAAAAAGAAAATGATTACTATTGTCTAAACGGCAAAGTTTCACCTTCGTTGCAAACGATCTCCGTGGCTTCTAGTGTTTTTGCTTTTGTGGGTCTGCGCAGGATATGATAATATCTGTGCAACACGTGACAGAGTAATGGTTTTCTCTCTTTTGAAGAGTCAAAACTTGGTCAATTTTTCTAAGGCTTGCGTGATGATTGGGTCCACGGGCCCACTTTTGATTAGGCCCGTTTGCCTCCCATTTGATGGGAACTCCAGGAGCGTTTTTCTTTGGAGGTTTTTCCGCGAAAATTAGCTCTTTTTTGTCTGTTTTAAGAACACCTGCGTTGAATTTTTTATAATGCTACGTAGGAAAAGAGTCCAGAGTTAATGGTGGTATTTGTTAGTAATTCATTCCGTTTAGGAATTTGATAGGATTTCACCAGCTAGAAGCCAGGAACTTGTGGGTGGTTGTGAAGAAGCAGGCTAAGTGTTTGATAAAATGTGGAATTGTACTCAAAATTCACAAGTATTCAAATGTCACCATCGCGTCTCGGCATCCGTTCACGGGCTTCGACAAAAAAATATCCTTTCAAGGGAGAAAGCTCATTGAATAATGAAAGTCTAAGCCCAAAACATAGTAGAAAAGGAGGTCCACACAGGACTCCAGATAAAAGGCCAGCTTTTGTTCCTTCTAATAATCTTATTTTCAAATACGCGCAAAATCGACCGTTTGAAACCCCTTCAACTTACAACGGTCTCATCTCGTTCTCAGTTCTCACGCTCTGCTCACTGAAAACACCATAGTCTCCGATCTTCTTCTTCTTCTTCTTCTTCTTCTTCTTCTTCTTGTAATTCAGTTGTATATGGGTACTAGAAAACGCTCTCAAGTCGATAACGTATTCGACAGCCTGGTAAAATTACTCAAGAACCAGCAAGAACAGCTTAAAACCCTCGTCCAAGAGAGGAAGTTCCTTGAAGATCACATCAAGGTGCAACATAAGCGCTGGATTTCTGAAATTCGTCTCTACGAAGATCATATCACTCAGGTTAGCTCGAATTTCAATATAAATTCTTACTTCTGAAATTAGGGTTTTGATGATATTTCTGTATGGTGGGTTTTTGAGGGATTTGTAGTTTTTGTCTGATTTATTGTATAGATGAAGGAGGCTTTGCTAGAGAAAGAAATGACTTGCTTGCTTGAGGCTGCGAAATCTAATTTGATGATTGGATTAAAGCACAGAGATGCTTCTCTTCACAAATTAAAATTAGGTCAGTATTTTTTTTTCCTAAACACGAACTCAATAATTGGTTATTCATTTGAACGTATCATTCATGCTCTGAAAGAGAGAATATTAGTAGATTTGCAAGACTTGGAAGTTTTGAATTTCCTTTTTCAATGATTTGTCAGAAATTATACGCAAGGCAAAATATAGGCTGAGTAGAGAAGATTTTTTTTTTTCTAATGTTCAATAAGCATAGAGAACGTTTTTCAGTGAATTTCCTGCAAGCAGAAGAGGGGCTTACAAGCAGAAGGAGGGAAAAAAATGAAGTTTTTTGAGTGGTCCTGAATTGGGAACATAGTTCTACACACTGCCAAGGAATATAACTAGCACTTGTTTCCAGGCGTTGTATCTAAACACTTTCTACTGCTTCTTTCGCACCATCTTCCTGGGCTTCGTTCTCTTAGATTGAGTTATCAGTATCCATTGAATGCAATATCTGCATAAACGTTTATCATGCTAATAAGACCTGCAAGTCATTTTGTCAGCAGTTTTCTGTTTTACCTATTAGGTATTGATAGGTGTTGCACTTTCATAAAGATAGGTTATTGTATTGGAGCATACTTGTTGCATGTGGTATTGAAATAGTAGTTTATATGCTTCATTGCTTCACTTCTACAAAATTGCAGGGCAAACAGAAGATGAATTGGCAGATATCAAAGCATGTTTTGAATACTTCTCCCGTACCCTCGAAGTATGTTTTATTACATCTCCTGCAATTCTTTAACGTCTTTATTTTTAGAATTTATTAAACTGACATTTTTCATTCATCTCAGAGAAATTCCAAGGAAACTGAAAGTGGAAAGGAAGAAGGCAGACATTGTGATTTAAATTCTGCTGGTTCTAAAAGGTTGCATAGTGAAATAAAAAGGTTAAACTTTGAATATGAGAAGCTTTCTTCTGAAAAGAATTCTGAGGTCTCTGCATTATTAAAAGAGAAAAATTTTGTATGGCATCAGTATAATGTTTTAGAGAGCAATCTCACAAATAAATTGAAGAGTAACCAAGCTGAGATTGACCAGGGAAATGAGAAGATTGCAAAACTTCTTGCCAGTGTGGAGCTGCTTTGCTCTTCTAACATTGAGAAGGATGAAATGATTGGAAGACTGCAAGTTAAATTGGCTGAGGTGGAGGGTGACAGAAATAATTGGAGGGAAAAGTTTTCCCAAATTTCCCAGGAGTTGGAATCAGTGAGAAAGTCCAAATGTTCTCAAGTTACATATGCACCAAAGCATGGCAGCACGGGAGCTAAAGCTTCCTCTCAGGGAGCCAAAAGCAGTGGCAAGAAAGGAAGTAATATTGTTGTGAAGAAAGAATTGTCTCCTAGAAAAGCTGTTCATTCCTTGGAGGCTGCTGCAAAGGTAATTGATAATTAAATATCAAGTTTTAAGCTTCTTTAAATGTGTGCATGACTGAACAGTGGAATGAGGAGTAGTGCTTGACTTTGAAGTATCTGAGTTGTTGCTGTATCATCTTTGTCATTTGTCTACATATATGCATGAATTTCAAGAACATTAATACCATCCCTCTATCTGAATGCTTATTGTACTTGGCCTTTTTCCCGGTGATTAGGGTACCAGAAGTTTGAAGAGAAAAGTGGATGAAGCTGTTACCATTCTAGAGACTCCAAGGTTGTTCTCCTCTGCCTTCAAATTTCCCAAGTTAAAACAGGGTACCTTCTCTACTTCTGTGTCATGAAAACCTAACACACCCTTTTTCAATCATTCAGTTAAAAGTAGGGCAGCTTCTCACTATAATTGTTTATTGAGCTTCTATAGTAGCTCTGTAATTTGCCTTCTTGCATTTGTTGTAAAGTATGTAATTGCCTTGCCTCTCGCAGCAAGTATTCTTTTGTTTAATCTTATTAGGCATTTATCTGTGATTGTGAGGATTTATCAATGTTAAAAATATCGTAAAAATGTATATTATGTAGAAGACCTCTTGAGCACCACTTCCTCATCTTGGACGGTACCAGATTCAAACTCCTAAACTGTTGCACAGTCTTAGCAGGATTAATGTTAATGGATTGATTGTTTCAAGTTAGATGCATCTTCTATAGCTTTTTGATTGTTTCATATTAGTAAAGGTTACTGAGTACAGAAATAACACACTCACCAGGCATCAACTTCTCAAGTATTGTACTTCATCAAAATAGAACGACTATTAAACGTTGCGACTCTTTTCAATACCCAAGAAAATCTTGCTCTATACATGACTACATGAACTCATCACTAATCAAACAGACCTCCACACAATCGGAGACCAAACAGACCGAAACGATGATTGGTAAGAGAGCATCACCAAAAGCACCACCACCAACGCCACCACGCCCCAAGGCAAATCCCAGCTTCGACGAATCCTACCATACTCTGCTTTTGTAGCAGGAACAATAAAACTCTCGCACTTGGACAAAACCTGTGCAACAAGTATCAGTAGCACAGGCAAGAACAGCAGAAACAAGTTAAAGTTAATCACCGTATGCTCCATCTGGTCCTTGAAGTTAAAATAAGATGAAACAAACAGGAGGAGGAAAATTATAAAGAAAATGGCAAGCAAAGGAAAAGGAGGTGGCGAGACAGAGGCTAGAGTCTGCTCTGTCCAACCCTGCTTCCATCCTGGACCCCTTCTCTCAGACCATAACCAACCCATATCTCTCTCTCTTGTCTCTCAGCAACCTTTTTGCTTGGTACTCTCTTGGCCTATGTCCTGCAAGAAATGGGTATTTGTAGAACTGATGGCTGAGATGTCGGTTGGCTTTAGCATAAAGTTCTTGGGGTTTTGATTCTATCCCCAACCGATCAATCTTTTGGACTTATGCCCTCTGAAGTGGATTGGTACGAGTATACTTTAGCTGCTGTTGCTTTTATAAAACAATTGAAAATGGATGGATAAAGAGAAGGAACATATTCCAGTAAGAGTCCAGATGGAAGGCTTTGGTGCATTTGGGGTGGCAATCTGGTAGAAAATAAGTTGCTGCAATTTGGTACAGCAGGGATTTCATTCTTATTTTATTTTAATTTTATCATTTATATTTCCAAGACTGCTACTGCTTTTAATATATATATATAGAGAATTTTCTTTTCCAAATAACTATTTTTGGCGAATCAGAATCTCGAAAAAGCAAAAGTTTGAGTAAAACGTAGCCGTTTCCCCTGGATGCAATGTTTCGTTCTACAGGAGCATTCCTCATGAAGAATTTATGACTACCCTCCTAAATTTCCAATATAAATGTCATAATAATTAAGGATTACTGTGCAACCGTTATATGTAAAGGAGAATTTTTGGACTATCTTTTATTAGGTTAGATGTTTTCTAAAAGCAGTTAAGGTTTTTATATGAATTAATAATTTCGGTAATATAAAATTGATATTTTTACGCTCCATTTAAAATAATTTTTTCAAATAAAATAATTCAAATAAATTAGTAAAAAATTATACATAAATTTTTAATTTATTGTAAAATGAAATTTTCAAATTAAAAAGAGTTTAATTCTTTCATTAAATCAATTCAATTGAATTATTAAAAAATTAATTGAATTTCCACTCTATACACGAACATTTAAAATTATATTGAATTAATATCTCTAAAAATTTTGTTTAGTGAGAAAAATAAGTTACAGAAACAATAAGAGATGAACTTTTATATAAAAAAATAAATTACAAAAGCAATGGAAAAAAAAAGAATGACTTAAATAAATAAAGAAGAAAAATAAAAAAAAATAAGTTTAGAAAGATTTGAAGTCAGGTTGATCAAAAACCTTTAACTAATAAGTTAGAAAAGCAATAAGAGATAAAAAAAAATTAAAAAAAAAATTGTGGCTTATATAAATAAAGAAGAAGAGTTAAAAGTAAGTTTAGAAAGTTTTCCTTTGTTCAACTTGAAATCATAACTGCTGAGTCAAATTATAATTATGAAAAGTTAAATTACAATAAAAAAAATAAAATATTAAAAAAAATAATGCCTTAAATTTTTCTTTCTGCATGTTTATATATATATATATAGATCAATGTATATAATTCAAAATTTTGAAAGTTTAATTTAACGGAATTAGGTTAACTGATTAAATTAAAACCTTAAAATTTTATAAAAGGAAATAGAATACTGAAATTTAAATATTCAAATTTTAAATGTTAAGTTTTAATATGACTGAATTAGACAATTAAATTAGATTATTTTAAGTGATTAGATTAGATCAGATTAGATTTTAAAAATGGTAAGTTGTCAATTTTTCTCTTTATTTCAGCTTTAATATCTAGATATATATATTCTATTTTCTCTCCACCAAGAATGTAATTATAAATTTTTTGTAAATTGGAAAACTTTACTTTAAAAAACTCTATTTAAAAAAGAAATCTTATTTTACTTGAGAAGGGAACAAAAAATAGTTTATATGATTTCTGATAATTAATCACATTTATTACTTTTTTAATGTATATAAAATATTATTTTTATATTGAACTCTGTATTCTAAATATTTTTATATAATACAAAAATAAAATTAATTGAATTGAATTATTAAGTATTAATATTTAATGCATGTGTGAATATTGTTGTATACTATTTTGTTAATTTTTGAAAAAAAGAGCATATCTTAATTTAAATTTTTTATAATAAAAAATATATAAAGTTTATATTTTAAATATTGTTAAACATATTAACATAATTTTTAAAAAATATTTTTAGTGTGATGAAAATTATTATTATTTATAAAAATAAATATTTATATTTAATTTAAAAATAATAAGAATGATAAATGAAATTAATTAATTATTAATTTATTCAAAATAAAACATTTCAATTAAAGTTTATCGTTTAAACATTTATTAAAAAATTTTTTATTTATGAGTAGAAATAATTCAATTACTATAATAAAATAGTAATCTTATACAATAAAACTTTCAAAAAATTGTATGATTCACCACCAATACAATATAAAGAATTATCATTTGATGAGCTCCATTGCAATAAGTTGTTATCAGCCCTTCATATGACTAGAGATTTCTTTTATTTTATTGAAACTCAAAGAAAAATGAGAAAAGCATGTTAGAAAATGAGAAATATAAAGTAATATTACACGATAATTGTCCAAAAAAAATCATATGTTTGGCATTTAAAGATAGAGTCACATAATAAGAATCTGATTAGATGATGCTCGTGTTCACCAAGGAAAAAGAAGACTCGGACACTTTAGGTCGGTCTCAATTCAGCTCTTCATCAAGATTCATCCTCCCCTTGAGAGGTCGAATCTTCATTGGAAGTTATCATTAGCAGCTACAATCCAGCAGACTCTCTTTACGCCTGTAATTATTTGATCCCCAATTAATTAACTAGCGAGATCCCTTATCAACGAATCCGCTACATCATTGTCAGATTTTCAGGAAATATTATAATTAACTCTGTCATCTTACAGTATAAAAGCCAACGATCACAGAGACAAAGTTACGCAATTCTTACACAACTACTTTCAAGTTCTAAGCAATTCTTTACATTTGCCTTATTCTCCAATTTACTGACTCGAGCGTCGGAGTGGCTGTCGCAGACACCAATCAACTCACTTTCTCTTTCTTGCAGGTTTAACCAATCACAGCCAACTTTATTTTTTGGTTACATCATTCGGTTCCATTGCCAGAAAATCCATTGGATTCTTTCTGTTCATTTAGACTAAAACTGGCCTCTTGTTCCCTTTCTCTTAAAAAGAAATCTTTTATTTTTTCTCTCTCGAAATGGCCAGTGATTCACGAGCTTTTGCTAAGGTTACTACCAATAAGGACAACTGCGAACTTCATCATGTGGCTAGAGGTGATAACAAAGAGGTCGATTTTTCTAGTCGAAATAACAATGGTAGAGGAAGAAGAATTGTGGATGACACCTGTGTACAAGTTTTTAACATAGGATGATCTGTCGATCGATGAATAGTCGGCTAAATAGGTAATAAAAAAAATTCTCTAAATATGCACTAATTAATGATCGGTGGTATAGAAGATCCTCAACTCAATCGTAGTTATGATGCGTAATGAAAGATGAGGACAGAGAAATTCTTAAAGACATTCATGAGGGTAATCGTGGAAATCACGAATGAGCTCGGACGATCACCCTGAAAGCATTCGAATAAGGATACTACTGGCCCACGATAATATGAGATACAAAAGAGTTTGTCCAGAGGTGTCATCGATGTCAAGCGCATGCAAGCACATCGAGATCTCAGGAAATCCTGAAGAAATGATGCAGGAGACTTAGTCCTTAAAACAAGCGGTAATGTCGGATCTGGTAAGTTGGGCAAAAATTGAAAATGATTATTCAGGGTCTCGAAGATCATTCGCCCAATGTCCTATAAACTAGCCAAATTAGATGACCAAGGTATCTCCAACACTTGGAATATTGGTAATCTGAGAAAATTTTATCAATAACAGTTAACGAGATATTTTTTGATATGTTGTATTCTTCAGTGATAAGGAACGTTGGTATTGCCTTCTTTAAAAAAGATAAGGAGCATTCATAGTAGGCTAAAAAGTGGGTTTCACTAGACCACAATTTGGGTGTTAGTCCCACTAGATAAGGCCACAAGGTGGGTTCCGCCAGTTCAGGCCACAATCCGGGTGTTGGTCCCACTAAACAAAGCCACAAGACGAGTTCCGCCAAGACATAAGGTGAGTTTCGCCAGACCATAATTTGAATGTTAGTCCTAATAATCAGGGTCATAAGGCGGGTTCCGCCAGACCAAGTTATAAGGCGGGCTCAACCAGATTACAATCTAGGCGTTGGTCCCACTAATCAAAACCACAAGGTAGATTTCACTAAATCATGCTATAAGGTGAGTTCTGTCAGACCCTCCGGGTGTTAGTCCCACTAAAAGGTCACAAGGCCATCCGGGCATCGGTTGCGCATAATAAGATATCTTAGGTCAGGCCACAAAGCGAGTTCTGCCAGGCCATCTGAGTGTTAGTCCTATTAAAAAGCCAAAAAAAATTCAGACGTCGGTCCCGTATAACAAGATATCTCATGTCAAGCCATAAGATAAAATCCGCCAAGCCATTCGGGTGTCGGTCTCGCATAACAAGGTATCTCATTCCATGCCACAAGGCGAAAATCCATTAGGCCATCTGAGTGTTGATCCCACTAATCAAGGCAACTCATGTCAGGCCGTAAGGCAAGTTCCGCTAGGTCATCCGGGCGTCGGTCCCACTAATCAAGGCAACTCATGCTAGGCCATAAGGCAAGTTCCACCAGGCCATCTGGGTGTCAGTTCCGCATCACAAGGCATCTTATATCAGGCCACAAAGCGAATTTTGTCAAGTCACAATCCGGGCGTCAGTTCTATTAATCAAGGCAACTCATATCAGGCCATAAGGCAAGTTCTACCAGGCCATCCGGGTGTCAGTCCCGCATTACAAGAAGATTTTAAGGCTTTTAATGCTAGGGCACAAGGCAAGTATACGCCAAGCTGACTAACCGAGTGTTAGTCTCATTTCACAAAAAGATTCTAAGACTTTTAATGCCAGGCTCCAAGGCGAGTATACGCTAGATCAACCAACTGGGTGTTAGTCCCGTTTCACAATAAATTTCTAAGGTGGGTATGAGCCAGGCCACGTGACCGAACATTCATCTCGTTTCATAAAGAGTCTCCGAGGCATTTGTCACTGCTCTTACGAATACTCTCAAAAATTCAAAATTTTTAGTGAAGGAAGAAGACCCATTGTAGGTGGGTGAGACATTTTGATGATTGGCAAAGGCAGGACGGACTGCTAAGCGAATGAGTGAAGTCCGTAAGGAGGAAAAAAACTGGAAGCTCATCAGGGCTAGAAAATGCCGGAAGCTCGTCAGGGTTGGAAAATACCCGAAAACTCGTCAGGGCTAGAGAATTCCTAGAAATGCGCTAGGACTAGAAAAAGCCGGGAAGCTTATCATGGCTAGAGAATGCCCGGAAACACACCAGGGCTGGAAAATGTCCGAAGACTCATCAAGGCTGGAGAATACCTGGAAGCTCACCAAGGCTATAGAATGCCTGGAAGCTCGCTAGAGCTGGTTAGATTAAGAGAAACCCTGAAAACTTGCAAAGGCATTACCATATCACTCAAATCAATTTTAACCAGACGTTGGACAAGATCTTGGATTGGACTGATCGATAGGGCGAGTAAGAAGAAAGCAAGGGCAACACACGCTCAGCCCGAATAGAAGTCAGTTTAGTTCGATGGACTGAACTAAAGCCGCACGAATCTGCTTAGGACAGTTGGTATGATTTACACTTCAAGACTGCGGCACATTTCACAGTTATGTCACTAGGAGGGTATCTGGCATGCTAACGATCGGGTATCAGTCTTGATTAATAAAATTTTTAAGTCATTATCATAATCAGGTGTTAAGTTCGGTATATTATTTATAACTATAAGGCAATGGTTATTTATGGGCAGGAGCAGGCAAAATGATGCGAGTATGAAAGGTTGATCTAAAATAAGCCACGTGCCTCATATTATAAAGATAACTGTCACCTTCGAATCTAAAGAATCGAAGACCAACTAGAGAATTTTTTATATTACACAATAATCGTCCAAAAAAGGTCATGTGCTGGTACTCGAAGACAGAATCATGTGACAAGAGTCTGATTAGATGATGCTCAGTCTTACCGAAGGAAAAGAATGTCCGAACGCTTTAGGTCGGCTTCAATTCGACTCTTTGTCAAGACTAGCCCTCCTCTAAGATGTCGAGTTTTCATAGAGACAAAGATAAATAATTATTACACAACTACTGTCAAATTCTAAATAATTCTTTACATTCGCTTTATTTTTTCATATATTGACTTGAACGTCAGAGTGAATATTATAGACGTCCAACTACTCCACTTTCTCTTTCTTACAAATTTATCTGATTACAGTTCAACTCTATTTTCCAGTTACAAAACACAATTATTTAGTAAATGGAAACTAATTAGTGTGGCAAAGAATTGAGCAGACTTGTAACGAGCTGTCATGATTATACTACGATAGATAATGTTAATTATTTTAATAATTATTTTCTTTACCTTATAATTTATTTTTCTTTTTTCTTTTTAATTGTTTAAAATTATTATTTACTTTTTAAATTATAATATTTTATAAATTTAATGTATTTAAAAGATATATAATTAAAAAATAAATAAAAATTATATTGTTTAATATGTATAAAATATAAAATAGAGAAAATAATAATTATTATAATAATAACTATTCTCCTAATCTATAAAAATTAATATTTTAATCAAATTAAAATATTAAATATTATTTTTAAAATTTTTATCAAATAAAATTTCGGTCATAATAACGAATCGGATTAAATATATGCTGATCTACTTTTAAAACAAATGCTCACGTTTCTGCCTTAACTTTTCATTTTTCTTGTTTATGTATTAAAAAAAAAAACAGTGTTCTCTTTTTTTTGTCAAAGAAAGAAAAAGTTATCTTTTCTTTTTAGGAAAAAAAAAAATAAAGGAAGTTTTAACTACAATACCAAAGTCAAATGCACTCAACTCCAAAACATAAGAGGAAAAGGAAGGATACATGATAAATACATTATTTCTTTTCTTATATTTTAAAATTAAATATTAACTGTTTGAGTAAAATTTACTTATATATACTTTTAAAAAATTATTTCAACAACTTAATAGAAAACGCACGTATAATAAGTATATCCAAGTAAATTTAAGAAATTTTATATTCTATTCTCTTAATTCTTAATTTTTATTTAAAAAAATAAAAAAAAAATAAAAATTAAAATTAAAATAATTTAATTAAAATCAAGTTTAGTTAAATTTAATGTTGAATTAAATTAAAATTGTAAGATTTAATTTAAATTTAAACTAAACAAGTTGAAAGCCATATTTGATAAAAAAAAAGTAATTAAATGTAATTAATACTAAAGTTAAGATATTCTACAATTTAAATTCAATCCTCAAAATTATTAAGTTAAGATCCTTCATTCCAGGCTTAAATAATTAAAATGGGATGGGTTTGCAATTTGCGCCTCAGCCACCTAACCTCATCATAATTAATTAATACATAAATAAAAAGGTCTTAACACTTCCAAAAGCTACACCGTTTTATGAACTCAATTCAATTGAGGTTCGCCGCCGTGTTCTTCGGTTAAACATTTACTCTCTATTTCTACATAGGTAAATTTACTATACAATACTCATTAATTAATTATTAAATTATAAAAAATATATTAAAATATTAAAAAAAATTAAAATCCATTAATTAATATTTTCATTAATTTTAATAATTAATTATTTTATTATTTTATCTATAAATTTTTAAAAAATTTATTAATTGGTATTTTATTTTATAAAAAATCTATCAATTAATCAATTAATATTAAAGGTATTTTAAATTTTTATAATATTTAATAATTAAAATTAATAAATTAATTAATTAATAAATATTAAAAATATTTTAATATATTTTTTAAAATTAAAAGATGTAGTAAATTTTCATTTCAAATACGTAGAAAAGGAGGAGGACTACAAAGTTTACGAATCCTAAAGACCAACCTCAATCTCCCTCGTCTCAGGACACGTGTCACAATCCCGCTTTCTCCATGGATTTCACTCTTCCATTATAGGAAAAAAATCCATCTGTAAGCAACACAATAACACAATCCCCGCTCTTTACTTGATCTTTTCAATGGGCTTTCTCCGATTCCTACCAGGAGAACAACTCTTCTCTACAAATATGTAGATTTCTGAAAATCTCAGAGGAAGCTTACGTATAGAGAAAGAAGAATGGAAGAGAGAAGTAGCCCTCAGTACCAATCCAAGTACACGGAAGATGAGATGGAAGTCGCTGTTGTATTGCTTAATCTTCCCGGACTAATTGCTCAATCTGAGTATGGCCTTACACTTCCATTATCTTGGGGTGCTAAACAGCGGAGATCTTGCGATGAGCCCTCTTCTCAGAGCCGCGTTCGTTTACCTTCGCCACCGTCCGTTCCTTCTTTTCATGGTGGTGGTGGCACTGGTCTTCTGGGTCCTGTCTTTGACTCCGAGAAGGTTGAAGCTTCGAGTCCTGCCTCGCCTGCTTTATTCTGTCCCAGAGGAGCTAATGAGAAGCCTGAGCTCTTGAAAGGAAAAGCATCTGTTGAAAGGGTATTTTTTGCTTTCTTTTTTTTAATGTTCTTGGTGATTTGCTTAGTGGGTTTTAATCGCTGTAGGATTTTGATAACTTGGTTTTATCTGTAATTAATCAGGATTCTCTCTTGTTTCTGAGATTTTTCTTTTTCTTCAAAGAAATCTCCATTGCTTACCAATCTGTGGTCTGTGGATTATCTTGCAGACGAAAGAGAAGCGTCTGGAAATTATAAAGCAAAATTCTCGAAGTAATGAATTACTGACAGAGGTGAGGTTTATTTTTCTTGTTTCGACAATGGAGAACCATGTTTGTCCTTTTCGTAGATTTTACCCTTTAAAGCACTTGCATTTCTTTCTTCTAATGTAATTTCTATTTACTTTTTCTAACAAAAAAAAATCTTAATATTAATTTGTTAAAAAAAAAACTTAGAAACGAAAGGAGATAAAGCAGAAGAGGCATAATTATGACGAGCTGAAAGCAAGCAATTTGTCGCTGCAAGCAAAGAAACAAGAGGTATTATTTTTCCCCTAACTTTCTTTTAATTTTCTCTTGTAAATCAAATTTATTGACATTGAAAAAAAATTTACAGCTAAGTCTTGGCAATGCTAGAAGAGAAGTTCCACACTTGAAACTGAAAATCAGCAAAAACAGTTTGAATCCTAAGGTGAAGGCATCTACCGCAGTTGGACACGAAGATCATCATAATCAGCAACCATTGATCGTGGATAGGACTGGTGACAAAGCGGGAATAGATGAGAGTCATCCATTTGGCCAAACACACTCATTTTATTCATCAAGTAGCGGATTGGCGATGGGCACGAGCATGATCAACGGGGATGCGGGTCCAAGACGGATCCCTGATCTCAATGTAATTCCAGGAGAGTTTCATTCGGACTTTGCTGAACCAGTTGACGACGATAGGACTCTAGCCAAGGCGATGGCTGCTCAGGCGAGGATGAGAAGGATGATGGAAATTTGCAGGAAAAAGAATCCTTGTTCTAAAAGTAAACTACGTCTCTCAGATCGATGATATTTTTTAGGAATTTTTTTTATTAAAACCCTAAATTATAGGAGCTAATTAATTCTTCATTTAATAAGGAGATTTTGGACGATTTATTATCGTACATTTAATATGATAGAATTTAAGATATTGAAATTCTGTGTATTGTCTTTTTCTATATTTTAGCTTTTTAGTTTAAGTTACTGGTTTGAAATCTAACGTGTAGAAATAGATACGATGTTATGTCTTTGGTTTAGATCGAGGACTCTCCATGAGAAAATTAAATTTTTAAATATTTACTAATAGGTGATAAATCGAATTTTTAAGAATTATAATAATTAATTATATTTTCTTATTATATAAAAATAAATAAATATCAAAATTAAAATATAAATTTTTACGTAACTATCTTGAAAATGGTTTCTTTTTTCTGAAAACAGTTTTAATTTTTAATTCAGAATGCCAAACGAGCAAGCAGTTACTGAAAGGGTAATTTTTAGCTGCTGTCTTTTAATTTTATCGTATTTTTAATTTTAATTTTGATCATATTTTTTAATTTAAATATTCAATTTAATTTCATTCTTAAAGCTCTTTCAATTTTAATTTTGTTATTATAAAACTTATCGTTACTTATAGTGGGTCTCTAAATTAAAAAAATAAAAGATATTTTTTCTCTAATAATTTTTGTCTAAAATTTTTTTCTCTTCATTAATAATTTTAACACCAAAAAATTTTAAATTTTAAAATTTATGCTAAAATATTATTTATTAAGAGATATTTGCTCATTATGACCATTTTCAATTGCTGTCTAATTTCAATATCCTCTAATATATTTCAAATTTTGGAAATTTTAGCTAACATTTAATAAAGCATGTAAATAAAAAAATAAAAAAAATTAGAATATTAAATTAATTCATTTTTATTATTTATTACATTTTTTATTTTTATTTATTTTGAATATCAATATTAATAAATATATTTACCTAAATAAAAATATTTAATTATTTTTAACAATGTAGCTTATAATAATTATAATATTAAAATAATAATAATAATATTTAACAAAATAAAACTAATAATATTTATAGTGTTATTTAAAATTTATAAATTAGTACAATTAATTAGTTAATATTTGAATATATATTTATTATTTAATTTCATGAATAAATAAATAAGTAAAAATATTAAAAAACTTAATTATATTTAAAAGAATTAAAAAGATTATATTTAATAACCAAAAATAATAAAAAAATAATTTTATATATAATTTTTTAGCATAAATATATTATTATTAGTGAAAATATCTAAATCTAATAAAAGCTACATGTTTAAGTGTCTTTTCGTGGTTGATATGGGTCCTACGTTTCCGGTTTGTTGAGCTTAATTTTTATTATTCGGTTGCTTGTTTAATCCTTTAATTCAGTTGGGTTTGATTTTTATGTTTTTATAGATTTTTTTAATATTTAATATATTTTAATATATTTAAAATGAATATAATAAAAAAAATTATATTTTTTAATATATAAAAAAATTAAAAGTAGATAAAATGTTGAGATAAAAAAAAAGTATTTAATTGCAGGAAACCGAGACACGTATCATGTGAGAAAGGGAGGTGGAGGTGAAGGTGATGGTAGCCAGCCAAAAAGTTAATCCTGGCAAGCGTGACATATTTGTTACTACATTATTGATGTGTTGTTATTACAAAACATTCTCCTAATTTTGACATTGCTTGCCTCTACAGGCTCTTCTCAACAAACTCACATGTATTATGGCCATTGGTTAGTTTTCCATTCCTTAATTTGTCAGTTTGCCAATAAAGACGAATTTTAAGACAAATTTGTCTAATCATAAATCGGATTGGCTAATTTTACGCACCGAACACCCGCAACTCTGCCAGAAAATCCAATCCTCTCGAATTATAATTTGTTTTTTTTTAAAAATTAAGTTATTATTATTAATATGACTAAATATCCATAACTAAATTGATGCTAATCGATTAATTACTCACTTTTAATACTTATTATCTGACATGATATATTTAATATTTATTGCTTGGATTTGATATTTATTATTCAAATTCAGTATTTGACATTCGATTACTCATTTGAGTATACATTTTTAAGAATTCGATGGGTCAT
Organism: Manihot esculenta; assembly: GCF_001659605.2. Taxonomy (NCBI): domain Eukaryota; kingdom Viridiplantae; phylum Streptophyta; class Magnoliopsida; order Malpighiales; family Euphorbiaceae; genus Manihot; species Manihot esculenta. Next base: position 24,949,823 of record NC_035165.2, on the reverse strand, counting down.
ATCTAAATAAATAATTAATTAATTATTCATTATTAGCCAAGTCAATTTTCGGTTATTTTCTTATATTATACTATGAGAAATCTGGCATATTTCAGGTATGTCTCTCTATATTATAAGCTTTAAATATTTCTATATTTTTTATTTTTAAATCTCTTACTGATTTATTTTTAAATTTCTTACTAATCTTATGTGCCATTCACCTTTTTTTTTTTTTTCTTTAACTGTACATATTAACATTTGATTCCTAAACTACTAATTTATTTTATTATTTTAATTTAATTTTATTCCTTTATTGGAAATTAATTTGATATTATTTTAAATTAAAAAATTGAATTTATTTGTATTTTTTAAAACCTTTGATAAATTATATAATGTAGGTAATACATATTTATATGCAATTTATAATTATGTCTATATAATATCATAATTATATACTATATAAAATTTAAAATTATCTTTTCTGTTTTTTTTTTTTTATAAATATAATTAAATTAAATAATTTTCAATTATTAATTATAAGTGTGTTCATATAACATGTTTTAAAAAAAGTTTGTGTATATATAGTATTGTGATAAATTAAGCTATATAAGAATAAATTTAAGTATGGACTGATAATTGTACGTTAATAAATTTGAATTAATCGAAAGTAATTTTGCTTATGCGTGGTTCCTTTTTTTAAATGTAAAATTGACATTATTTAAGAGTGAATGCTTTCTTGTTTAATATTAACAGCCCTCCCCCAATGAAGACTTCATTCTTGGGGAAAAAGAATCAGATAATAACAAACTTTTTCAATCATTTTCTATGCTTCTATTCTGGACAAGAAAATGAGAAGTTTTGTTGTCTGAAACTCATTGTGATTTGCAATCAAATTCAATTCACACCGTATAGCTTCCAGCAAGTAATTTCCGAACACTTTTTAGCAAAGTGTTAACAGAAAACAACATAAGTCTCGGCACTTTCTAAGCAAGTACAATCAAACATAAAATCCCTTATTACATAACAAACCAACAATAACAAAACGATAACAAAATACCGACAGCCACATAGTACTTACTAGATACATGAACAAGTGAGGGTGACTCGTCAAACCTCAATCCAATTCTGAAGAAAATAGCCATTCCTTACAATACACTTAGCCCTCATAATTCTCTTCAACGCCCTCGTCCTCATACTCAACATCATCCTCGGCAGTCGCATCCTGGTACTGCTGGTACTCTGCCACCAAATCGTTCATGTTGCTTTCTGCTTCAGTGAACTCCATCTCGTCCATCCCTTCTCCAGTGTACCAATGCAAGAAGGCCTTGCGACGGAACATGGCTGTGAACTGCTCACTCACCCTCCTGAACATCTCCTGGATTGATGTGGAGTTCCCAACAAATGTCGATGCCATCCTCAATCCCTTGGGTGGTATATCACAAACACTGGACTTCACATTGTTCGGAATCCACTCCACAAAATATGATGAATTTTTATTTTGGACATTAATCATTTGTTCATCCACCTCTTTGGTGCTCATCCTTCCCCTAAACATGGCTGAGGCAGTCAAGTAGCGGCCATGGCGGGGGTCAGCAGCACACATCATGTTCTTGGCATCCCACATTTGCTGAGTAAGCTCGGGGACAGTGAGGGAGATGTACTGCTGGGACCCTCGAGAAGTGAGTGGTGCAAATCCTACCATAAAGAAGTGGAGTCGTGGAAAAGGAATCAGGTTGACAGCCAACTTCCTCAGGTCTGAATTGAGTTGTCCTGGAAACCTCAGACAGCATGTTACACCACTCATTGTTGCAGAGATCAAGTGGTTCAGGTCACCAACTGCATAATTAAAGTACACAGAAACCAAGTTTTAATATCCATGTGTTTCAACTTATGATACTCAAATCCAAAAAAGATAATTTTCAACTCACAGCTTGGAGTGCTCAGCTTTAGAGTCCGGAAGCAGATGTCATAAAGCGCTTCATTGTCAAGTACCATGCACTCATCAGCATTCTCCACCAACTGATGCACAGAAAGTGTTGCATTGTATGGCTCCACCACTGTGTCTGATACCTTTGGTGAAGGGAAAACAGAGAACGTGAGCATCATTCTGTCTGGGTATTCCTCCCTGATCTTTGAAATGAGCAGAGTTCCCATTCCTGAACCTGTGCCCCCTCCAAGTGAGTGGCATACCTGAAAGCCTGATAAAAAAATATTGCAAGGTTAAGAGCTTTCATCTACCAGTTGAGAATTAAAGGGAAAATTAGCAAGACAATTTTTAAGATTCCAGGAAAAATCAAATTCAAGGAATGGTTGTTCTCTTCCATGAAGTCCCTCCGAACAAAATAAGTTCATAAACACAAGCAAGAACATTCATTATATGTCAAGGCAATCTCAAAAAGTTACCCGCTAAATATAAATTGACAAGGTCACACTTCCAGAAAAATCCTAAAGAACTATAATCATGGAGGACCACCTATAAATAGTCTTCTCTAGATCTAGAGACTACAATCTGGATTAGCTTTCATTTGCTAGGCTCAAGCATCAGTTAAAGCTATACAGCTCCAACCACTAACTGCTTGGTTTTTGCCTCGTTGCGACTATTAAATTTAACTGTCCTGTTGATGCTTTCTGCGATTCTGGTGACAATTGAACAATGTTTATTCCAGTAATATTGATAAATCAAGCATTTAATATCAAAGATCTAGAAAAATGTTATGGTAATAGTTGCTGTAGTTCAGCGCGCACAACATAAGAGCGACAGTCATAATCGAGCTTTTCTTCACATTTCAAGCCACTATTCCATTCGTGACTGAATATTGGACTGAAAAGAGATGCGGTCAACTCCTTTTTTTTTCGTGTGTTTAATCCCCATATCAATGTCACTCTCAGGTAACTATGAGTAGATCCAGCTAAATCGGAACCGGTTCCATCAGATCTAGAACTTGAATCATCGATGGTTCACGAGCTCAAGCTGAATTGAAATAGTCTTTTTGATTTGAATGGCAAATCCTGATTCTCTCCTCTCTTGAATGGTGAACCAAAGTCCATTTTTCGACTCAATTAGATCCGAATTGGTAAAACAAAAAATCAGCAATTGAATTATCTTAATTCAATCAAACAGAATTTGTCCTCAAATCAAAACTAGAATCAGAATTGAATAGTGAATATCGGCCTAAAGGTACAGTGTGATTTGGGATCCCCACTGCAGAAACAGAAACTAGGCCGTGGCCGGCAAAAATTATGACATCATGATTTTAGTATATTCTATTCTGCTCAAACTCTTAATGGCATTGATAGTGCAGCTTTTTTGAGGTGCGAACCAATGTTACTGACACGTCGATGCAATTATAATGTTCGGCCTAGCCCATCACATTATATCTGCTTATCTTATCATACAAACGTATAAGAAAAGGCAGAGCAATAATTTGATGTCCTGACAGACAGAAAGTGGCCTACTTATACTGCTCACCCTCCCTTCATTATCGCATTGCAACATCAAAAGAATAATTAATTAATTGAACAGCGAAACAAAGTGATGGGAAGAATGGCCCATAGTAAATTAAAAAATTTTTAAAAAAAAGTGATGGGAAGAATGGCCCATAGTAAATTAAAAAATTAAAAAAAAAATGCATGATAAAGACAAAACTATACATTCATGTTTGAGCGCCATGACTATAGAAGAAAAAAGGATAAAAGACTACCAATCAAAGTTTTAGTTGTTAGCGGTAGCTTTCGGGATTACACAATGCAGTAAAAAAATGGTTCTGAAACATAGGCATGTGAAAATGACGCCACAACTTCAATAATGGAAAAGTAGCTAAAATAGGAGCAGCATCACCCTCGGAACAGTACACTTCGACAATTGCGATGACAAGAAAAATAAAAACAGAACATCAACGATTACCTGGCAATAATTACTCCGGAAAATTCAGATCTCATATCGTTCAAATTCATAAAGTATATCAATAAGAAATTTAGAATGGGAAAAAAAAAGGTTATTACCTTGCAAGCAATCACAATTCTCAGCCTCTTTGCGAACAACATCAAGAACAGAATCGATCAACTCAGCTCCTTCTGTGTAATGACCTTTGGCCCAATTATTTCCAGCACCAGATTGCCCAAAAACAAAGTTATCAGGCCTGAAGATCTGTCCATAAGGACCGGATCTAATACTGTCCATGGTGCCCGGTTCAAGATCCATTAGAACGGCCCTAGGAACATACCTTCCACCGGATGCCTCATTGTAATACACATTGATCCTCTCAATTTGAAGATCAGAAGAGCCATCACCTGTGTACCTTCCGGTAGGATCGACTCCATGTTCATCGCAGATGACCTCCCAGAATTTAGAGCCAATCTGGTTGCCGCATTGGCCTCCCTGAACGTGCAAGATCTCTCTCATTTAGGAGTTTAGATTTGAAGGATAGGGAAGAAAGAGATGAGTTGTGAAGGAGAAAGAGTATTAGGCTGAGGGTGTTATAAATAGAAGGAAGAATATATCGAAGTGTGCCGTTTCATGTGTTAGACAGCGAGCCAGGCCAGAGAAACGGACACCAACTGCCTGGCCCTGGGGGTGTGCTCACGATATTTAGTAGTGGGACCAGCGAGGCCAGGCTGGCGTGTGGCTGTGGATATGGGATGGGATGGGATCTTTTTCGCATCTACTGATTCACTGTGCTTGGGTATGTCGGTGTTATATTCATCTCGATTGGAAGGGAAATTACTATTTAATTAATTTTATAGTAAAAAGAAATTCATAAATTATTATTTTGATTTTAAAAATATATTAAAATATATTTAAATTTTTTAAAAATTTATTAGTTAATTTTTATATTAATTTTAATTATTAAATATTATGAAAATTTTAAAATAATTTCAATGCGAATAAATAAGTTAGGAGATAATTTTATAAAATTAAAATATTAATTAATAAATTTTTTATATATAAATTTTAATGTATTTTTTAAATTTAAGAGTTTAATTAATATTTTTTTTTTTATGTTATAGGAACTAGAAGGTAAATTTTCCGAGAGGGAATTGGATGCGAGAGGAGCGGTTGAGTTTTTATCTTGCGGTTTCCAAAATTATACTTGCCTCGAGTAGACATACTCATCTGTAACTGTCAATGCCTATAAATATCCGAGATATTCGTAATAAAAAGTAGGGACAACATAATATTTGTTTTTTTTTTTAATCAAGATGAGTTAATATTATTAAGATTTATTAGAAAATTTTTTTTAATATTTATGATAATTTATAGTTCAAATGAAATATTTTTAATTTATTACAATTATAATTAAAAAATTTAAATTAAATTTAGAAAAATTAATGTTTAATTATAATATAGTCTTTAAAATTTTATTTGACTAATAATATAATTTTTAAATATATATTTTTATCACGTTAATGTCATTTTTTATTAATTTTATTATTTACTCTTTATTTTCACTTTTATATAATATCATAAATTATTAATAAAATTTGAATTATAAAAAAAATTTACAATTTAAAACATATAATATTGTATTTTATTTACAATATTATTAATAAAAATAAAATTTTCAAATATAAATAATATATACTATTTATAATATTGAATATAAATATTTCATAAAATATTTTAATATATATTATTTATATATAATATTTTATAATATATGAATTTATTATAATAAATATTTATAATATATTTAATATGACATATAGTAAATATAAAATATATTTAATTTTAATATAAAATTTAAATTAAAAAAATTATACATATTATTAATAATACAAAACTTAAAAAAAATTATATTATAATTTATCATTAATTTTTTTGAATTTAATTTAGTTCTATTAACTATAATAATAACAAATTAAAATATAATTATAATAAATTAAAAGGTTTTAATTTTACAATTTAAGATTTAAAGTATTGTATATAAATCCATTTCAAAAAAAAAGTATTGTATATAAATATTAATTATCATAAATATTTAAATTTTTTCTTTAATATTTTATTGCTAATAATAAATATAATATTTTTTTAATTTTATATTAAAATATAAAAATTACTCCAATTTTAAAAGGATAGATTTGACAGTTGTTTGCCTGATAAAAATATAGTTATTATTTTAAAAAAATACATTTTAATTTTTTAAAAAATAAATAGAAAATTTATTTTAATTATATATATATATAATTTTCAAAAGAAAATTTGTCTTTTACGTAAAATTCATATATTAAAGAAACTAAGTAGAAAAGATAGTGTTTTTTGTTTAAAAGAAAAAACAGTTTTTAATACATAAGAAAAAAAATTATTTTATGGAAACCATTATTATTCATTGATCTTTTTTCTTTTATGGAAATATACTTATTTTCCTTCTTCCGCTCGTCCTATATCACTTTCCTTTAAAAAAAAAATTATTAATAAACATATTAATATATTATTCTTTTTTTTTAAGCTTTAATATATTATTCTTTATATCTCATAATATAATTTTTTATTAATTTTTTAATTATATCTATTTTAAAAATATTAAATTTTATTAAATATTAAAAAATATTTTGAATACTAATTTATAAAAGAAAGATTTATTATTTAATTTTTTAATATTATCATTATTTATAAGTAAATTTCAATATTTTTAAAAATCTGTTAATTTTTTTTTGCATCAAAGAAATAATTTTTTTATTTTTTTATAAAAAATTAAAAAAAAAAAATTTTAAAACTAATTTTATTCTCTACATCTTTTTTTTCTTGCTCAGAGATTCCCTCAATACTTGAATCTCAAATTTTAGAGCATGCTTTATTTTTTTAGGACAACAAAGAAAAAGAAGAATAAGACAGCTTCTGAATATTGGAAAGGATAGAAACTATCTAATCTCTTCCGAATATGTGGATAGTTGAGAAATATGTCAAAAAATAAGAAAACTGGGATTCTAGTGTTCGACTAAACCCAGATCAGAAATAGACAGAATAGTAAAATTACATGTTTCCAGGCCAAATTGCTAGGGCTAGGCAATCTTATGACAAAGAACATATGACAAAGAGCAGGCAATCTTATGCAAAAGCAACAATTCTTCATTTCTACCTCAGCAATATCTTCTAAAGAACATTCCTTTATAACATTTACCTCCAATTTTCACATACTGCTAAAAATGGGGTATGTTCAAATCACTGCAATAACATGAACTCCAATAAATGTACAAGAAGTTGACAAAGACTAAAAAAACAAATGTACATTAGACAAATCTACATGAATCTTCATTGACAGAAATAAAATATAAAAATATTTTAGTAGATTTTTAAAAATATAGAAATTAATTTGTAAATAATGATAATATTTAAAAATTAAATAATAAATATTTTTATAAAAATAAAATTAATAAAAAATTATTTTAAAAATAAAATAAAATTATAATAATTAATTTATATGTTATTATAGTATGAAATGAAAAATAAATAATAATTTTAAGATAATAAAAAGAATGTACAAAAATCCGCTAAAAATATATAAACTCACCCGAATTTTTATATCCCACTCCTTAATACCCCACTAAGAAAAATAAGTTGATAACATGAATTATTTAATTTTTAATAAAGCAGCATGAGTATATAATATATTAGAAAAAGATAAACTAAATTTATTGCTTTTCTTATATTTACTTAGTCGATATATATGAAAATAGAAGAAAATTTATTTTGCGAGGATGAGAATATATTAATTTATCAGTTTATATATATTATCCTTCATGATGTACTATTATACTATATAATTATTACATCTAACTATTTTGAAAAATATTCACATTTGTTATGCAAAGGGAGATAAGTATTTTAATCTCCCAATTTTTTTTCCCTTCTATTGTGCGTCCAATAATAAAAAAATGTTTCATATATTCATGAAATTCAATAATTTTTTTAAAAAAATTATATATTTCAATAACATAATAATATCTTTCAATGCTACTACCCGAGTATAAGAATGGTAACGAATAGAGTCATCCACAAATTAATATATTCTTAAATTTGATTAAATTTATGCAATGAACATATTTTGAATCTGATTTTTTTACGAATACCCAAATCTAAAAAATATATAATTTTTATCATTTAAATTTAATTATTCAACAAAAAATTTAATTAAAATATAAATATTATAAAATAATATATTTTACTAATTATTTACATAAATAAATTTAAATAACAATTAATACAATAAATTGTTTTTTCCCATTTCAAAAAAAAAAAAAATTGTTTTAAAAATACCCAACTCGCTCACGTGATGCATGCGTCCCCAAGTCTCACTGTCTCGGTGTTAATTGCAGCCTAATTATCCGGGTTTGGAAAAAGGACAATGAATGGATGTGCTCCGTTCGATCAAAGGACAACTACAACTGAAAGTGACCGTAAAACCAAATGGCTAATGCCCACTTCTTGAAGGAATAAAAAAAAAAATATCTACTACAATTATGATATTTTAACTAGAAGGGTTCCTGTGGATAATTTACGGTCCATCTCATCAATGGGCCCAATTGCAGTTCTTTGTTCAGGCATTGCCAATTTACTTCAAGCAACAAGGCAATAAGAAAGAATCGCACCGTCCGTGCAAATGTTCCATATATAAAACCCAGCCGACTCTCCCCCAATGCTGGGTACTCTCCCCCAAGAGATTTCCGCTTCTTAGTAGTGTCAGTCCACCATGAATTCAAAACACATACAAATAAATTTCATAATAAATCTCATCTAATTTTTTTCATAAACGAATCCGCTTGTATGTGTTATTTATCTTGAGTTAACAATGAATTGGGTCCAAATAAAATTTTTCTATTGTCTTTCATATCTTTACAGTGATACCATGTGACAAACCGATAAAGGGTAAACATGTATGCAACCAATAGTGTAAACATGTATGTGGATACAATTATTTTCAAAAAGAACAAAAAATTTATTTGTTACCAACTTCTCAAACCAGCATACAAATGTTTAAATTCATGATTAGCTTGTCATTCTATATAATCTTATCCCAAGTGAAATACCATGTAACAAAAAGGTCACCGCAACTTTGAAACATCAAGTTGCACAGTACACTAGTGACTGCACATTGGACCTTTTCTCAATCCGATAATGCCACAAACTCGATTGAGGACAATTTTTATTTAGACTCAGTCCACCGTGATCCAAAACACAAACATATAAGTCTCTATATAGAAATTAAATGAGATCCACATTTTTACTTGTATCTTTAATCATAGTGCTGGATCTGGGAAAGTTTTTTTTCGATCGGTTGAATCCTATTTTGACAGTTCACATGATTTATGATTTTGATAACCTTAGTGATCACCATGCATTAGACCCCTTAAAGTGTAAATGAAACTTAATTGGTAATGCATTTTTGGATGATTAGTAAGGTTATCAGGCATTAAACTATTACAATACAAGGTTACTGCAGCAATCCATAATGATATTAGAGTACATACAAAAAGCTCAGATGAGGCAACTTGAATGTACGATGCAATTGCAGTCTCGCAGAATATTCATCTTAGTGTTGAAGTTGAGATTCGTTGCACTGCCTTTTGAAGTTTACCGACTCATCCACCAAAAAGTCGCTGATAAAATTGATTCATATGAAACAAAGGCAAAAGGAAGTGATAAAGAACCACAACTTCCGAGCATTAAAAAAAATGTAAAACAAAAGAAAATTACTCACAAGACACGCTCTGCCATTTGAGATACTTCCCATCTTGGACTCCATGGATAATCATTCAGAAGAGGTGACTTGGCTGGTGCACCATGAGAATTGAAATGCTATAAAACAAGTAAATTATAAACAAAAAGGAAAAAAAATTAGTAAAAGGGTTTCTATGCAAACTCTTTGCTGAGTCTATGTCATAAAAGTATAATGCAGACGATTAGTATAAAACATTAGATTTTCAAGGTTAATTGCCATGATAGTAGACAAGATTGTCAGCTGATTAATCACCACCAACATTCTTAATATAAAATTCAACCAGCAAGGAGAAGAATACAAAGATATCTTATAGACATGCTTTGCAAAACGATAGATTTTTTGATAATCAAGTGCTTCATCAACATAAGCATGAAGTATAGGACAACAAATAATACACAAAAGAATATGGTCCAATTTGATCCACTCAAAATTTCTAATAACAAGAAACAATATGGACATTCTTCATCAGTGGCATGCATGACTAACAAAAGCACTATCCAATTTTATACTGGAAGTACATAATATCAGCACCTGAGTACTTTGAAGCATCAGAGATGGCTGCTGTTTTGGAAACTGAGTAGAGAGGAAAAAATGCACCTGCAGTTTTAGGATTCAAAATTTTCACCATGCAAGGAAAGAAAAGTAGATTTAATAACATGATCAATAGCAATGAAAGACGTGAAGTGAGCCAGCCCCCTTTTTCTCTTTTACCTATACTCTTCTTTTGGAAAATCTCCTATTAATTAGTCATGTTTAAAACAATCTAAAGCTTTCCATTACCCATATTCGAAGACCACAACTAACAATCACTGCACGGATTTCCAAATAAAAATTAATGAAGTGCACAAATAATTAGATGCAATGAATATCATATGGTACCAGGAGAGTAAATGGTCCAGAGGCAGAAAGAAATGTAGCTTTTCTGCAAAAGACCTGGCAATAAAAAGCAATAATGAATAGAAGCCAGCCTTGATGGCTTGAATGATAGATTTTGTAAAAAAGGAGCCAGGCAGGCATACTGGATCAGCTTCTAGTGGCCTTCCAAACAGCGGGGCTAAAGCCTCAATAAAGCGCCTCCTGACATCAATTAAGGAAACTGCCTCTGAGACCTAGGGGAAAAAAAAAAGAAAGAAAAAACCTCGATTGTTGTATCAATCTTAAACTACAATATACCAAATAAAAGGCATCACCATATAAAAGAAATGAACAAACCTGTCTCTGAAGCAGTTGTTCTAGATGGGGTAGATATTCAGCCAAGCACCTTGTCAGATGAGTATGCACAAAAGATGTGATTTTATCAGTAGAAGCCATGGAAGCAGAGACAAAGGTATTATATCATGATACCCAAACTTTAAATAATGTGTAGCATACATTCCATCCAACCATGGAGGAAGTTTGACATCATCAATGGAAAATAGAGCTTTCAACTCAGCAGTGGACATCAACTTCAGACGCGGTGCTGAAGGCGCAGATACATACTTTCTACCAACAGGATACACAACCTGCAACCCCTCACAAAATCCACAAAGAACAATAGAAGATAGAAAGTTTAAGAAACTGAAACAAAAAGGAAAGGAGCAGAGAGAAGTAGTAGAAAATGGAAACTGTAAAGTAAAGGCAAGAGAAGGCCGTGCAACCTGTAAGTATATCCTTTGTGGATGCCTCCAGGGACATGCAAGTACCATTTTATTTATATTCATGTCCATTAAGGGCACTGCAAATTTTACCTCCTCTGCCTACACTAAAATTCAAAAGCATAAGAACCCAAAACATAGTTAAATCCAACCTAAGTAGCCAGAAACAATATTCGGTTGCTAGTAAACACAAGAAAAATACAAAATGAAGTTGTTTATTTAAAGAGTACCTTTTCAACACCTGAACTCATATGCATTTCAATCCCCTGCAGCATAATAATTGGAAGTTCAGCAAGACAAAGACAATAATATATTCATTCCATGTGTTGTTGGAATTATATGCCACATATGCAAATGAAACAGTAAAACTAGTGAAGCTCAGTAGAAAGGTCAACTTAACTTAATGAAACTCGGTGCAACATAGTGAAACAATACATTATAACAGAACTAGCCTTGTTCCCCAACTAAACTGTCAGCTGTTTAACCCCCCCCTGTCCTTTCTCCCCTCTTTTCCTTTTAATAAATGAGACCAAATAACAAAATTGGGGTGAAGGAAGCAAAATATATTACATCATGAAGAACCTAATAATCAAACAAAAATAAAATAAAATAAAAAGAGTGGTATACTGAAAACTAATTATTATAAAAGCCACAACAAGAATGAATTCACAATTATGATATTTGACTACTTGATAAATAAAGGAGTAGTTTCAAACTCTGAGAATCACATTCATAAAAAGTGTGCACAAGCATATTTATCTAGCAAAATAATTAAACAAGCATTCACTAATTAAAAAAGAAAAAATGATGAATATCCCCTTCTTGAAAAGAAAGGGTCAGCATTAAGCAAAAAGATTACCTCCCTAGATAAAATAGTGCTAATTTCAAACTTCAATCGATCATCATCAACTTCTCCAACACGTTTCTTTTGGTAAGACATGTATTTATCCCTAGAGGGGAAAAAAAATCATATTTACCAGTAACAGCCATATATTTTGAACAGTATTTTCTTGAAAGAGATAAAAATCAATCCCATACCTCAGTTCCTCAATAAGAGCCAATAGCCGTGCAGGATCTTTGTTGTTCCAATCTGTCAAACTATTCTTGACTAACCTCAAATCTCCTCCCTCGCCACCCAGATCATGAAATGGGTGAAAATTTTCGTCTTCAGGTCCAAAAATAACATCCGGGGCAGCTAGTGGAAATTCTACATTGTATATAATATCCCCTGCAATAAAGAAAAAAAACCACAAAAACATTAGTAATATGGACATAAATTGCCCAAATCAATAGAAGAAACGTATAAAATCTTATCAAAAAGTGGCACTAACATCTAAGATAGTCCAGGCAGTAGGGGATAAGCAACGTGAACCGATCAAGACTTCCGGGGAAATACTTGCTACCTGACCACACCTGCTCAACCTGAAAAGCAATTTAAACCATAGGAACTCTCAATTTGAGAACGAAACCTTAGTTTCAAAGGCAGCTGAAATGTAAACACCATCCAATTTCAATTAAACGCATTTGAGAACATTAACCAGACAATCTGAAATTAAAGAGTAAAGTAACTCAGTTCTGCAAACAGAGAAATCTAGAAGTCGATCTTACGATTCAATTTCAGCTAAATTTTCAAGAGATATAAAATGGAGAAATTAGGAAGAAGAGAGTTACCTTGATGAGCTGAGGATAGTGGGCGAGGAGGTACTGAAGCTGAGCGGAGATGAAAGGAGGAAATCCGTCAAACGACATTTTATGGCAGAGAAATTTTGTGTGGCGTCCCGACGGGAAATTTATGCTAGTGGCGTCGACGGGACAAGGAATCTGAGATCTGCAATCTGCGTAGCTAACAGAAGTTCATTTTGAAGGGTTGCTGGGAAGAGATTCAAGAAAGCTTGTGTAAATTCCTCTTTGAATGAGAGTATCCGGCAGCTATTATCTCCAGTCTCGACCGCGGCAGCTAAAAGAAACCATTTAATTTTATGAAAAAAAAATTGCGATTTAATGAAACTAAATATTTAATTAATTTATTTTAAATAAATTAATTAATGTATATTTTTTAATTATTAAATATTTCTATAAATTATACACACCAAGTAATTATGATTTAAAAATTGTATGAGCTAACTAAATATATTTTAATATTATATGCTTAATTAAAACCAATGATATTTTAATTATTTCAAACATTACTACAAGTTTAAGGTTTAAGTGGCATCTCTTTGACTCTAGGCGGTAGGAACTGAGACGATTGCATAATTTGCCTCTTCTCTTTTAGTGCTCTTTGGTCTTGTTGTTTCCTTTGGTGCATATATTGGTTCTCGTCTTTTCTCTTTAGTACAAATCCTGTTCTTTAGACCTATTAGTTTGTCATTCGAAGATCTGTTTTTTTTCTTTTTTGGAGTCGAAGATCTGTTCAAATCACTAAGGGATATTGTTTCAGGCAGTTGTTTCCTAAAAGGGGCAACACTATAGCTGTTGTTTTCTTTTTGTGTTTAAAATTTAATATCAGGTCTGTTTACTTTTGAGTTTTTAAAGTTTGAACGGTTGAGTTATTAATTTAACCTTCGTTTTTTTAATTTAAAATTAAATTAAATTAAATAAGTTAAAAATTAAAATTTTAATATTTATAAAATTAAATCGAATTAATTTTAATTAAAAATTAAATTAAATTAATTTAATTTGATTCAATTTAAAATTAAATCGAATTAAATAAGTTAAAAATTAAAATTTTAATATTTATAAAAATTAAATTGAATTAATTTTGATTAAAAATTAAATTAAATTAATTTAATTCAATTTGATTCAATTCGATTTAATCTGTTTAAATTTTTAATATTTTTTTTATACTTAATATTTTAAAATTTAATTAAAATATTTTAATTTTAATGTGATTTAATTTCTTTATATTATTAAAAATAATATATTATTATAATTTTTTTCTAATAAAATTAAATTAAATTAAAATAATTAAAATTTTTAAAGTTTAAATTTAAATCGAATTAAAATAAAAAAAAATTAAACTAAAATTTTAAATTAATTCAATTCGATTAATTTTTTATTTAAATCAAATTCGGATCGTTACAACCCTTACATTGTACTGGGCTGGGCTCTCCTGTGTATCGGGCTTGTTTTAACGAATGACTTCCTATCTTCCAAAAAAAACATTATTTCATCTGGTTACAAAGTTGATTAATTTTATAAAATAAATTGGGTATTATGTATAAAAACACATAAATGTTAGTTATTTGAAATAAATTCATAAATTTACAAATACTTTTAATTATTTATTTATTTTAAAATTATTATTTTACATTATTTTTATTTAATTAATATTTTTCTAATTTTCAGATTTCAAGAATTTTTTTCTCTTAATAAAAAGGAATTAATTTACTTATTATAATCTAATTTACTTACTAAAAAGTTATTTTTATAAAATAACAAATTTGAATTTGGTTGAAGTTGAAATTTTGATTTAAATACTTTAGTTCAAGCAACAAAAGTATTTTGACTTCAATTTTTAATTTAAGAAATTTGATACATTCAAAGTAAATAAAATTAGTTTGAATGGTTTAGTCTTAATTAATTATCATTGAATTTTAAATGAAAGTTAAAATAACAAATATAAATTAAATAAGCTTGAAACTTTATTTAAAAAAGTTAGAAATAGAAAAATAATTTGAAATTTAAATCAATAAATTAAATTAAATTAAATTATTCAGTTAAAGTTTTTTTTTTCAAAATTTGATTTGATTGATTATAAATTTTAATTTATTTGATTTTTAGTTTGATTTTATTTTATACATAATTAAATTGAATGAATTTGAAAATTATGAAAATAAAACTAAACTAAACTCAAAGAGTAAACCTCCGGGCACCCTAACAGGGACATAATCGTCAATACAAATAGACAAAAACCCTAGCTGCTAAACTCAAAAGCGCTATAAAACCGTCACTCTTGTGGAGAGTTGTTGAACAAGAGCTGAGCTACTGGATCCGATTAGCGACTGTGTAGGTATTGTCGTGGAAGTTTCTCTATTCCAGTCGCTGATTTTCTATCCACCTTTTTTCTTTTAGGTTTTTGTAAGTGTAATTTTATTGAAAGCATTGGTTTTGAAGATTTCTTTTGGGGATTATAGAATCAAGTGATGAAATTGGATTAAAATTTCTCACGACGGTCGTCTGAGACACTTAAAGTGTCGTCGATGATACAATGATCCAATATTCTGATGGTTTAATATTCTTCATCTTCTCTCTCTAATTTCTGTTTCTTTGTTAAACCAACAGTGGCGATGAAGCTAGTGAGCATCGTGATGATGAATTTGAAATTGTCCGACTCATTTCATGAAGGATTAATATTACCTCCTACTCATACTGAATGCTCGCTTAATCTGGATTTTTTGTGCATAATTATTTCATAAGTAATCTTTGTGTTTTTCCCAAATGCTTTTTGAAAAAAGAAAGGTTGAATTGGCATGATGAGGATATCGTGTTCACATTTGAGGTCGATAGATCTGTGAAACATCTAGTTCAAATTTTTATAGTCCTTTTCATTCTGAGTGCCTAATATAAAAAACCTTATTTCGCAATTAAGTTTTTTTTTTCATTTGAAAAATTAATACAAATTAGTTTTTGCAATTTTTTTGGATAAGAATTTATTTAGTTCTTGAAATATGATAACATTATAGCTTTTCGTTATTTTTAATATGTTAATTACCTTTTTTATTAATCAATAGTTGAGATATTATAAATTTTAAAATTACAAAAAAATTCAGTAAATTGTTATACTTGTAATTAATGAATATTATATAAAATAAATATTTTTTATTAAATTTAAATTATAAATTAACTTAAAAATAAATAAATTAACTCGTTTGGTTTCATTTAATTTCAAATTGATTCCAAACATTATATAAGAAAATTAATTTTGTAATACAACATAGATCTAGCAACAAAATTATGAACAAATGTCAAGATTTAATTTACAACAAAAGTTAACCCGAACTGCTAACTTGTGTAGACTTGCCGAAACTTGATGTACAACTGAAAGTAACGTTGGATTCCCTAGTCCATGGCCCAAGCCTGCAACAAAATCCCAGACAAATGAGTGAACAATAGAAACTAGAAAGATTTGTTTTTCTGTCTTTGGCTGCAATATATTTGTGGGTTTGTGTCCAAATCAAACCTGGATCTTGCCATCAGAGGAACCAGCATATAACATTCCTCCGTCCATGTCTGAAGTTAAGGATGTGATTTTGGGATGTCCACTGCCACTCATCTTAATGGAGGCAACTCTTGTGATTCTTTCTTTTAACCAAACCTCAATCGTCCCACATTTTGTCGCTGTGAATATGAAGTCATTGTTGGCTGCAATATGCATAATGTCGAATCCTGTCCAAAACGATCCTACCATTGCTTTTGTGGTGTGAGAAAATACCTGCCATATTTTATTCCCATTTTTTTTTAAAGTACTCTTCAATTGCAAAAACCTTGGAAAACATAAGCAAATTGAATAATGGGTGTTAATCTTTTACCTTTCCTGCTGTCCCATCTATTGCTGAACCACCAGCAAACAGTAGACCATCATGAATATGTAAGGAATGTATAATTTGTTTCCCTAGCAATTTTCTTGTGCCGGAATAGAATGTGGTTGATGTCAATTTGCACAAATCCACCTCCTATCAAATTTTAGCATATTTGCAGTTAGATCATCAGGTTGGTTTAGAATAGGGCAATGTGAGTTTTGGAAACTCTTTCCCTTTAATTAGCTTTTGCATCTGACTCAAATTTAATAATTGTTGCTAAATAGCCAAAAAACTAGTCCATGACAAACTGGATGCAACAGAAAATTGTTTACCTGGATACTGTAACCAGAGCAGCCGCAGTATAGTTTATCTCCTGTCATAGCAAGGCACTTCACAGTTTTGTTGAAAGTTACATGCTTTGGAACCCCAGACCAATTATACACCTGCGATGACACAATTAGCATCAAAACTTGTTCTGCCAATGCCAAAGACTGCAACCTTTAGTTTCCTTTTTTTTTTAAAAAAAAAAAAAAAAATCAGTTCTATAATTTCCTTTAACTGGGAAGGGACTTGCCTTGACCCCTGTTCCTTGAGACATAAAGCATGCGACTTTAGAATTAGCTGTCAACTCATATACTGCCTCTTTTACATCATGAACTTGAACGCAATGAATTTCTTCAGGCTTTATTGCCCAAACCTGCAGATAAGTAAATTTGAGGAAAAATCATAAGCAGTTAGTGACAGTTTGAAGATTCCACCTTTCAGTTAGTCCACATAAACGTCAGCACAAATAATGGCTTATCTGTACAACTATGAAACAGCTTGTTTGGCTCATTGTTAGCTTAGCATGGGTAGTGTCTTATTATTGAATAACTGGTTTTAGGGGATCAATTAAAGCCCAGAAAAATAATCCACTTTTTTTTGGACCAAAAAGGTAAAAGGCCAACAAAAATTCCAAAAATGAATTAACCAAACCAAAATAATAAAATTCTGCTGGTCTTCAAGTTTAATGACAATCAGTCCAGTGGTTTTGAAATAAATTGAGTTCATAAATTTTGGGAAGGTACAAACTGAACCAGTTGAATTTCCAATGATCAAATCAAATTGAATCATGCAGCTACTTAACTAGGCCAACTGTATTAGCAAGAAAAAGATAACTGTATTATAAGGCTTACCCGAATTGTTTTGTCTAAGGAACCACTATACAGTTTGTCACCAGAAGATGGAATATAGAGGCATGTGACAGCTTTTGTGTGTTCGCGGACTTCTTGAATTAACCTTAGAACCCTCTTACCAGCGTCCCACACCTGAAAATCAGCTATCAGTAAAGCACAGTTCACTCCTCGGTTATCTATGAGTAATGCCTTAAATTTATGCATATGAAAGAGCTAATCTCATGAGTGTATATATGAGATAGAGAGAGATGAGGAAGGCACAAATAGATCCACACCTTAATGGTCCCATCAGAATGGCTGCTCAAAACACGACCTTTCAAATGAAGCAATGACAGAACTTCACCATTTCCAGATGATTCCAATTCAACCACTTCAGTACAATGCCACAACTCTGTCTAAAATACAGAATACAGGCACCAATAAGCTTATCCACATGCCTAGATTGCAAACACAGACAGAAAGAATACATTTCCCACTTACTGCATTCACAGAGGATAAGTTCATCAAAGATTTAAGTATATCAGCAATCACAGGTGAAGTTCTCTTGAACTTTCTCAAGGTTTTATAAATGCATTTGGCATACTTTCCCAACTCCTCAAGTGCAGCTTTAGATCACGTAAGCTTGGGTCAGTCATCATCTGTTCAAATATATTCTAAACATTTTTCAAAATTTTTTCTCTACACTTGTCTTACCAAGGTCCATGACAAAAGTTTTTAATGCAAGGGTGGCCAAGATCTTCTCTTCCATGTTCCTAGATGATTGGAGGACATTTATAAATTCATCAAGCAATGACTTACGAGCAGCCTCCCTTACTCCAGTATCAGGAAGGATTGAAAGCATGTATGTGAGCCATGTGGAAATAACAAGGCAAGACTTTGCCATCTCCAGGGAATTACTCTTGAAACATTCCTCCAAAGCTTTAAAGATAGAACCCTTTTCATGATTGCAAAGTACAAAAGCTACTTTTCTCTCCCAAGAACTTGCAGCCTTCTCTTCCTCTTCCTGTGTAGAAATAATATTTAAGATTCAGGAATCCTTATAATAAATATTAACCAAGCTCCATATCAACCATAAAACAACATAAATTCTAACCACTGTTTCTGCTAATTCATTTTCTCTGTTCTTCTGTCCTTCTGCCTTCATTAGAGCATTGTAAGGTTGATCAAACCCTGCAATCTTGAGTAACCAGGCTTCCATATAGGACCTTCCAGATGAAGTAAGACGTCCAGAGAGAGATACTAAAGCATCCAGAGCCATCATTTGAGAATTAGAGAATTCATTTTTGTTTAGTGCTTCAATAAGTGTCTCTACAGCTTCTTCCCTGTAAATGCTCATCTTCCGTGGCTCAACCTGGAAAATTTTAAATAAATATAAATCAATTGTCAGATGGCCAACTGCTTTACAAAAAGAGGGTTATTTTGTGAGAAGGATCTGCAATGAACAATGCAAGGAATTGAGGCAGACCAAGAGATCAAGCTGAAGAAGAAGAGTGGCAATGGCAGGTTGCTGCTCCATGGGAGCCATTTGAAGATACACAAGAAAAGTATGCATAGTACTAAATGCTCCTTCATCTCTAATTATCTGCAATATCTTATTGCAGAATGTCCTCCTGAAAGACAATGAAAAAACAAAACAATCCTTAAAGCAAGCAAATACTTAGATGCATGTCTTTCTTGCATGGAAACAAGTAGGCTTAAACTTGTATGTGAAGGCACATGACAAAAAAATTGGAATTGAAAGGATTCTTCGAGCTTAATGGAAGTACAGCTGTGAAAATAGTGTTTTCAGGAAAGCTAGTATATGGTTGTTAGTATCATCATTTGCAAGGTGAAAATTTCTGAATGTGAGGACAAAAAAGAATTTATAATGTAAAATAATAAGAGGACTTCAAAATTTGACATTATTATAGTCAAGAATATAGATTCAAAATCTAGAGCTGAAAATTAAGGTACATAAATGATAGTGCCTCTTGTCTTTTTTCCCCCCTTTTCCCCATGGCTTTATTATTTTCCTTTCAATAAGCATACGTTAAAGTTGATTGCAGTAACAAATAGATGATCTATGAAATGGTGTATATAGGTACCTGTTTAACTGAACCAGCTCTGAAAGAAAATCTATGCATATACCTCTCACACTATCATTTCCCGAATGAAATAATTCAAGTACAGGACCCAGTTCAATTCTACTTGCTATGAAGTTCCGGCAACTTTTATCAGCAAGCATGCAATACAGAAGTATGGAAACAACAGATTTTCTTCCTTCCATCCTATCCAAACACTTGATCAATGCTGGAACTCCATTTGCAGAAATAACACTAAAAGCATTAACAGACTGGCTGTTTTCATCCCCTCCAACAAGAATCTGCTCAAGCAATGCTATGGCAGCATCCTTTGGCTCGATTACCAACTGAAGATCATCCAATTCTTCAATTTTGATCTGGATTAGATGTACAAGGGAGGGGATAAAGTTGTGAGCACAAAGCTGAGCATATGCAGGTCTCAGTTGGTAAATGAGAACAGCAGCTTCAGCTAGCCCATTCTTAAGCAAAGCAGCCAGGCAATCAAAATCAGAATCTACACTAGTCAGAATCTCTCCAACACTTTCATCTGAAAATATCAACTCAGAAAGAAAGTAAATTGATGTCCTGAGAACTTCTCTATTCAGTGATGCTGATAGTATTTCCACAAACCCATTTACAATTGTTGGTTTGGATAAATATGAATGGACCCCTGGGTCACCCTTCGAGTCCTTCCATAATTTTGCTATTGCTAAAACTGCTGCTTCACATTCTTGTAAGTTTTCCGAAGTGCAAAGACATGAAATGTGTGGTTTTAACCCATTGATGATTGTTTCAATAGTGGCTTGGGAAATTACACTGGTTGGTGATGTAGACACTGCCGATCGTATAAATCTTTTGCTTCTCTGCTGTATGTGACTATCTGAGCTATTATTTCTGAGGAAATCAAACATTCTGGAAGGAGTGGATGCTAATGGAGAAGAGGAGCTAAATGCAGTCCTCGGTGTTTCAGAGTACAAAAATTCCTGAGCAATATCAGGATACTGCTCTTTCCAAGATGTTATGAGTCTCTTCAGAACATAGTTTGTTTTGGGCAGTGAATTTGCTGAGAGAGCTTGCCGAGTAATGGGGCATGTTGTATTTCCTCTTTGTAGCCATTCTTGAATTGCTTTTCTTTCATAAGTCTGACCAGTTTCAAGAGTCACTGGGTCATTAAAAAGCAGGCCTGTGATAGGGCAAACGAAATCTTTTGGTGGCCTTGAACGAGAAGTCGACTTATCAGACATGGGGATTGAAATGCAACTCTGGCTTCCGTCATCACTTTCATTAAGAGAACTGCATAAACAAAGAATTTTAAATTTGTAGATTCATAACAAGCAGAATCTTGTTTAAAATATTTTACTATTGATTCAAGGGCAAGAACAATACGAATACTTTGTGACAGCATCCAAAAATATTATTGAAAGACAAAGGGAATTTCAGCTACCTATTCTCTAATACTTGGCTGTTTACATTGTCATAACTCATACTCCGTGCTTTATTGTATTTTTTCCTGACACTTCTCCGTAGATCCTAAATTGCAAAGCCACCATTAGTAAAAAAAAAAAATTGAACCGGCAATTTTTAATTGCTATAGAGAAAAGATCAATAAAATCTGAAGTGTAGGGCAGACCGTCACTTCCCCATCCGAGTCTGGTGAGCTCATGCTGCAGTAACTACTCATATGTGGAGAGACAGGCAAAGAGGGGCCAAGATTTGAATCTGTGACATGGCTGGAGCTGGACAGAAGGCGCAATAGAGACCTGGATTCTTTTTTGGGATGGACATCTGCTTTTGAAGAGCAAAGTTTTGGCGAAAAAGCTGTTGGGGAATCAATTGGAGAAAAGATTGTGGGAGAATATGTTCGGATGTTTGCTTTAGATGACTTTGTGCTTGTGCCAGTTTCCGCATTCTCAGAAATTTTCATGCTGCTAAGAGTTACTAACTGACGACTTTTATCTTCAGAATCCATATTACCATCAATAGGGTCAGAATCAGAACCATCTTCATTCTCCTCAAGTATGGTCTCCTGATACGTCATATGCCATTAGGAGAAGTATCAACTTCAAAATCAAATTTTACTTACCAACATGAATTTACAAATGTAGCCTGCAATTCATGATCTTACCCGAGGATCCCACATGGTAGGCTCTTCCGAATTATGGGAGAGAGTTGAACCTACGGTTAATCTGTTCAAAGCCATATACAAAATAACATGCATACATTAAAGCCTCTGAAAACAGAAGATTGAACAGAAGATTGAATGCAGACTTCTAATTACCAGAAAATATAACCCACAGCTACAAAAAAAAAACTTTCATCTCCTGCTCAAAGAATACCATCACCGAACTTACTTCAGGATATATACTAACCTGTTAGCTTCTCTTGTACCATGTTTAGATCGGAGAACTGGAGCAAAACCAGCACTCTTGGGCAAGATAGGACCAAATTTCACATAATCAGGGATTGACCTGCTAACCTCATGCAAAGGAGTCATTGGTGGCTCTGCTATTGGCAACATTGGAATCATCTTTTTGCTTACAGTAGAATCGTTGTTCATGCAATCATCATAATATTTAGCAAAAAGCCGCGTGTTCTCATCCAATGATTCTCCGTAAAGTTGCTCTAACTTTTGCAATTTTTCCAACTGATCTGGCCTCATTGAGAAGATCAGAGACTCGTTGAAAAATTGATCCAAGTCAGCAGTGAATGACAAATCAGAAGAATCAGGAATCACTTCCATCATCAGCCTGTGTCTCGCCTCAGAATACCATCCAACAATTGAGCTCATATGTGGCAGAAATAAATCTTTCCAAAGTTCTGGGGCAAAATCAATCCTTGAGAAGAATGGATCAATAATAAACATCTCAAGAAGATGATGAACTGAATTGTGAATATCATTACGCAATTTCCACAAATATGAAAGGTTAAGGTGGGCCCAAGCTGAGAGGTAGAAATTGGGGACTCCAGCTGTTCTCTGGCTAGAGTTCAACATGGCACACACTTGCAGCATCTTCTCTGCATAATCTAATCGTGCCATCTTTGTTTCCATATTAGCAGTATCGATAGCTTCTTCAAGGGCTTCAATACCCCAGTCTAAATTTGCTAATACAGCTTGATCAGAGTATCGAACCTCCATATCTTTGTCACAGCTCCCATCTTCAGCTGCTAATCTCTCAGAACATTGTTCTTTGTGCTGGGCCCTTTGTTCTTTATTGATAAACCGATCTTGTATAAAACTATCTATCGTGGTGATCAAGAATCTCATAATATCCTTTTGGTCTGTTACATACCTATAGTCTCCTCCCGTCATCTTTGAGTCAATCTGAGTCAATGCAAACAATAAGAGCAACTAACCACCATCAGTAGCAGGCTTCTTTCCAATTTCTATGACAACACTGTAAAAGAAAAGATATATATAAAAAAATGAAAGAATTCCAGTCAAATGCCATGCTTGAGAGTTGGCTTAAGCAAGTATCATCAAGGTCAGATGGTTTTCATATTTTTCTTTACTTTGGTCCATCAATTTGAATCCCCCTAGTGCGAGTTGAGAAGGTTAATGTTAAGAAAGGTTGAACCAGAAAAATTCAATCAATTTAATCACAAAGTTACCAATCATCAGAGCAAAATAATATATATATGCACAAAAACACAAACACACTTCATCATTGTTTAACAAAGTGTTTAAACTGAATAATAAAAACACATAACAAGCAACTTTATAAACATTTTGTTTGGCCTAGATATTATGGAGTTTGTATCACCAATCTTAATTATCCTTTCTTCAGTTTTCATTTTAACGTATGAAGTTATGACAAAAACAAGAAAACCAAGGAGTTTCAAATAATAACCTTCTGGGCCTTGAAACCAAAGAATTGCAAGAACTACAAGCAGCATTGACAATATGACGCTAATATATACAGAAAAATATGTCCAACACTAGAGCAAATATAATCAGAGACAAGTTTCTCATCGTGCAAGGAAACAATCTCAGAAATGAAGCTTGTACATGTCAAGTATGAAGGAGAAATGTTGTTCAGAAGGGAACTTCGCAGGAGTTGCGATTACGTTGACAGAAAATTCACACCAGACAGAAGAAAGAGCCGGCCATCAGACAGTTGGCTACTGCCGGCTTCAATAGTGGTTGTGTGATGATGAAAGCAAACTGTGGACATTATACGTTTAATATTACAAAACATTATTAATATCATAATTATTTATTGCCAAGTCTTACATAAATGCCAATACCGCTTTGTCGTTAGGAATAGGCCTAATCATATGATACTAAATAAACATAATTCGACCTATTTAAAGCCAACCGTAATCTATTACTCCAAACGCCCATTCCTCACAATGCCTTTTAACGCCATTCGGAATGACGGGGATACGTAGCCCAGCCCAGATAACACCACAATGCATCAGCCGTGGTTCAAAACTCAGAGTCTTGACCAACCTATGAAGCCCATTCTTGCAAGAGATCTATCCCTAGGAATAATGGTTGAATACTACTTATAACTGATAATTAATAATCGATATTAATAATTAATTTTTAATTATAATTAAAATATTTAAAAGAATTAATAAATTATAAGTTATTATTTATCTATAAAATGATAAATAATGATATATATTATATAATTTATTTATTATAAAAAATATATAATTAATAATTTAATATATAATATATATAAAATTTAAAAATATGATTATTAATAAAATAAATCTTATTTTTTATGTATATGTATAAAAATAAATAAACAATATAATTAATATAATTATTTTTATAGTATTTATATTCATTTTATAATTATAAATATTTTATTAATAATATTATATTTATATTAATATAAAAATTTAATATGAATAAATACTAAAATAATATATTTAAATAAAATATAAAGTGATATCAACTATTGACCGTAGAGAAAAAAAATTCTAAAATTAGAATAGATCGAAAGGCTGTCGATAAAACCCAAACACCCTCTAAGTCTTTCCATCAGATTTTTCCCTTTTTTTTAATTATAATTAATTATAAATTGCCACGTAGGAAGATTCATTTTCTCTGGTACTTATCGTTTGTTACCTCTCTGATTTCGCCACGTGGAATAGAATATATTCGCGTCAACGGGACAAGGTCGCAGCAACTCAATTACGATACCTGTCAGGATCCTGCCACGCGTCCAATGTCGACGTTCGTGATCAAAACCTCAAAGATATTGCATACGCCGCGCCTGCTATGAAAAGGATCTCAGTTTCTTACCCTAGTCCTTCATTCCATTGACTCAATCAACAGAGTAGTAGAGAACCGTGCTCATCTCTGCAATGGCAAATCCTAAGGTCTTCTTCGACATGACTGTCGGCGGTGCTCCAGCTGGCCGGATCGTGATAGAGCTGTTCGCAGATACTACGCCTCGAACAGCTGAGAATTTCAGGGCTCTCTGCACTGGAGAGAAAGGGATGGGTCGTAGCGGCAAACTTTTGCACTACAAAGGATCGAGTTTTCACAGAGTGATCCCTGGATTCATGTGTCAGGGAGGCGATTTCACTGCCGGAAATGGAACTGGGGGTGAATCTATCTACGGATCAAAGTTCGCCGATGAGAACTTCATTAAGAAGCACACCGGACCAGGGATATTATCGATGGCTAATGCAGGGCCTGGGACAAACGGGTCGCAGTTTTTTATATGCACGGCGAAGACCGAGTGGCTGGACGGACAGCATGTGGTGTTTGGGAGAGTTGTGGAAGGGATGGATGTGGTGAAGTCCATTGAGAAGGTTGGATCTTCCTCCGGAAGGACCTCGAAGCCCGTTGTGATTAGTAACTGTGGTCAGCTTGCTTGAATCGAAGCTCGTGTGCTGCGTCTCTTTCTGTTTAGCCTTAGCCTGTTGCTGCTGGCTCACTGGATTCCGCCGTTATCTTTTGTCGTGTATTTCACCGTTTCAATGTTTCTCTTCTGCTTCTCTTGTTAAATTAATAAAAAAAATGTTTGAAATATTCCAGTAGATTTTGATAAATGAACTATTTTATGACATCGTAATTTAGAGAAAAAAAAATAAAACTGCAAATACTAAGATTCAAATTTGAGTAGATCACTATTAGATTTTTGAGTTTTTAGATTAATTAATTGATTTGTTTTTATTTTAAATATAATTAAAAAATTATTTATTAACTTTTTTTTTGAAATGAAATTATTTATTAACTTTAAATATTTATATTATTAAAAATTAAAAAATATTTTAATTGAGTAATTTTAAAATATAAATATATTATTATTGTTATGTTTTAAAAAATTAATAATGTAGGAATAATTCTCCCGTATAGAGTTAAGCGATTTTGCATCATAAATAATTATATATGTCAAAAAGAAAAAAAAAATATAAAAAAAAAGGTGGAGCCTTTTCTTATCTATCACAGCTTTTAATTGAAAGAAAATTGAAAAAGAAACATGGATTTGAAAATTATTGGAGAATTATTTGTTTAAAATTTATTAAATTAGACTTTCTTAAAAATATTTTTTACATTTTTTTAAGTATTTAACTCATTTGGAAAAATTAATTAAATATTTTTAAAAAATTCTTCCCTTTTTTTAAAAAAAAAAGTTCTGTATTGTAAAAATTTTATCAATATCGTAATATAAATTTATTAATATAAAAAATATTTTTAAAAATAAATTATTTTTATAAATAAATAGAGATTTAATATGAAAAAAAATACTCGAACATTTTTTTGAAATAAAAAATATATATATATACATGCACCGAAAAATCTGATATTTATGTCTCACCAAACAAAATTGAGACCATTAATTTTGTTTTGTATTGGGCCATACATCCAGCAGTTAGCAACACCGACTGATCCTCCACGACAACTCCATCGGGCATAGGAAAAACGGTGCGTCGTGTGTGAGGGAAAACTACCAATATTTGCGAAAGTGTATTCGGTTTGTTACTTATTACCAATTCACAATAATTATTCGTGTGAGGCGGGCTCTTCAAGCTCTACTCTGGTCATCAATCTCAAATTTCGAAAAATAATTATTATAATAAAAAATAATTTTTTATCGTTTTTCTATCTATATTTTAATTTTTAAAATCAATTTTTTTATTAATTATAAAACTTATTAAAATAATATTAAATATGTTATTTTCTATTCTTGAAAATATTAAATTTAACACTTACATTTTTCAATTTTCTCAACATAAATATGTATATTTTATTTTTATTAAATTAAAAAGATAATATGTTTCCTATATAAACAAAAATATTTTAATTTAATATATTTACAATAAAAATTAGACACTTTTAAAATAAAGTTACATATATATTATTTTTTATTTAAATAATTATGTGTTGTATAATGCGAGCAAAATTTATAAAATTAAGGTGACTAAAAATTTAATTATAAGCGGTAAAATATTTTTTTATAAAGTTTAACAATTATATTTACAATTTAATTATTTTTCTGATATACAATTTTTGTAATAAAAATATATAAATTTAATTAATAAATAAATAAATTTGATTTGATTTTTAAATAAAAATAAAAAAATTAATTAAAAGCGTAAAGTCAAAAATCAAACTAGTTACCATATCAAAAAGATTGCGAGTAGTATACTCACAAAATAAATAATTAAATAATTAAATAATTAAATAATAAAATATTAAAATAATTAATCCATTATAATTTATACGGAGGAATCTACTATACTAACAAAATAAATAATAAAATAATTAAAAAATGGAAAGTCGTCGACCTTTCCTGGTTCCTACCCTTATCTCTTTCGGCCGGAACGGGAAAGGTCAAAACATACTTTTCTAAGTTTTCTTTGCTTAGAATTTTAGAAGCTAAACCTAAAGCTACTACATCCTCCTTGGATTGAATTATGATTTTTAGTAACCCGATTCGAAATTAAAAATTAATTTAATTTAATTAATTTTAAATTAAAATTAACTCTATTTAATTTTAAGTTAAATGATTTTTTATAAAATAAATGATTTTCTATAAAATAAGCAAATTAAAAAATGACTGTTACATTTAATAAAAATTAAAACTAATTAAAATTACAAAATTTAAATTTAAGACAACCTTATAATTTGATTTCGATTCCATAAGCATGAAATAAAAACCATTCAATAGTTATCATTACATATTTATTGAGCATTACTTATTTAATTTGTATTATTGTCAAAGGAGTTATTTAAAAATATTTATAATTTAAAATAAAAAATAATTTATAATATAATTCTCACACTTTATGTTAAATTTATTATTTAATTTTAATGGAATCATCAATGTTATACAAAAATCGTTTAAAATGAGTTATGAGTTATCACTATCAAATAGAATCATATAATAAGAATTTGATAAGTCGGTACTCGATTCCACTCGAAAAAAAAAAGATCTGGACACTGTTACACTCGGTTATTTATCAAGATTCGCTCTCCCTTAAACAGATCAAGTCTTGATATAAATTAAGTTGTCATTAATGGGCACAAGCCAGCATATTTCCAATATGCCTGTAATTGTGAAATTACTGACCGATTAGCTGGTAAAATCCCTTATCAAATAGTTGGCCGCATCATTATCAGATTTTCAAGAAATATTATATTAACTCATTTTTTTATAGTATAAAAGTTAACAATCGCAGAGATAAAAGTACACAATTCTCTTACATAATTATTCTCAAATTCTATTTTTATTCTATTTTCCAGTTTACTGACTTGAGCGTCGGAATGGCTGTCATAGGCGCCAACCACCTCACGTTCTCTTTCTTGTAAGTTTAGCCAATTATAGCACAATTCTCTTTTCGAACACATCTTTTGGTTATGTTTTCGAAAAATCCATTGAATCCTTTTTATTTATTTGGTGTAATACCCGGCTAGACTCCGGCACCGGAATTCCTACCTTCCGGCGGAATTTCCGTTGGAATCCGGAATTCTCGGATGTCGGAGCCTTCTAGAAGGGTAAAATAAAAGTTTTCTAAAATGTTTTTATATGTTTTTATGGTTTTAATGAAGAAAGAAATTGAGTTTTGAAAAGAAAAGAGCTTGAGGGAAAAACCTAGGTTCGGCCGCCGAACCTCATGTTCGGCCGCCAAACATGGGGCGGATGCGGAGGCCATTTTGGCCCTTGAAAATGGTCTGGCCAGCCACCTATAAAGGGCCCCCTGTCCGAAAATGGGTGAGTTTTCTCTCTCCATTTCAGGGCAAGGTGAGTCTCCGCCACCCCTTGTCGATCTTGTGCTTTTCCTTCAAGTCTCTCATGATTTTTATGAGTTTTTACCTTTGTTTTGAAGATTTTAAGCTAAGATCAAAGTTTTGAAACTTGGAGCCCCCCGGAGCTCGTTCCTCCATATCTCCAAGTTTAGGATCGCATCTCCTCTCGATCTTCAAGAGGTAAGTGTAGATCCTCATCTCCTTTTATGTTTTAAGTAAGTTTTGAGGGGTTTTAAGGGTGTTTAATGCATGTTTAGAGTAGATGTAAAATATTAGGGTTTATGTTAGTTAAATGATGAATGTATGTTTATGAGATGATATGTTGATGTTGGTTGGGGTTTAGGCTAGTTTTATGCCCCTATATGCTTGAATGAGTGTTTATGCATGTTTTAGAATAGTTGAATGCATGTTGTGAGGTTTTGGGTGGCTGGATGTGAGAGGCAGAATTGAGTTCTGCCCTTTGGGAGAGCCCAGGTTCGGCCGCCGAAGCCAGTTTCGGCCACCGAACCTGCCTGTGGAGGCAGCTTTAAGCCGCCTAAACTCGCCCCCGAAAGTTGGACTTTCAGCTCTGGAGGAGAGTTTCGGCCGCCGAACCTACCCCCGAAAGTGCCTGACTTTCGGATCTAGAGGGACCTTCGGCCGCCGAAAGTCCCCTGCCCAGCCTTCCTTTGCCTGTTTTTCCATGCATGTTTATGATATTTTAGGGGGTTTTTTGGGGAGATGTTTAGAGTCATGTTAGAGTATGTTTGGTCCCTCATTTGAGTCCACCTGTGTAGGATCGGACCTGAGGAACCGAGGTGATCAGCAGTGAGATAGCTGCTTCAGAGTTAGTTCAGAGTCAGCCAGAGGTGAGAGGAACTAAACTAATTCTTTATTTCGAGAAATCAAAAGTTTTAAGCATGTTCATGCATTATGATATATAACAGGTTGTTTGCATTAGAATTCACGAATATGACACATTGCATTATTCATTGTGGGTGTGGATGGACAACAGGACGACCCATTAGCCCTCTAGATATTATGTTATGTAATAGAAGTCCTGAGGAGCCCCACCGAGAGCCAGGCACAGAGCTTATGTATGTAATAGAAGTCCTGAGGAGCTCCACCGAGGGCCGGGCATAGAGTAGAGGGATTTTTGGGTCAGTCCATCCTTGATGTGATTTGATTGTGATGTGATGCATTTCATGAAAGTATATGTTTAAATAACTGTTTTTACTGTTCTGCTCATTGGGCTTTTGTAGCTCACCCCTCTCCCCTAACTCCCAGGTTTACAGGAGCACAGGTAGCTATGGAAAAGTCGGCAAGGCTATGTTTATGTAATAGTTTAGTAGTAGACATGTAATGTAAAACAGTATAATGTAATGTTATATAGAGATATGTTTCATGGATTAGTATTGTGCTTGGCCCTAATGTATGGTTAATCCTTTTTGTACATGATCTATATGAAATGTTTGAATGATGAGGAATGTTGAACCAAGCTTGATGTATGTTATGTTGACCCACTAGAGCATTTGATGAGGGCTCTAGTATGGAGTTTTATGTTTACAGTTATGGTGCATGCACAGGTCAAGCTTGGTATGTGAAAAGTTTAAAGTTTTTTTAAAAATGTATGATCATATATGGGATTTTATCAGATCTACAGAATATATGTTTGGCTTGCTACATGTTCCGGCGACCTTAAGTCGATCTGAATCCTAGCGCTGGTAGCGGTCCGGTTTTCGAGTCGTTACATTTGGATACCGATTTCTTATTCTTTTTCTCTAAGAAAAAAAATCTCTCCCTTCTTTCTCTCGAAATGGCTGAAAATTCTCAAGTCGCTGCTAAGGTTGCTACTAATGAGGGTGCTATCATTTATTCCACCCCTGACAGTGGACAAAACATGCCCTCAATATTCAATGAAGTAGATCTCAACAATCTGAACAATAAGCAAATGCTCCAATGCATTCAAAAAGTCATAGACTACTCTCGAGCAGTACAAGACTCGGGGGACGGCATCAATCACGGCTCCCAGAGGAAGGGAGAAAGCCTCCGTTGACA
This sequence comes from Manihot esculenta, assembly GCF_001659605.2. Taxonomy (NCBI): domain Eukaryota; kingdom Viridiplantae; phylum Streptophyta; class Magnoliopsida; order Malpighiales; family Euphorbiaceae; genus Manihot; species Manihot esculenta. The sequence continues at coordinate 24,918,486 of NC_035165.2, read as the reverse complement.
CCTTGAGGACTTGGACAGAAGTGATCAAGTAGCGATTTAAAGGGAAGGCTGAGTTCAAAGAGGATGAATCAGACGATGCTCCAAAAGATGTAGACTGGAAGCTAGTATGGGTTGTTCAAAGGTACCAGAAGGAACAAGAGGAGGACTTTGGCAAGAATAATACCTAGACTCTTTCAAAAGAAATTTTGGCAGAAACTTTTCCAACCAAGTTCAAGCTGTCCAGCTTGGATAAATATGATGGAACATCAGATTCCAGAAGTCACTTGGCGATTTTTAGGATGACCATGCAACTTCAGGATGTCAACAACTTTATGTTGTGCCGAGTGTTTCCATCAACACTCACAGGCTTAGCTCAGAAATGGTATCAACATTTGAGTTCAAGTTTAATTCAAAATTTTATGCAGTTTGCTACGTTATTTAAATCTATATTTATTACTTGTATACATCTTAAAAAGCTCTCATCTAACTTGAGAAAATCCATCAAGGAGAGGGCAAGTATTTAAGGAACTTTATCTCACAATTCAATACAGAAGCAATACAGGTGGAGGAGTTAAATCATGAGATAGCGTGTGAAGCATTGAAGAAAGAAACACATAATGTCAAGTTCATCGATTCCTTAATAAAAAACCCAGCCGCAATGTTCCAACAGTTGATTGACGAAGCTTAGAAGTATATCAGGCTGGATGACAAAGTCCAAGCACTAAGAGAGGACAAGAGTGTAATACCCGGCTAGACTTCGGTATCGGAATTCCTACCGTCCGGTGGAATCTCGGATATCGGAAACCTCTAGAAGGGTAAAACCATGTTTTCATAAGATGTTTTAATATATTTTATGGTTTTAAACAAGAAAGGAAATGAGTTCTGTATGAAAATAACCTTGGAAGAAGACCAGGTTCGGCCGCCGAACCTCAAGTTCGGCTGCCGAACATGCATGCATTTCGGGAGTGCTTTAGGCCCCCGAAGGCATGAGTGAGGGAAGTACAGGTTCGACCGCCGAACTTTATGTTCGGCCGCCGAACATGGCATGCATGCGGAGGCACGTTAGGCCCCCGAAAGTGGCCTGGCCAGCCACCTATAAAGGGGTCCCCATGTCCGAACGGGTGAGCTTTTCTCCCCGTTTTCGGCCAAGGTGAGTTCTCCGCCGTCCCTCATCGATTTTGAGCTTCTTCCTTCAAATCTTCATGATTTTCTTATGAGTTTTCACTTGGTTTGAAGATATTTGAGCAAAAGAGCAAGTTTTGAAGCTTGGAGACCAAAGAGTTGATTTCTCCCTATCTCCAAGCTAGGATCGTCTTTCCTCTCGATCTTCAAGAGGTAAGCTTAGATCCAACCATCCTTGTATGTTTTAAACAAGTTTTATGAAGATCTATAGGGTAGATGTAATACCCGGCTAGACTCCGGTATCGGAATTCCTACCGTCCGGTGGAATGTCGGATGTCGGAGACCTCTAGAAGGGTAAAACCATGTTTTCATAAAATATTTTCATGTATTTTAATGTTTTAAGTATGAAATTAAATGAGTTTTTACATGAAAAATAGCATTGGAGGAAAACCCAGGTTCGGCCGCCGAAAGGCAAGTTCGGCCGCCGAACATGCATGCGTTTTGGAGGCACGTTAGACCCCCGAAAGCATAGGCGAGGGAAGTCCAGGTTCGGCCGCCGAAACTCACGTTCGGCCGCCGAACATGGCATGCATGCGGAGGCACATTCGGCCCCCGAACGTGGTCTGGCCAGCCACTATAAAAGGGTCCCTTAGCCGAAAACGGGCAAGTTTTCCCCATTTTCGGCCAAGGTGAGCTTTCCGCCGCCCCTCACCCATTTTTGATGTTCTTCCTCTAAATCTTTCAAGATTTTCACTTGTTTTCCCTTGGTTTTGAAGATTTAAGCTTTTGAAACAAGTTTTGGAGCTTTGGGAACTCAGGAGCTCATTTTCGTGGATCTCCAAGTTTAGGTCGTCTCCCTCTCGATCTTCAAGAGGTAAGAGCCGGTCTTAAGCTCCTTATGTGTTTTAACTAAGTTTTATGCAAGATCTATGGGTAGAAATGCATGTTAGGGTATATATATATTGAGTTTATGGGTTTTGATGCTTTGATGCACAATGTAGCTTGTTTATGTGTTGTTTGAAGTGTTGTAGTTGGGGTATATGATAGCTTGAGACCCCTAGGTGTAATGTATGTGAGGTATGCATGTTTTAGAACTAGTTTTTGCATGATTTGAGCTTGGGAGGCAAAATGTGCATAGAGGAGCTGAGTTTCTGCCCTTCGGGAGAAGCTCAGGTTCGGCCGCCGAAGTGACTTTCGGCCGCCGAACCCCCTTTGTGGAGGCAGCATTCGGCTGCCGAAGTTGCCCCCGAAAAGAGACTTTCGTCTCTGTCTGGGACTTTCGGCCGCCGAAGGTGCCGCCGAAAGTGCCCGACTTTCGGATCTGTCTGGGACTTTCGGCCGCCGAAGGTGCCACCGAAAGTGCCCTGTCCAGCCATTTCATGCATGTGTTTCTATGATTATTTCATGATGTTTTAGGGGGTTTTTGGGGAGTAGATTAGAGTTATGTTCATGATGTTAGGTCCCTCATTTGAGTCCACCTGTGTAGGTTCGGACCCGAGGAACCGAGGACCTCAGCAGTGAGATAGCTGCTTCAGAGTCTGTAGAGCTTCAGCCAGAGGTGAGTGGAATGAACCTTAAGTTTTTAAATAAATGAAATATAACTTTTTGGAGCATGTTCATGCATCATATATGCCATGATATATTTTAGGTTGTTTACATTAGTATTCACGAATATGTTGCATTGCATAATATGATGTGGATGCGGATTGGCTATTGAATGATCCTCTAGTCCTCCTATGGTATGATATGATGATGATACGGTATGGATTGCCAGTGAGGCCCATTCTACGCCCCTGGACTATGTTAAGAGAAAGACCAGTGAGGCCCATTCTACGCCCCTGGCATATTGGAATGTTATGTTATGTTATGTATGTAAGAGAAAGACCAGTGAGGGCCATTCTACGCCCCTGGCACGAATGGACTATGTTGAGGACTATAGGTGACAATACCATCCTTATATGATATGTTTGTGATGTGTTGCATTTCATGGAAGCATGAAATATTTAATATATGTTTTTCTCTATTCTGCTCACTGGGCTCTTTAGCTCACCCCTCTCCCCTAACCCCAGATGTGCAGGGACAGGGTAGACCAGGAGGTTAGCCAGAGTATGAAGTGATGTTATGTAATAGTTAGATTGTGGACATGAAAATTGTATTATGATGTAATGTAAAAGAGTTTTAAGTTATGTTATGTAATTTGAATATTGAGGATAGAGTTGTGCTTGACCAATACAGATTGTTAATCCCACTTGTATGTACATGGTCTTTATGATATGAGATATGAGGTTATGTTTCAACCAAGCTTATGTATGATGAGATACCCCATTGGAGCATTTGATGAGGGCTCCAGTGGAGGTTTATGTTATGTTTATGTTTATGTACAAGTTGAGCTTGGTTGGTATATGAGAATGTTTACAGGTTTATGAGTATTGTTGATCATGTATGGGATTAAGCAGGATTACAGGTTATGTCAGGCTTGCTACGGTTCTCGGCGGCCTTATGCCGATCTGGATCCTAGCGCCGGTAGCGGTCCGATTTTCGGGCTGTTACAGAATGGTATCAGAGCCCTAGGTTCATATGGTCGGACCTAGAGTGTTGGGGCTCATAGATGTTATAGAAGGTCAAGCACAATAGGAAAAGTCATGTCCACTAGGATAGGATGTTGAGTCCTGTCTTGCATGGTGATGTGAAATGCCATGACTTTATGCATGTGCATTGATGATATGATATGCTATGTGATGTATGTGATGAGGGTTCATGTGTGCCCACATGAACCATATGATGCTAATGTTTGCTTGTTATGAGCTGTTTTTCAGAGAATAGGATAAGAGGAACTCGTCGATCTGCGCGATTGACTGGAGTGCCACCTGAGGATGAGGGCACGAGCGCCCGTCCTCCAGCATTGCCTAGGGCAATGTCTAGCAGGTCCAACAGAGACCGAGCAATGAGAGACCCTAGAAGGTCTTTAGATCTGGGAAGAAGCAGATCAGTACGAGGAACAGTTCAAGGTGGTATGTCAGAAGATGTGGGAGATGACATGGATGTGGACCAGAGGAGGGATGACAGTTTGGGGGTTAGTATGTCAGAAGAGGGAATGGGAGAGTCCCAAGGAGGCACTCAGGCCTCGGGATTTGTTCAGCCACCCCACTACCCACATTTCTCGCAACACCCCGGGTATTCGATGGGAGGCACGTCGGATTACCCTAGTTTTAGCCCTTACCCCACACAGATGCCATACCCACCATACTACCCACCATACCCACAGTATCCTATGTATCCACCACCACCCTATCACCCAAATCCAGAAAACCCTACCACAGAAAATGTTGCCCCACCTCCACCACCTACAGAACCAGCAGCCTCAGTTACTCAACCTCCTAACCCTAGCTCATCCAGAGGGAGCAAGGTCAAGATGACCGACTACATGAAGCTGGGTGCTCCCCAATATGATGATGGTGATGACCCATTTGCGTATATGGAAAGGGTCAAAATGATAACAGACGAGATAGGGGCGGATGACAGTAGAGCCATTCAGATGGCTGGGTTCACCCTAAAATGCAAGAAGGCCCGTGAGTGGTTCAAGAACTACATCAAACCGAGGGTGGACAGTCTTCCATGGGAGGATTTCGCAAATGAGTTTGCAGGATGGGCTTTCCCTGATAGTTCAAGGGAATTGAAGATAATAGAATTCGAGCAGTTGAGACAGACTGATGACATGAGTGTAGACGAATATACTGACAGGTTTATGGAGTTGCTGCCATTTGCTGGGCAGGACCTTAGCACAGACCAGAAGAAATCAAGGAGGTATATCATGAAGCTCCATCCCAGGTATTCCTCCTTGGTACAGTCAGCCGATAGAGAGAGTTTTCACACCATAGTCGATATGGCTAGGAGAATGGAGGCTAGTGCTATCATCGAGGGAAAAGTCAAGCAGTCAGTGGCACAGCCTTCCGGTTCCAAAACCCCAGGTAGGGGAAAAGTGGATCCTTCTTCCTTAAGTTCAGGTAGTAAGAGGTGGAACAGTACCACCAAGAAGCAGAAGAAGAACAAGTTCTGGAGCAAGATCAAGTCAGGTCTGGGATTAGGAAGTGGCTCGAGCTCAGGTGCAGACAATGTAGCCTGTGTGAAGTGTGGTAAGCCACACAGGGGAGTGTGCCTCTATGGGTCCAGAGCCTGCTTCAGATGTGGGCAAGAGTGTAACAGCCCGGAAACCGAACTGCTACCGGCACTAGGATCCAGATCGGCTTAAGGCCGCCTAGACCCGTAGTAAGCCTACTGTGAACTCTGTGTATCTGTGAAATCCCATACATGATCATACATTTTCTATAAACATTTAAAACTTTTCTTTCTCCACGGCTTAACCTGTGCATACTCTATCTCTCTTCTGTAAAAACTTGCCAGAGCTCTCATCTTAGCTCAAGGCAGCTCGAACTCAGACTATGTAAGCCGGGCTTTTCATACATAAACATAAATCATTTACATAAGATCATGTACAAACTTAAAAGGGATACAACTCTTATCAATCAAGCACCATCTATACACTGTACATTTCCTTATCTCTTACATTTACATGTCCAGACTATCTATTACATACATCTCTTTACGTTCTTCCTGTACTCTTCTTACATCTCTCTGTACTCTGAACCTGCACAACTGGGGATAGGGGAGAGGGGTGAGCTTCTATAGCCCAGTGAGCAGGAGCTATATAAAACAGTTTATAAAACAGATGTCTTTATGCCATGCAGCACATCACAACCATATACATCAAGGAAGAAGTTGTCACCTATAGCCCTCCACATAACTGACTCACATATAGTACTAGCACAGTGCCTGGGGCGATTAGGCCTCCTCCAGGACTTCCTTTTCTGAACAGGTTTTGTCAGGGCGATTAGGCCTTCTCTGACTGTTTTCTGAAAACGTTTTGCCAGGGCGATGAGGCCTCCTGGCTATCTACCTTTACTAACAGGGGCGGTTAGGCCTCCCTGCTCACACTTATCATGCTTGACTCTGTACTTAAGTCATATCATGTCATAGCATACCAAACTGAGGGCTAAAGGATCATCCAACATTCATCCGCATACTCATCAAATTATGCAATGCAACACCTTCGTGAATACTAATGCAACAACCTAATATCTCATGCTCATCCATTATTATCTTTTATTTTAACCATCCTAACATTATGGCAATTATGATGCATGAATCATGCTAAACCATTCTTGAATTTAAAATATGCATAGTTAGTCCCACTCACCTCTGGCTGACTGTAGACTGACTTTGCAGGTTCCGGAGCAGTGCTCACTGCTGATCTCCCTGGTTTCTCTGGTCCGTTCCTACACAAGTGGACTCAGATGAGGGACCAAACTCACTCCATAACAGTTCTAAGAACTCCCCCAAAAGCCCTCTAACTATCACATAACACATGCAAAAGCCAACTGGACAGGGCACTTTCGGCGGCAGGTTCGGCGGCCGAAACTCCCTTCCAGAAACGAAACTCACCTACTTGCGGCGGCCGAACCTCTACTTTCGGCGGCCGAAAGTCCTCTACCTCAACCTTCGGGTGTACCTTAGGCGCCCGAACGTCTCGTCCAGAGACGAAACGCAACCTTCGGCGGCACTTTCGGCGGCCGAATGTGCATGACAGATCCGAAAGTCCAGCTTCCGGAAGCAGCCTTCGGCAGCCGAAGCCACCTCCTCAAGGCTTTCGGCGGCCGAACCTCCCTTCGGCGGCCGAACCTGGTTTCGCCCGAAGGGCAGAAACCTGCTCTGCTTCATGCACACCTCCTCCTATCTCTCTCCCAACATGCACACACAACTCCTCCACATGCATATACACTTGTACATGCTCAAAGGGGTCTAAAACTAGCCTATAACCCCAACAAACACAACATCTAACACATAAACATGCTTGAACATCAAAAACGCTAAAAAAATCTCCTAGAACCCTACTCATGCGTACTACCCCATAATCTTCCATAAAACCTTTAAAAACATAGTAAAAGCTTCGGATCTATCCCTTACCTCTTGGAACACTTGAGGTTGGAAGCCTCTAACGTGGAGTTATGGCAAAATCCTCACTCAAAGCTCCAAACTTCAAACTTTGCTCCTTTTTGCTTAAAACTTCACAAATCCATAAAAACTCATCAAAACCTTGGAAGATTTGAAAAAACACACAAAACTAAGCTAAGGAAGAGCATGATCTCACCTAGGTCTGGAGAAATGGGAAGCAAACTTACCCATTTGACCGACCTAGGGCCCTTTTAAAGATGGGTGGCCAGTCCACCTTCGGCGGCCAAACGTGAGATCCGAAAGCCATGCAAGTTCGGCGGCCGAAAGTGACCTTCGGCGGCCGAACCTTTGCATTTCTTCCTTAGTGCTTTTCTTTCAAAAACTCACTTCTCTAACCCTTGAAAACCTTAAAACAACATACTTAAACATTCTTTAAACCCTATGTATGACCCTTCTAGAGGGTTCCGACACCCGAGATTCCATCAGACTACAGGAATTCCGATGCCGGACTCTAGCCGGGTATTACATTCTCCCCCCCTTAAGAACATTCGTCCCCGAATGTTCCTAAAACAAATAAACACATAGAAAAGGGGAAAAACTAACGCTTCTTGCTCCAGCAACACTGACGTACCTTCCCTCGGTGTTCTTCTCTCCATTACCTCTAAACTCTGCAAGCTTTCGCTGCGCACTCTAATCCTTGCCCTTCTCTCTTCATCTCTTCTATCCTGACTTCCTTTCTAACTCTTAACAGGTCGTATCCTTCGTTTCCCCCCCCCCCATCTATACTAAACACTCAAGAGTGGGGTACTAGGTCGGATAAAACCTTGACTCTCTTAGCTCTGTTGATACCACTAAAACTGGTTTCCTCTCCTGATCATCTTTCCCTGAGCAACCTATAAGCCTGTAAGGCTGAGATCACACCTCTAGGCAGCCTACACTGTCCCTTCTTAGGGACTACCTCTGATCCATCGGACCTCTATACACATCTGCCTGGTCTCTGCCAACTCGGCAGTACTACGAGTAGCTAGCCAATCCATCACTAGAAGGACGAACAGTTCAATCTAGAACCATAAGGTCAGATGGAAGGCATCTACTCCCCACTAACTGACTCTATCACAGATGGATCACTCTGAGGTCTACTAACTTTAATGACATTCTAAGCCCAGAGGTCATCAGACCTACTCGCTCTATGGTTCTAGACCCAACAGGGAAAAACATCAAAACGTAGATATACACGTCAAAACATCCAAGGAGGGACTTACCTGACACCCTGGTGTTAAACGTGTCTGCCTCTTGTTGTGTCATAGTAAAGATCCGAGCCGGAGCTGACGGACCTTCACCTCGAGGACCCACATGTGAAGGGGTTGACCCTCTTCCTCTACCCCTGCTCTGTGTCGTGACTGGAGCTACTGGTCGTGGTACACTTCCCCTAGTTGTCTGATGGGACTGTGCGGTGAACAATGCCTGAGGGCACTCACGAGCTATGTGTCCTTCTTGGCCACACCTAAAACATGCTGACGTCCCAAAGAGACAAACTCCTCCGTGCCTTCTACCACACTTCTCACATACTGGCACCTCTGAGCTTGCGCTCGAGTATCCTGCTTTCATCGTATCCCAGAACTTACCCCTCTTTGATCTCCTCAGACCTCTTCCTCCCTTTTTACTCTTCGTATCTGCTTCATGTAAAGAGGAGAGATCAACATCACCTGTCTCCAAGTTCTTGGGATCTAAAGACTGTGCCACAGATGGCTTGTCTGTCCCTTGAAAATTGACACTTGCCTCCATCATCCTTGCTGCATCAACAATGGAGTGAAAACTCTTTTTATCCGCTGCCTGAATCAAAGAGAAATACCGAGGATGTAACCTCATGCCATATCTCCTCGCTTTCTTCTTCTCCGTGTCATATGCTTGTCCTACATACTGGAACAAGTCCAAAAACTTGTCCGTATACTCATCCACACTCATTTCTTCCGTCTGTCGGAGCTGTTCAAATTCCACCAGCTTCCTTTCTCTGGCACTATCAGGAAAAGCCCACCCGGAAAATTCATTGGCAAACTCTTCCCATGTCATACTGTCTAACCTAGGGGCCACATAGTGCTTAAACCATTCTCTAGCTTTCTTACATTTTAATGTGAACCCTGCCATTTCGATGGCTCTGCCCTCATCAGCTCCCAACTCACTCGTTATCATCCTTACTGCACTGAGATACTCAAAGGGATCATCTCCTGTATTGAATTTCGGAGCGTCCAACTTCAAGTAGTCAGTCATCTTCACCTTATCTCCCTTGGATGAGCTGGGCTGCTGTTGTGTTTCAACAACAGGGGCTACTGGTTCTGGTGGTGGTGGAGGTACTGTTTCTCTTGGTTCAGGGTATGCTGTACTTGGATGATGTGGTGGGGGTGGATACATGTGATATGGTGGATAGAATGGAGGATAGGGCATATATGGCAGGTGGGGTGAATATGGGGCAAAACTGGAGTAATCCGACGTACCTCCCATCGGATACCCTGGGCCCTGTGCACCTCCCTGAGACTCCCCCATACCTTCTTCTGTCCCTCCTATACCCATACTCTCATCTCTACTCCGATCAACATCCCTAACCTCTCGAACTTCTTCTGATCTGCCTCCTCTAGCTACTCCCCTTCTGCTCTCATCAGAAGACCTTCTCGGGTCTTGTGACGTTCCCTCCCTACTTAACCTGTGTCTCCTTGCCCTTGGCAATGCGGGAGGACGAGCCGTTGTACCCTCACTTCCTGGTGGTACTTCAGTCAATCTTGCAGATCGACGCGTTCCTCTCATCTTAACTATCTGGAAACCAACACATAGCATATCAATGACTCATACTCCATGTGAAACACATGAACATCTAACATTCATCACACAAAAAGAATGCACATGCATGACTCATGGCACTCCACATCATAAGACAGATAGGACTACATCCTATCCTTATGGACATGTCTTCCTATGGTGCTTGACTCACTATAACCTCTATGAACCCAACTCTCTCTCTATAGGTCCGACCATGTGAACCTAGGGCTCTGATACCAATCTGTAACAGCCCGGAAACCGAACTGCTACCGGCACTAGGATCCAGATCGGCTTAAGGCCGCCTAGACCCGTAGTAAGCCTACTGTGAACTCTGTGTATCTGTGAAATCCCATACATGATCATACATTTTCTGTAAAAATTTAAAACTTTTCTTTCTCCACGGCTTAACCTGTGCATACTCTATCTCTCTTCTGTAAAAACTTGCCAGAGCTCTCATCTTAGCTCAAGGCAGCTCGAACTCAGACTATGTAAGCCGGGCTTTTCATACATAAACATAAATCATTTACATAAGATCATGTACAAACTTAAAAGGGATACAACTCTTATCAATCAAGCACCATCTATACACTGTACATTTCCTTATCTCTTACATTTACATGTCCAGACTATCTATTACATACATCTCTTTACGTTCTTCCTGTACTCTTCTTACATCTCTCTGTACTCTGAACCTGCACAACTGGGGATAGGGGAAAGGGGTGAGCTTCTATAGCCCAGTGAGCAGGAGCTATATAAAACAGTTTATAAAACAGATGTCTTTATGCCATGCAGCACATCACAACCATATACATCAAGGAAGAAGTTGTCACCTATAGCCCTCCACATAACTGACTCACATATAGTACTAGCACAGTGCCTGGGGCGATTAGGCCTCCTCCAGGACTTCCTTTTCTGCACAGGTTTTGTCAGGGCGATTAGGCCTTCTCTGACTGTTTTCTGAAAACGTTTTGCCAGGGCGATGAGGCCTCCTGGCTATCTACCTTTACTAACAAGGGCGGTTAGGCCTCCCTGCTCACACTTATCATGCTTGACTCTGTACTTAAGTCATATCATGTCATAGCATACCAAACTGAGGGCTAAAGGATCATCCAACATTCATCCGCATACTCATCAAATTATGCAATGCAACACCTTCGTGAATACTAATGCAACAACCTAATACCTCATGCTCATCCATTATTATCTTTTATTTTAACCATCCTAACATTATGGCAATTATGATGCATGAATCATGCTAAACCATTCTTGAATTTAAAATATGCATAGTTAGTCCCACTCACCTCTGGCTGACTGTAGACTGACTTTGCAGGTTCCGGAGCAGTGCTCACTGCTGATCTCCCTGGTTTCTCTGGTCCGTTCCTACACAAGTGGACTCAGATGAGGGACCAAACTCACTCCATAACAGTTCTAAGAACTCCCCCAAAAGCCCTCTAACTATCACATAACACATGCAAAAGCCAACTGGACAGGGCACTTTCGGCGGCAGGTTCGGCGGCCGAAACTCCCTTCCAGAAACGAAACTCACCTACTTGCGGCGGCCGAACCTCTACTTTCGGCGGCCGAAAGTCCTCTACCTCAACCTTCGGGTGTACCTTCGGCGCCCGAACGTCTCGTCCAGAGACGAAACGCAACCTTCGGCGGCACTTTCGGCGGCCGAATGTGCATGACAGATCCGAAAGTCCAGCTTCCGGAAGCAGCCTTCGGCAGCCGAAGCCACCTCCTCAAGGCTTTCGGCGGCCGAACCTCCCTTCGGCGGCCGAACCTGGTTTCGCCCGAAGGGCAGAAACCTGCTCTGCTTCATGCACACCTCCTCCTATCTCTCTCCCAACATGCACACACAACTCCTCCACATGCATATACACTTGTACATGCTCAAAGGGGTCTAAAACTAGCCTATAACCCCAACAAACACAACATCTAACACATAAACATGCTTGAACATCAAAAACGCTAAAAAAATCTCCTAGAACCCTACTCATGCGTACTACCCCATAATCTTCCATAAAACCTTTAAAAACATAGTAAAAGCTTCGGATCTATCCCTTACCTCTTGGAACACTTGAGGTTGGAAGCCTCTAACGTGGAGTTATGGCAAAATCCTCACTCAAAGCTCCAAACTTCAAACTTTGCTCCTTTTTGCTTAAAACTTCACAAATCCATAAAAACTCATCAAAACCTTGGAAGATTTGAAAAAACACACAAAACTAAGCTAAGGAAGAGCATGATCTCACCTAGGTCTGGAGAAATGGGAAGCAAACTTACCCATTTGACCGACCTAGGGCCCTTTTAAAGATGGGTGGCCAGTCCACCTTCGGCGGCCAAACGTGAGATCCGAAAGCCATGCAAGTTCGGCGGCCGAAAGTGACCTTCGGCGGCCGAACCTTTGCATTTCTTCCTTAGTGCTTTTCTTTCAAAAACTCACTTCTCTAACCCTTGAAAACCTTAAAACAACATACTTAAACATTCTTTAAACCCTATGTATGACCCTTCTAGAGGGTTCCGACACCCGAGATTCCATCAGACTACAGGAATTCCGATGCCGGACTCTAGCCGGGTATTACAAAGAGGGACATATGGCTCGGGATTGTCCTAGAGCAGCTGTTATGGCACAGTCCCAGCAGGCAGGTTCAGGCAGTGTAGCTCAGCCAGTAGCTCCAGCCATGACTCAGGCCAGTGGCAGAGGCAGAGGGAGAGGAGCAGCCTCTTCTTCAGCGGGTTTCAGAGGTGAAGGTCCGTCAGCTCCAGCGAGGATCTTCACAATGACACAGCAAGAGGCGAACACATCCAACACCGTGGTGGCAGGTAATCTCATCATTGGTTGTTCTGATGTGTATGCATTGATGGACCCTGGTGCATCTCATTCTTTCATCGCTCCGAGAGCCGTGCTGAGGTTAGGGTTGATGGTCTCTGAGTTAGAGTGTCCCCTCTGGGTCAGTGGACCCAAGTGTGACCCGTCAGTGGCAGAGTCAGTCTGCCAATGTAGTCCAGTTTTTGTGGAGGGAAGATGCATGTCCGCCGACCTTGTGGTTCTAGAGTTGACTGATTTTGATGTCATTCTAGGGATGGACTGGTTATCTACCCATGGTGCTACCTTGGACTGCAGGGACAAGGTAGTTAAGTTCAGATGTCAGGACGGGTCAGAAGTCGTCTTCAGAGGAGACAAAAGGGGTACACCTAGAGGTATGATATCGGCCCTACAGGCTCGTAGGCTGCTCAGGAGGGGTTGTCAGGGTTATCTAGCTCACGTGAGAGAGCTAGACAGTCAGGTTGGAGAGCCCGCCTCAGTGCCAGTGGTCAGAGAGTTCTTAGACGTGTTCCCAGACGAGCTTCCAGGTTTACCACCTGCTAGGGAGATAGAGTTCGAGATAGAGTTAATGCCTGGAACGAGACCGATCTCTATCCCTCCCTACAGGATGGCCCCAGCTGAGTTGAAGGAATTGAAAGAACAGTTGCAAGAATTGGTAGACAAGGGTTTCATCCGACCGAGTACCTCACCTTGGGGTGCTCCAGTGCTGTTTGTGAGAAAGAAGGATGGATCCCTTAGACTTTGTATCGACTACAGGCAGTTGAACAAAGTCACTACCAAGAATAAGTACCCATTGCCAAGGATCGACGATCTATTCGACCAGCTAGCAGGAGCGGGTTGCTTCTCCAAAATAGATCTGAGATCGGGGTACCATCAGTTGAGGATCAGGGAAGAGGACGTACCAAAGACAGCTTTCAGGACCAGATATGGGCACTATGAGTTCCTTGTGATGCCGTTCGGGTTAACCAACGCCCCTGCAGCATTCATGGACCTCATGAACAGAGTGTTTAGACAGTACCTGGACCACTTTGTTATTGTCTTCATAGATGATATCTTAGTGTATTCCAGGAATGCAGAGGAGCATGCCCATCATCTGAGGATAGTTCTGCAGACCTTGAGGGAACATGGCTTGTATGCCAAGTTCTCCAAGTGTGAATTCTGGTTGAGGAGCATCTCGTTCTTGGGGCACGTAGTATCAGAGAATGGAATTGAGGTGGACCCCAAGAAGACAGAAACTGTGGCTAACTGGCCTAGACCCACTTCAGTAACAGAGATCAGGAGTTTCTTGGGTTTGGCAGGTTACTACAGGAGGTTCGTTCAGGACTTCTCAAAGATAGCAGCTCCTCTGACCAGACTAACCAGGAAGAATCAGAAGTTTCTGTGGACCGACCAGTGCGAGGAGAGTTTTGAAGAGCTCAAGAAGAGGTTGACTTCAGCACCAGTGTTAGCTCTGCCAGCTAGTGGTGAAGACTTTATAGTCTTTTGTGATGCGTCCCGCGTGGGACTAGGTTGTGTACTGATGCAGAATGAGAGGGTGATTGCTTATGCTTCTAGGCAGCTGAAGAAGCATGAGTTGAATTACCCCACACATGACCTTGAGATGGCAGCAGTAATCTTTGCACTCAAGATGTGGAGGCACTACCTCTATGGGGTGAAATGTGAGATCTTTACAGATCATAAGAGCCTGCAGCACATCTTGAGCCAGAGAGATTTGAACTTGAGGCAGAGGAGATGGGTAGAGCTGCTGAGTGACTATGATTGCAAGATTCAGTATCATCCGGGTAAGGCGAATGTCGTGGCAGACGCCCTAAGCCGGAAGTCACTAGGCAGTCTATCCCACATCACGGCAGAGAGGAGACCAGTGGTGAAAGAGTTTTACAAGCTCATTGAGGAAGGTCTACAGATGGAGTTGTCTGGTACAGGAGCCTTAGTGGCCCAGATGAGAGTAACACCCGTGTTTCTGGAGCAGGTGGCTCAGAAACAGCATGAGGACCCGGAGTTAGTGAAGATTGCCAGGACTGTTCAGTCAGGCAAAAATGAAGAGTTTAGGTTTGACAGTAAGGGGATCCTCCGCTATGGGAACATATTATGTGTACCAGATGACATAGGGCTAAAGGGAGACATTATGAGAGAGGCTCATAATGCAAGATACAGCGTTCACCCCGGAGCCACCAAGATGTATCGAGATTTGAAGAAGGTTTATTGGTGGCCAGCGATGAAGAAAGAAGTGGCACAGTTTGTGTCAGCCTGCGAAATATGTCAGAGGGTGAAGCTGGAACATCAGAAGCCGGCTGGCATGCTTAACCCGCTACCTATTCCAGAGTGGAAATGGGAGAATATAGCTATGGACTTCGTAGTGGGGTTACCGGCGACGTCCAACAGATTGGACTCCATATGGGTGATTGTGGACAGACTCACCAAATCTGCTCACTTCATCCCTGTCAGGAGTGGCTACTCTGTGGACAAGTTGGCGCAGGTATATGTGGATGAGATCGTCAGGCTGCATGGGGTTCCTGTTTCGATAGTGTCAGATAGAGGGCCCCAGTTCACCTCCAGGTTTTGGCGGAGTCTGCAGGATGCTATGGGTACTAGGTTGGATTTCAGCACTGCCTTCCATCCACAGACAGACGGACAGTCAGAGAGGACCATCCAGACCATAGAAGATATGCTAAGGATGTGTGTGCTGGACTTTGGCGGTTCTTGGAGGCAGCATCTACCTTTGGTGGAGTTTGCCTACAATAACAGCCATCATGCTAGCATCGGGATGGCTCCATATGAAGCTTTGTATGGAAGGAAGTGCAGATCACCTGTTTGCTGGGAGGAAGTTGGAGAGAAGGCCTTGGCAGGGCCTGAGTTAGTAGAGATCACCAGCAGGGTGGTACCCATCCTCAGAGAGAGAATCAAGACTGCTACAAGCAGACAGAAGAGTTATGCAGACGTCCGCAGAAGACTAGTAGAGTTTCAGGAGGGGGATCTGGTATTGCTCAAGGTGTCTCCTATGAGAGGAGTGGTTCGGTTCGGGAAAAAGGGTAAGCTAGCTCCACGGTACATCGGACCCTTTGAAGTCTTGCAAAAGGTTGGGAGTGTATCGTACAAGCTGGACTTGCCTGCATCTATGGAAAGAATCCATCCGGTTTTCCATGTTTCTATGTTAAGAAAGTTCGTGTCAGATCCGGGCAAGGTTCTTAGTGAGCCTGATGTAGAGATCCAAGAGGATCTCACCTATGTTGAACAGCCAGTGCGGATCATAGACACCCAGATCAGAAAGTTAAGAAACAAGGAAATCCCGATGGTGAAAGTCCTGTGGAACCACCACAATTTGGAGGAATGTACCTGGGAGACACGGGAGTCCATGCTCCAACAGTATCCCCATCTCTTTTAGAGGTTAGTATCTATGTGTTCTATGTGTTTAGTATGTATGTTATGTTTTATGCTATGCATGTACTAGTTGAGGAACATTCGGGGACGAATGTTCTTAAGGGGGGGAGAATGTAATACCCGGCTAGACTCCGGTATCGGAATTCCTACCGTCCGGTGGAATGTCGGATGTCGGAGACCTCTAGAAGGGTAAAACCATGTTTTCATAAAATATTTTCATGTATTTTAATGTTTTAAGTATGAAATTAAATGAGTTTTTACATGAAAAATAGCATTGGAGGAAAACCCAGGTTCGGCCGCCGAAAGGCAAGTTCGGCCGCCGAACATGCATGCGTTTTGGAGGCACGTTAGGCCCCCGAAAGCATAGGCGAGGGAAGTCCAGGTTCGGCCGCCGAAACTCACGTTCGGCCGCCGAACATGGCATGCATGCGGAGGCACATTCGGCCCCCGAACGTGGTCTGGCCAGCCACTATAAAAGGGTCCCTTAGCCGAAAACGGGCGAGTTTTCCCCATTTTCGGCCAAGGTGAGCTTTCCGCCGCCCCTCACCCATTTTTGATGTTCTTCCTCTAAATCTTTCAAGATTTTCACTTGTTTTCCCTTGGTTTTGAAGATTTAAGCTTTTGAAACAAGTTTTGGAGCTTTGGGAACTCAGGAGCTCATTTTCGTGGATCTCCAAGTTTAGGTCGTCTCCCTCTCGATCTTCAAGAGGTAAGAGCCGGTCTTAAGCTCCTTATGTGTTTTAACTAAGTTTTATGCAAGATCTATGGGTAGAAATGCATGTTAGGGTATATATATATTGAGTTTATGGGTTTTGATGCTTTGATGCACAATGTAGCTTGTTTATGTGTTGTTTGAAGTGTTGTAGTTGGGGTATATGATAGCTTGAGACCCCTAGGTGTAATGTATGTGAGGTATGCATGTTTTAGAACTAGTTTTTGCATGATTTGAGCTTGGGAGGCAAAATGTGCATAGAGGAGCTGAGTTTCTGCCCTTCGGGAGAAGCTCAGGTTCGGCCGCCGAAGTGACTTTCGGCCGCCGAACCCCCTTTGTGGAGGCAGCATTCGGCTGCCGAAGTTGCCCCCGAAAAGAGACTTTCGTCTCTGTCTGGGACTTTCGGCCGCCGAAGGTGCCGCCGAAAGTGCCCGACTTTCGGATCTGTCTGGGACTTTCGGCCGCCGAAGGTGCCGCCGAAAGTGCCCTGTCCAGCCATTTCATGCATGTGTTTCTATGATTATTTCATGATGTTTTAGGGGGTTTTTGGGGAGTAGATTAGAGTTATGTTCATGATGTTAGGTCCCTCATTTGAGTCCACCTGTGTAGGTTCGGACCCGAGGAACCGAGGACCTCAGCAGTGAGATAGCTGCTTCAGAGTCTGTAGAGCTTCAGCCAGAGGTGAGTGGAATGAACCTTAAGTTTTTAAATAAATGAAATATAACTTTTTGGAGCATGTTCATGCATCATATATGCCATGATATATTTTAGGTTGTTTACATTAGTATTCATGAATATGTTGCATTGCATAATATGATGTGGATGCGGATTGGCTATTGAATGATCCTCTAGTCCTCCTATGGTATGATATGATGATGATACGGTATGGATTGCCAGTGAGGCCCATTCTACGCCCCTGGACTATGTTAAGAGAAAGACCAGTGAGGCCCATTCTACGCCCCTGGCATATTGGAATGTTATGTTATGTTATGTATGTAAGAGAAAGACCAGTGAGGCCCATTCTACGCCCCTGGCACGAATGGACTATGTTGAGGACTATAGGTGACAATACCATCCTTATATGATATGTTTGTGATGTGTTGCATTTCATGGAAGCATGAAATATTTAATATATGTTTTTCTCTATTCTGCTCACTGGGCTCTTTAGCTCACCCCTCTCCCCTAACCCCAGATGTGCAGGGACAGGGTAGACCAGGAGGTTAGCCAGAGTATGAAGTGATGTTATGTAATAGTTAGATTGTGGACATGAAAATTGTATTATGATGTAATGTAAAAGAGTTTTAAGTTATGTTATGTAATTTGAATATTGAGGATAGAGTTGTGCTTGACCAATACAGATTGTTAATCCCACTTGTATGTACATGGTCTTTATGATATGAGATATGAGGTTATGTTTCAACCAAGCTTATGTATGATGAGATACCCCATTGGAGCATTTGATGAGGGCTCCAGTGGAGGTTTATGTTATGTTTATGTTTATGTACAGGTTGAGCTTGGTTGTTATATGAGAATGTTTACAGGTTTATGAGTATTGTTGATCATGTATGGGATTAAGCAGGATTACAGGTTATGTCAGGCTTGCTACGGTTCCCGGCGGCCTTATGCCGATCTGGATCCTAGCGCCGGTAGCGGTCCGATTTTCGGGCTGTTACAGTAGAAATGCACGTTTAAGTTATTGTTGAGTTTATGGGTTTATGTTATGTTTATGAGCAATGTGGGTTGTTTGATGTGTTTTGGTTGGGGTTTAAGTTAGTTTGAGACCCCTATGTGCTTGTTGGCTTGAGTTTGCATGTTGTAGACTAGGTAAATGCATGATGGATTGGATTGGGAGGCATTTGTGCATGAAAGTGGCTGAGTTCTGCCCTTTGGAAGAACTCAGGTTCGGCAGCCGAAGGAACTTTCGGCCGCCGAACCTGCCTGTGGAGGCCAACTTTTGGCTGCCGTACCCTGCCCCCGAAAGTGGATTTTCGGCTCTGGAAGGGAGTTTCAGCCGCCGAAGGTGCCGCCGAACATGCATGAGTTTCGTCTCTGGAGGGAACCTTCGGCCGCCGAAAGTGCCGCCGAAGGTGCATGACTTTCGGCTCTGGAGGGACTTTCGACCGCCGAACCTGCCGCCGAAAGTGCCCTGTTCAGCCTTCCTTTGCATGATTTATGTGATTGTTTTAAGGTGTTTTAGGGGGTTTTTGGGGAGGATTTTAGAGTCATGTTCATGGATGTTTGGTCCCTCATTTGAGTCCACCTGTGTAGGTTCGGACCCGAGGAACCGAGGACCCCTGCAGTGAGATAGCTGCTTCAGAGTCATTAGAGCTTCAGCCAGAGGTGAGTGGAATAACTCTTTATGTTCAAAGCAAATAAATAAATTTTGAGCATGATACATGCATCACGTATGCCATGAGATATACTAGGTTGTTTGCATTAGAATTCACGAATATGTTGCATTGCATAACTTGATGATGATGTGGATGGATGTTGAATGACCCTTTAGTCCCCGTATGATATGATATGATGATGATACGGTATGGAAGACCAGTGAGGCCCATTTTACGCCCCTGGCACTATGTTAAGAGAAAGACCAGTGAGGCCCATTCTACACCCCTGGCACTATGGAATGTTATGCTATGTACATTATGTTAAGAGAAAGACCAGTGAGGTCCATTCTACGCCCCTGGCACGATTGGACTATGTAGAGGATTATTGGTGACAAGTCCATCCTTGAGGTGATTTGTTTGTGATGTGTTGCATTTCATGAAAGCATGAAATTTAAATTGAATGTTTATTTATTCTGCTCACTGGGCTTTTGTAACGACCCGAAAATCGGACCGCTACCGGCGCTAGGATTCGGGTCGGCTTAAGGCCGCCAAGACTCGTAGCAAGCCTGACATTCATCCTGAAAACCTGTTTAATCCCATACATGATCAACAACAAACATAAAAATTTAAAACTTTTCCTTCAAACATCCAACTCAACCTGAACATACATGTACATAGTCATGATCATAATCATGATCCCTCTGTGGGATCTCATCAATGCCCCAACGGGCGATATGACATGAGATGAGTTGGCTTTCATAAACATTATAAAACTTTTTTGATCATGTAATAAAAGGAATTCCTCATACATAATGTCAAGCACAATATCTAAACCTCTGTAACGACCCAAAAATCCGGACCGCTACCGGCGCTAGGATCCAGATCGGCATAAGGCCGCCGGGACCCGTAGCAAGCCTACTATGCATCCTGTACAGCTGGTATAATCCCAAACATGATCAAACATATCCATAAAACATTTAAAACTTTACCTTTACCCAGCTTGACCTGTGTATGCACTATGACTGAGCTCATAGAACCCCTAAGGTCAGCATACCCTATGTCAAACTCGATCCAACACATATATCGACATGAAATAAAACTCATGTATAAAGGGATTAACCAACTCGGGCCAAGCACAATACTATAACTCTGAACATATAACATAATATCATATTACAACATAAATCGTTTACATCCTTACATAACTTTACATTACATCATGTCCACTACTATTCTATTACATAAACATGATCATGGACGTAACCTGCTGATCTCCTGACTATCTCTGACCCTGCAAACCTGGGGTTAGGGGAGAGGGGTGAGCTAAAAAGCCCAGTGAGCAGAAACCACAAAAGAAAACAGTTCATTTTAACGTATGCTATCATGGAATGCGTCACATCACAAATATATCACTTCAAGGATGAATCTGTCACCAATAGCCCTCTACATATCAATCTCGTACCATAACAAGTCAACAATACTCTATGCCAGGGGCGATACGGCCACGCCTGGACTCCACATACTCTATGCCAGGGGCGATACGGCCACACCTAGACTTATCATGCTCTATGCCAGGGGCGATACGGCCATACCTGGACTTCTCATCTCATATCATATCGTACATGCCATATCATATCATTTCATATCATGTCATAACATACTGAGGGCTAGAGGATCATCCAGTATCCATCCACATCATTGTCATCGTATTATGCAATGCATCATATTCGTGAATTCTAATGCAAACAACCTATTACACAACATGGTATTCATGATGCATGAACATGCTTGAACATGCTGAAAACATTTGATTTAAAACATAAGGGTTAGTTCCACTCACCTCTGGCTAGCTCTGGACTAACTCTGAAGCAGCTAACACTGCTGAACACCTCGGTTCCTCGGGTCCGATCCTACACAGGTGGACTCCAGTGAGGTGCCAAACATACTCTAAACAACTCATAAACAACTACCCAAAAACCCTCTAAAGCATCACTTAAACATGCATAGAAAACACTCAAGAAAAGGCTGGACAGGGCACTTTCGGCGGCACCTTCGGCGGCCGAAAGTCCCAGACAGAGACGAAAGTCAGGTAGGTTCGGGGGCACCTTCGGCGGCCGAACCCTCTCACCAGAGACGAAATTCAGGCACTTTCGGCGGCCGAACATTACCTTCGGCGGCCGAAAGTCTGCTTTCAAGCCAAAACTCAACTTTCGGGGGCAAGGTTAGGCGGCCAATCCCTGCATCCTCAGGCAGGTTCGGCGGCCGAAACCACCTTCGGCGGCCGAACCTGAGTTCATCCAGAACTCAGCCTTTGTGCATTTCAAGCCTTCCAAACCTTCCATACACCCCAAAACAAGCACCCAACTTCTCAAACACATGCATACATCCTTAACCATGCACAAAGGAGCTCAAACAAGCTTAAACTCCCAAAAACAACATCTAAAGCATACATAGATAGTTTATGACCCACATAGGCCAAAACCATTAAAACAAACCAAACCTCACATACTCTTTCCCAATCATGCATACTCTCTCCCATATACTCAAGGGGCTTGAAAACTAACTTAAACCCCAACACAAACATCACAAGAACATACAATATCATACATTGGGCATAAAACCCACATAAACCCTAACATGCATATCTACCCATACTCAACCATCAAAACCTCTTAAAACTCACTTAAAACTTCATGAAACGTAAAAGAAAGTATATATCCACACTTACCTCTTGAAGATCGAGGGTTTGTGCTAGCTCTAACTTGGAGATGGGAGGAAACTACTCCTTGGGTCTCCAAGCTCCCAAAACTTTGATCTAAGCTTGAAAACTCTTCAAAACAACCATGGAACTCATAAAAATATGAAGGAGATGAAGAGAAAACATGAAAATGACCAAAGGAGGACATGAACACACCTGAGCTCGAGAATGGGGAGAAATCTCGCCCATTTTCGGTCTGAGGGGCTTTTATAGGTGGCCAGCCAAACCTCCTTCGGCGGCCTAACATGCATGCAAAACACCCCCATGTTCGGCGGCCGAACTTGAGGTTCGGCGGCCGAACCTGGTTTGTTCAAACATAGCTTTCGGAGGCCAAAAGAACTCCCGAAACCTTCCCATGTTCGGCGGCCGAACTTCACTTTCGGCAGCCGAACCTGGCAAAAACCTCCTTGGTCTTTTCTTTTCAAAACTCACTTCTTTTTCATTTAAAACCATGAAATCAGTAAAAATCATTTTAGAAATCACATTTTACCCCTCTAGAAGACTCTGGCATCATCAAAATTCCATATTCCAACGGAGACTCCGCCGGAAGATAGAGATTCTGATGCCGGAATCTAGCCGGGTATTACAACCTCAATATCATTACATGACTGAAACTTATACTTTTACATAGCATTAATACATTTATCATGTCCACACTAACTATTACATACACGTGACTTCATTACTCTTGTAAACCTCCTGGTCTACCCTGTACCTGCAAACCTGGGGAAGATGGGAGAGGGATGAGCTACTAGAGCCCAGTGAGCAGAATAATAAAAACATTTAAATCATATGGATCATGGAATGCATCACATCACAGCTAATCACATCAAGGATGAACTTGTCACCAATAGCCCTCTACATGGTCCAACTGTGCCAGAACGTAGAATGGGTCTTGGTCTTTCCCTTACATATCATAACATAACAGTGTCCAACTGTGCCAGAACGTAGAATGGGTCCTGGTCTTTCTCTTACATAGTGCCAGCGAACGTAGAATGGGTCCCACTGGTCTTACTTTCTGTACCGTACATATCACATCGTCATATCATAGATCGAGGGCTATGGATCATCCAACATTCATCCACATCAACATAAAAATATGCAATGCAACATATTCGTGAATTCTAATGCAAGCAACCTAATTCATCACATGGCATTCATGATGCGTGAAACATGCTAAAAAGTTCATTCTTTGCTTTAAAACATAATAAGTTATTCCACTCACCTCTGGATAGCTCTGACCAGACACTGGGGCAACAGACTCACTGCTGGGGTCCTCGGTTCCTCGGGTCCGAACCTACACAGGTGGACTCAAATGAGGGACCAAACATACATGAACATAACTCTAAACTATCCCCCAAAAACCCCCTAAAACATCATGGAATAATCATATAAAAACATGCAAGAAATGGTTGAACAGGGCACTTTCGGTGGCAGGTTCGGCGGTCGAAAGTCCCTCCAGAGCCGAAAGTCAGGCAGGTTCGGCGGCACCTTCGGCGGCCGAAAGTCCCAGACAGAGACGAAAGTCTCCTTTCGGGGGCAACTTCGGCAGCCGAAAGGCCTACCTCCCCAGCCATGTTCGGCGGCCAAAAGTTCCTTCGGCTGCCGAACCTGGTTTCTGCCAAAGGGCAGAAACTTGGCTCCCTTATGCATTTGTGCCTCCAAAACTAACCAATCATGCATAAACCTATTCTACAACATTCCCAAGCATTCACAAGCAAATATACAAGCTCCTAGGGGCATCAAACCAACAAAAACCCCAACTACAACACACAAGCAACTCACATTGCTCAAAAACACATATAAAACCCATAAACCTAACTATGAGCTAAACATGCATTTAACCCCATAGATCTAGCATAAAACTTACTTTAAATATAAAATGAGCTTAAGATCGGCTCTTACCTCTTGTAGATCGAGGGAGAGACGTCCTAAACTCGGAGGTGGGAGGTTTTGAGTTCTTGAACCTCAAAACTCCAAAACTTTGCTCAAAGCTTGAAAATCTTCAAAACCAAGTAAAAACTCATGAAAATCGAGTAAGATGGGAAGGAAAGAACTCAAGATCGGTGAGGGGCGGCGGAGAGCTCACCTTGGCCGGAAATGGGGAGAAAGCTCGCCCATTTTCGGCTAAGGGACCCTTTTATAGTGGCTGGCCAGGCCACGTTCGGGGGCCGAACGTGCCTCCGCATGCATGCCATGTTCGGCGGCCGAACTTGAGGTTCGGCGGCCGAACCTGGACTTTCCTCACTTATGCTTTCGGGGGCCTAAAGGCGCTCCCGAAGGCATGCATGTTCGGCGGCCGAACTTGAGGTTCGGCGGCCGAACCTGAGTTTTCCTTCAAGGTTGTTTTTATGCAAAAACTCATTTCCATTTTACTTAAAACCATGAAATACCTTAAAACATTTTATAAAAACATGATTCTACCCTACTAGAGGCTTCCGACATCCGAGATTCCACCGGACGGTAGGAATTCCGATACCGGAGTCTAGCCGGGTATTACAGCTTTATAGCTCACCCCTCTCCCTTAACCCCCAGGTTTGCAGGTACAGGGTAGACCAGGAGGTCAGCAGGAGTAGAGTCATGTTTTATGTAATAGCTAGATGTGGACATGAATATGATGAAATGTAAAAGTATAGTATAGAAATATAATGAAATGATGCTTATGGAAGTTTAGAGTTGTGCTTGACCATAGTATGTTGTTAATCCCCTTTCAGTACATGATCTTAAATGTTTTAATGTTGATTATGTAAACCAAGCTTAATGTATATTATGATACCCCATTGGAGTATTTGATGAGGACTCCAGTGAGAGGTTTTATGTTATGATTTGTGCATGCACAGGTTAAGCTTGGTGAAGGAATGAATGAATGAATGAATGAATAAATGAGAAAGTTTTAAATTTTTATGTAATTGTTGATCATGTATGGGATTAAACAGGTATACAGGATGTATGTTAGGCTTGCTACGGGTCCCGGCGGCCTTAAGCCGATCTGGATCCTAGCCGGTAGCGGTCCGATATTCGGGTCGTTACAAAGAGAGCGAACCAAAAGCAAAACTAAAAGTAAAAAAGGCAAGGGTATGAAGGATACCATAGGAGTTACCCCGTCTCTCGAAGGAAGGATGACCAACTGAGTCTTGGCCCTTGATAAGCATCTCTCCACCCCGGACTACCGTCTCTTGAAACTTGACCTCTAATTCAATAATTCTATTGGAGGTGGTTTGGTTCTCCTCAACTTGAGAATGCAGCTCTTAGACTTAGTGTTGAAGCATGACCATTTGATCATTAGCACTTTTAGCCCGATTCTTAAGGGCAAGTCGGGAAGCGTTGGCCTCACTTACGTTTACTTGGAGTTTGTCTATTGACTCCAGAGTCTCTTTCATTATGCCCTTCACTGCGTCAACCCGAGTCTTCAACCTTGAGCATTCCTCTGCCAGGAGTCTTTTGTCTGTTTCTTGAGCACTAAACTCCCGCCTCAGAACCATTTTATGCTCTTTGGCTATATAGGCACCAAGGCAGAATGCATGATGTTGTCAGAAAGCTTGTCCGTCTCAACCTCATTCAGGCAACAACGGTCCCTGGGCCTTAGAGCATTCTTGGTTAATAGAAAGGCCAGACTGGGATCTTCAAAGAGAGAGGGTGTTCAGGTTAGCGCTAGCGCTAGGTGTTGGATGCTAGGAGGCCACGAGGAATCAACCCCCACGTTCACAGGAATAGGCTTAGTAGAAATGGGGATTACAGTAGAAGGCTAGAAAGCTGGGACAGATGTAGAGGCACCCATTGCAGAAGACTCGGGCTGCGAATGAGCCGACTATTCGATTGTAAGTTGGGGAGGAGGAGGAGGAAGTATAATTACTTCTTCTGCTCGATGAGTATGCTTAGGAGGGGAACTGGTTGCCCCAACAACAGCTTTGCCTTTGCGGGCAGCACAAGCCACCTCAGCAAACTTGTTCTTATTTCTAGCTATATCTACATAGAACAAAAAGTGTGTAAGATAGTTTGAAGTACAAGAGAAGATGGAAAGAAAAATACCTTGCTCGCTTGCTAGAGAGGAGCTTTCCCCAAGACGGGGAAGGCTAAGTAGGTGAGAAACCTGAGCTTGGTTTGCCCGAAAAAGGCTCTGCCAAGATAAGACAACATTCCTCACTGCCTTAGTGATATACATTTTCTATGTGGACTTAGCCACCGTCAAAAGAAAGTCTAAAGCCTCATCTTCATCCCTCCGTGGCTGGACCCCATCCTTCCTCAACTCCACCCACATGTTTCAGCTCGTTCAAAGGTATCCAAACCCCTAGACATTTGGTGACGGAGGATAAAAAACTTGTTCTTCTATTACTTTAATGAAGAAAGTACCCGATCAAACATCATCTAGTGTTTTCTTTCACTGAAGAACTAGAACTCCTCGTTTCTTCGAATGCCCAGCTAATACAGTTGAGAGAAGAGGTCGCATTCGGCTTGATGTTGTTATTGGAAAAAATAAATGGGAGGCCACCAGGATTTTTCAGCTGTTGGGATGCAACTGGGCGACTGAAAGTTTATGGAACCGTAGGACCTTAGCAAAAAAGAGTCCATGAGGAACCGAAGACCCGCCTTCAGCTACTCTTCATAGATTATGATAGTATCCTCTGCAGGGATCTAGTTATTCATGTGAATACTCGAGGAAGGAACAAAGACACGAAAAGTCTCTTGAGAAATTTAGTATTGATTGTGAAGACGATCTACATCTTGCTCCGTTAGTATGGAAGGGATGTCGTTGATCAGACTGCCCTCGCTTTCGTGAGCCGTCCTTAATGGAACAATGGGGCGGGGGCACGGATGGGATCGTCGGAGGAGGAGCTTAAGGCGAAACTTTTACTGGAGACAAGAGAAGAAGAGGAAGTATCTCTATTCATCTTAAAATAAAAAAGCAAATAGGAATTATATCAAAAAAACAAGGAAGAATAAACGAAAAAGAGGAGTGACCGAGTCTTTCCTGAAAGCAGAGACTATGGTTGCAAGCAAAAGTGATAATTGGAGAAGAAGAATAATTCTTATATGACGATTTTGACGGTAGGCTTTAAAAGCGGCTCGAGAAACAGAGCAGTCATTAATGTGCAGAAGCAGGCGAAGCAACATGAGCAGGAAAGACCAATCCAAGTTAGCCACGTGCTCTAGATCGTGGAGATAACTGTCACATTCGAATATAAACAATCAAAGACTAACGGAAAGATTTCTGATGCTATACAAGAATTGTCCAAAGTGAGTCATGAGTTGTCACCATCAAATAGAGTCACGTAGCAAGAATCTGATAAATCAATATCCGATCCCACTCGAGGGAAGAAAGACTCGGACACTGTTACACCTGGTTCTTCACCAAAACTTGCCCTCTCCTGAAAAGATCGAGTCTCGGCATAAAGTTACTATTAACAGGCACAAGCCAACATATCTCCAATATGTTTGTAATCGCGGGATTACTTACCGATTAGCTGGTTAAATCTCTTATTAAATAGTTGGTTATATCAACACTAAAATTTTAGAAAATATTATATAAACTCCATTTTATTATAGTATAAAAATTAATAATCATAGAGACAAAAATGTGCAATTCTCTTACACAATTACTCTTAAATTCTACTTTTACTCTATTTTTCAGTTTATAAATTTAAGCGTCGAAATGATTGCTATAAGCACAAATTATCTCACATTCTCTTTCTTGCAAATTTAGTCAATCACAATATAATTTTCTTTTCGACCGCATCAATTATTTGTTTTTTAAATTTATAAAATATAACAATTTAGCATATAATATTTTATTTTTTTATATATTTTAATCTCTATAATTATATATTTGAAATAATTTAGCCTTGAAATCGACTTTTTTTTTGTATGATTATCTTGATAATAAATTTAACAGACTAATTAATTTATTAATAAAATGAAATATGTGTGGTTATATTATAATTATTAAAAAAAATAAATTACTGTTTTATGAAATTTTATAAACTATATTATAGATTATTCAAAAATAAATTCTTAAGCATACCAATTAAATACATTAAAATTAATTTAAAATTAAAATCGATGTATTTTTGTTTACATATAAATGGTTTTCTTATCCTACCATCCGACAGCTGGCGGCTTTGAGTTGGAAAATATCCGTAACCCTCCGTTGATTTTTATCTATCAATTTAAAGAGTTTGTTTGTTCAAAATTATATATCATTTTAAGGAGATTAATATATATATTAAATTTATTATTATTTTTATTAAACACAATATTTATTTTTATAGTTTTCTTTTTTTTTCTTTCTTAATTGTCAAACTTTTATTGGTAAATTTATGAATAAAAAAACTATTAATTTATATAATTTTTAATTATTTTTTTATTATTATGTAAAAATTTTAAGCTACAGATATGAGATTTTTTTGCTCCATGTTAGAAAACCATCTTAATCATTTGAGTTCTAAGTCCACAGTGTACTTAAATACCATTCAATGCAATTTATTCTCTTGTATTCACACTTTACAGCATCCCGATCTGCTTTCCACTTGTCCTTTAGTGATTGGTTTATAATTAATTATCAACATTATTGCAATCAAACTAAACTAAACTAAATTATCCTTTTCAATGCTTACTTTGACATTTAAAATTAAATACTCCAATCTTGACTAAAATCAATTTAATTTTTTTTAACGATTTTTGTTTTAAATGGATATTCATACATTAACTATTTTTTTTTATAATTTTAAAAAAATTTATTTTATTATTTATATTTCTATATCTTAGTTATTCTACTTTTATAGCATGAGGTTAATGAAGAGAAAAAAAAATGGAAACAAAAGTATATTTGAGACAAATAATAATTATTTAAATTAAATTAAAGGCAACTTCATTGCGATTTTGGTAATTTAAAGGTTTTTTAATTAATTATCATGTAAAATCTTAAATAATATATAAGAGTAGAGACCGAAAATAATCAATAAACAAAATTGTGTATTAAATAAATGTAAAAATAATTATTTTAATTAATTAAAAAAATCAATATAAATATAAATAAAGTTATTTATCAACTATTTAAAATTTAGTCCGAGAAAAATTGTTTCATTTCAATTTATTTTTGAAATGAATTGAGTTTAAATTTAATTTTTAAGTTCGTTAAAATAAGCAAATTAAATTTCAGTTTCACTTATTAAAATTTATGAACTCGCTTTATTTATAAATTTATGAGTAAATTTACGTGTCGATTGTAAATAAATTTATAAATAAAATTTAATAATAAATTTTTATTTATAAAACTAATTAGCTGACTAATTTTTTTAAATATTTATATTATTTTTATATCAATGAATTCATTGCTTAAATTAAGAAGGGCGGACTGATTCAAATAATAAAAAATTGGTAGCTTAGAGTATTAAAAACTCAATAGGAAAGAAAGGGAAAGAAAAGCCCGTGAAAGTTACTTTGAAACCGAAGTCATCTTTGATCGCCCAACAAAGCTTTGAAGTGGTCTCCCAGTCCATTATGAAAAATCCAAATCTATGCTTTTAATTAATTATATATATATAAATCAAAATTTAAAAACATAGGGACTACATCATATATTTACTTTTGAAATTAAAATAGAATTATTAGTAAAATTGAGAAAAAAAAAATTAACAAATTATATTTAAATTAATAAAAAATCAGCGTGTCTCCATACGCCTAAATTAATATTTAAAAATATTTAGTAAAAAAAAATATAAATAGATAAAATATATTATGTAGTAGTTCAAACCACAGTCAAACTAACATATAAAATTATTATTTTAAATAAATTTTGGAATTAATTTGTCCCTCAAATTAATGCTTGGTTGTAATTTTATTTGATAGAATCTGATATTTTTATTATAATAATTAAATATTTCCTTAAATATGATAGTGAAGTGATATAATAATCGTTTAAAATAAATTATATATTATTATTATATGATAGATTATATGTTAAAAGTCTAATAAATTAATATGCTGTTTAGAAATTTTATTTATATAAAAAAAATAAAATATTGTAATGAGTATATCACTAAGACTTATCCTATTTTAAATAAGTTGAAATTTTATAAAAAATTATTGATAGCAAATAAAATTAAGTAAATTTTTATCATACGTATAATTACAGAATCTTTTACTTACTAATCGATATGAATCGAATTTTTAGAAAATTTAATAATTAATCCATATTTTTATAATATAAAAATTAATATACACATATATTATAATATATATTTTTACATATTTATTCAAAAATAAAAATAATTTATTATATTTATTTATTTTATTAATTTACTGACTTAATTATAAAAATAGTTATTTACGAACGTTAACCATCTCATTCTTTCTTTTTATTAATTATCTCATTTTTTTTATTCTCCAAATCGATTGATTATAAATTAGTTTTATTTCAATCATATCTGAGAAATAATTTTTAAATATGTTAAAAGAGAAGATTAACACATTGATTTAAAATTAATTTGATTTGTTTTTAATTATAAAAATCACAAGATAATTAAATAAAAATTTAAACTATTTTTTAACATCATTTAAAATAAATACTTTAATCCAGCATAAAATTGATAAAAATATATTTTATTTTTATTTAATTAATAAAATCTAAAAATATTTATAAATAGTGACATGTTTAAAGGAGGACTGATAGAAATTATCGTTTTTTTTAATTTTAATTAATTTTAAAGTAGGAATAAATTGAATATAAATTTATTTTTAATATATTAACATTATATTTAACTTTTTATATTATTAGTGAAAATTTTAAAAAATTAATTAATTTTATTAAATATATATTTTGGTCTCATGTCTTGCAACTTCTAAACACGCTTGGACTTAAATTATGCGTACAGTCCAATTGCCCAATTGTTCAGTAGGGAGAAAAACAAACAACTGATGAAAGGTGAATTCACGAGAAGTCTGAGATATATTTATAATTTTTTTAAAATATAAAAAGTTAATAGTAATTATCTTTAATTTTAATTAATAGTAAAGAAAAAGAAAAAGAAAAAATATATATATATATATAAATAGAGAGTAGGAAGACTTTAAAGTTTAAAGTCAGACATAACAGCGAACTCACTCAGACAGGGTAGGCGGGATGACTTTCATGTAATGTGTTGTGTCTCCTTCTCTCTCTCTCTCTCTCTCTCTTTATTCATATCTTTACATTTACACAACTGACAATATCTCAACCATTTCTACATTCTTATTTAATTCAAGATTTTAGAATAGTCAATCCTTTCGGTTTCCTTCTCTCACTTGGGCTTTTCCTATTATTTCTCCATTTTTCTATTCAATCTCAGTCAAAAATTCCATTCTCTCGCCACATTTCCATTGCTGCCAAAACTAAACGCGTTCACTTCTCCAAAAGATTTCTTCTTTATTACTTCTTCTATCTTCCATCTGCTGCTTCCCACTGTTTAATCTCCCAATTCTTCTTCTTCTTCTTAATCCCAAGATCAGGTATGTTGTTGTTGGACAACTGGGTTCTCTAATTATCATTCTCTTTTTTAAGTTTTGGATTGGACCCATGAGTTCTGCTATAGAGGTGAAATCGTTGTCATTTTTGAACGTTGATTTTGATTAGGGAATTGTTTGAGCTCAAAGGCATTTTCAAGAACCATGGGAGGGGTTTGTTCAAGAGGGACGAAAGGAAAGAACACTAAAGTTGCTCAGCAAAGTTCTGGTTTTTCTGGGAAGCTGA
This sequence comes from Manihot esculenta, assembly GCF_001659605.2. Classification (NCBI taxonomy): domain Eukaryota; kingdom Viridiplantae; phylum Streptophyta; class Magnoliopsida; order Malpighiales; family Euphorbiaceae; genus Manihot; species Manihot esculenta. Next base: position 24,886,836 of record NC_035165.2, on the reverse strand, counting down.
ACTCGATTAAGAGCTTTAGCAAGCATAAAGAGAATTCTCAGTCATATGCTAATAACGACGATGATAATTTTGGCAAGACTACCGCTCCCCAGAGGTATAATTCCGGTGAGCTGTTCTTGAATTTCTCAAGAGAACTTAAGCCGTCAACGCCTGCTAGGGGAGGTGCTGCTAAGGTATGTTTGGTTTTTATTATATATAGCTTGTTGGTTATGGTTTGGCTTATCAGTTATCATTCATATGCTTAGGATATGGAACTTAGCTCACTTTTTTATGTTGAACTGGCGGTGAGCAATGTGATTAACTGTTATGAAGCAAGCTTCCATGATAAGAGAAAAGGGCTTCGTGGATTTGCCGGATTAATGCTCAATTTTGCTCCTCTTTTTTATATGGGGTGAGGGCAAAAGCAATAGTTTCAGATATCTCTTACACAAGTGACGAGGATTGTTGCTATGCTCAGACATGTTAGTAGATAAACCTGATGGTTCACTGAATCTCTGTGTATGCATGATCAGTGTTGAAGCTGCTAAACGAGATCTTCCATTAACGCTATCTGCCACATACTGGATTGCAATCTTGATTTTCCTTTTAATGGCCTGTTTGAATCTTCGTTCTTATCATTACTATGGTGCATCCAGTTTTAAGTACAATCCATTTCAGTAATTACGATTGAGATTCCAAGGTCTTCGATTGCAAAGTGTTGTCTCCATAGGGTAAAAAAAGATATTGTGATGGTCCTGTGTATGCAGCGGAAAAAAGATACCCACTTGCATATGAGAAAAAAAAGATGTAAAAGAGCAGCTGATATGCTACGGCCTGTCCACTAAGATCATCATAGATTTTTATATTTGCATCCAATTTGTGGAAATAATCCCCATGATACAACCAGAATATGGGGTCAGAAATTGCAGAGGAAATGGAAGTATGTTCCATAAATGAGCAGCGGTGCGGAACATATAATTGATTTTCAGTTTTTCTTAGCTTGCAGTGAGGCCTATGTAATTGGTTTCTAGGCTGAATGATCAGAGGCAGGTGTAAAACAAATTTCAAGAAATCCGAACTGCATAGAAGGCTAAAACGGAGTTGCCTTACGATTAACCAAAACTGAATCTGTAGACCAAACATAATAGGAAAAAGCTCACAAATCGGGATTGAATGCACTAAAACTATTCTAATCATGTTCCTCAGATTTATCCTAGGGATCATGCAACATTCTCAAGAATGTAGCTTTACAGATATTTAGTTTTGTTTTAAACGTTAGACTAAGGAAGTAGAATCTTCTTTATGATAGTGGAAGACACCCTCTACATTCTTGAGAATAGATGGATTTGCTTTTCTGTTTCCTGGTTCTGGCTTTTGTTTATCTATATTATGTTTTTCCTTTCTGCAGGATTGCCAGAAGAGTTCATTTATAGGAAAAGCTGGCGCTGTGAGCCTGGAGAAAGCAGTTGAAGTTTTAGACACTCTCGGAAGTAGCATGTCAAATCTGAATGCCCGGAGTGGCTTCATCTCTGGCATGGCTTCTAGAGGGAACAGAATAACAATACTGTCATTCGAAGTAGCTAACACAATAGCCAAAGGTGCAAACTTGTTTCAATCACTGTCAGAAGAAAATGTTCAGTTCCTGAAAAAAGAGATATTACATTCAGAAGGGGTTCAAAAATTGGTTTCCACAGATATGCAAGAGTTGCTAATTCTTGCTGCTATGGACAAAAGGTCATCACTTATTAGAATTAATTTGGGTTGTCTTTTATGTCCAGCATAATTGGCTTTTGACATATCATTATATCTTATTTCTGTAGAGAGGAATTTGATGTATTTACTCGTGAAGTAATTCGGTTTGGAGATCTATGTAAAGACCCACAATGGCACAACCTGGGTCGATATTTTACAAAGTAAGGTACAACTTTATGCTGCAGTATTTCCTAGTTACACTAATGATGTTTGCTGACATAGAATGCATGTCTTGTGGCATGGTTGTAATATTTCAGATTAGATTCAGATTATTCCAATGATAAACAATCTAGATCAGAGGCAGAAACCATAATGCAAGAGTTGAATTCTCTGGCCCAACATACCTCTGTAAGTTATTTTCCATGCATAATTAGAAATTCTCATATGCAACAATTTTTGTGCCGCATTTTTTCTTTAGGGATGTTGCTAAATATGCCTCTGCAGAGTCATACTTGAAATTTTTCATCTTCTATGAATGTTGCATAATGCTGTTGAAAATCCTCTTTCTTATTTCTAATGATTTTGAAGTCTCTAATTCTAAGAGAAATGTCATTGCGTATAAATCTTCTAAATATAAAATATTATGTCACTAATCTTTCAAGCTTCAAGATTTCAAGAAATTTTGCTTCTTTTTCTATAGTTGAATGTGGCACTACTTTGTACTTTCTGTTATATTGATCTCCTTTGTGCTTGTGCAGGAACTGTATCATGAATGGCATGCTTTGGACAGATTTGTACAAGATTACCAGCAGAAGCTTGAAGAAGTGGAGTCCTTACATCTCCCCAGAAAAGGTTAGGCATGGCAATTTATTTCTCTTCGCGTGATTTTTTAATTTGGGTGATTTTCTTGTAACTAATCAGCAACATCTGAAGTGACATTATTTGTATTGCTATGTCATTGATTTAAGTCATGAGTTTTTCAACATTGTGTTATTTAGTTCCAAGACTGATTTTGTCTTGTGCTATCACACCATCATGTCTTTCTACGGATTACAAGTATACCTCATTAAAGTTGACCATTGATTTTCAATGAAGGGCATGCCTCAAGCATAGCTTCTAACGTGCCTTTTCTTTATTTATTCTTCTTCTTGTGTTGATCATATGCTTTCTCTATCACTAGATAAGATACTATCATTGATGTCATCCTTTATACCTGGTTTCTAGACTACTATTTTTTTCTTGTTTCTTCTATGCTTCAGGTCCAATATCTACTTGACACCTGCTAACCATAACGGATAGATAATGTTACCCAAATATTTTCTTTGTAATTGCAGGAGAGAGTATCACGATTTTACAAAGTGAGCTAAAACAACAAAAAAAGCTTGTAAGGAGCTTGCAAAAGAAATCACTGTGGTCTATGACTTTGGAGGAGGTACGTTTTATGACCCATCAAACACTGGTCACTTCTGCTGAAAAGTCACACCATTGTTTAAGCATACTTAATTGCAAGATCATGTCATCATTTCACTTCCATTAATTTTTTCTAGAACATTTTATGCTTACATTAATAAATTTTGCTTACTTTTCTGGCACACCATGGTCTCAGGCTTCATTGATTCGAATAGAGGTTCTAAGAGTAGACGTCAATTAGAATTAAATTAATTATAATTTTAGATGGAACGTACCCTTGATCATGGGAGGATGTGTAGCACCAGTTGCATTGGATTCCAAATCTTACAACTTTTCCTTTCATTTCCGCAGATTATGGAGAAGCTTGTTGATATAGTTACCTATTTACACCAAGCTATCTTAGAAGCATTTGGAAACAATGGTATGAGTTTAGTCTCTTTTGACAAAATTAGATGGCCATATCATGAATATAACTCTGTATGCATGTGCATGCATTATGCATAATTGGTAGGAAACTTGATAAGTTTACTTAAAATAGTTTTATAAGCTTAGATTTGGTCGTCCAAAAAAATATCCAATATATGTGAATTTGCTTTTGTATATTATTCTGCCCTTATTGGCTATGCATCACAAGGATGGTAAGTCATAAATACTTATAGGATTGTAAATTAATGGCAGGTGTTAGACTGGCTAGCGAGGAGCCTGACAAGAATCCTCAAAGGCTAGGTGCAGCTGGTCTCGCACTGCACTACGCTAACGTTATCAACCAGATTGATAATATTGTGAGTTTACTATTCCTTTTCCTTTTTGTTTTCCCCATATAAACTGTAGTCGGAAATATGATTTTCCATGGGATTCATTTTTTAATGAAAAATAATATTTTATCAGACATCTCGCCCTACCTCCCTTCCTCCTAATACAAGGGACAATTTATATCATGGTTTGCCCATCAGTGTTAAGACAGCTCTACGATCCCGATTACAGATGGTTGACACTAAGGAAGAGGTATATCTGCAAAATCATGCTCTTTGTTTTTTACCCATTGCCACAGTGCTCAAAGGTAATTGCTTCTTTTTCCTTGTAATGCTTGTGCATGCACTTAATAGCTGCTTCCTGCTGTGTTTCTCTGCAGCTCACAGTAGCTCAGGTGAAAGCTGAAATGGAAAAGACCCTGCAGTGGCTTGTACCCATCTCCACCAACACAAACAAGTACGTTGATCTGTGTTTAAATAAATTTATTCTCTGATCTCTCAAATCATAGTGGTCTATGCGGCCTGCCTTTCTCGTCTTTTATGTTTTTCTTTACCATATAAGAATTGCTTGTGAAAAGGGCCATCATTGTCTTTCATTTACAATTTCTTCTTTTTGTTGCAATTTGCTACAGAGCACATCAAGGTTTTGGGTGGGTTGGAGAATGGGCAAATACCGGGTTAGTTGACCTTACTTCTCTCTCTCTCTCTCTCTCTCTCTCTCTCTCTCTCTCTCAATTTCTACTTGAATAAAATGCATATGTTGAATGAATCTTGATGGTGTTTTTTTCTCCTTATAGAAATGAATTTGGCAAGAACTCAACTGCACAACATAACTTGATCCGACTCCAGACACTTTACCATGCTGATAAGCAGAAGACAGACTCCTACATTCTCGAATTGGTGATATGGCTTCATCGTTTGATAAACTTAGTAAGACATAGAGATCATGCTTTCAAAGCTATGCCCTTTCGATCTCCTACTCAAAAGGGACCTGCTTTCCACGCCAAGATGCAACGAATTTTATCCCTCAACTACGATACTACAACGTGCAGCATTCAACTTTCTGAAGAAGACAGAGATCTATTAGACAAGGTGTGCTGGAGGAGATTGGTTCCAGCAATAAGCAAGAGTCAGGAATTTCCCATAGCTAACAAAAAAGGAAAAGCGTTGAAACCAAGCAGGAGCACCGGAAGTTCTCCGGTAAGAGAGATTGGTGCAAGAAAAAAGTTACAGCACTCGAACAAATTGGACGTTATGGATGGCTTGCATTCCATAACATTATGAATTAATTATAGTAGCCAGGCATTTGGGTTCCATTGGGAAGTTATTTTTCATGTATATTCATTCGTTAAAGTCTTATGCTATAGTATATAACCACTGCGTTGTGATGATTAGTATTAGGCCACCATATAAAATGACATAGTTATCAAGTTTTTGGCAGTATCAATCTCGATCCTTTGGCCGAGTATGAATGGATATGGTTTCATCTGAGATTAAGAACAGATATGGGCATAGGGATCAGATCAGTACAAATGGGAGTGCCCGTATTGTCGTAACTGGCAATGGGACGGACACCCATCTCGCATTGCTATTTGCGAGAAATGACCACTCATCATGTCCCGTTAACTGCCATGAAGGATCATGGTTTTGACATAAGTTCTTTCACCCTTTTATAGCAAAGAGCCCGACGCCAGCTCACTCTTGTTTGTCGATGTGGGACAGTGTATAAATATATAAGCATATATTTTGGGTGGTGGACACGGCTTGATCAGCATTTTGGAGCACATAAAAAATTATACTCGTAAGGATTTTGGAAAACGACATGGTAAAAATCACAGCATAGAGAACCGCAAGTTCCACTCGCGGGGATTGCCTGGAATTGGTTCGTCAGAAATGACTTTGGACTTCAACACATCGCTGATTCGTTAGCTCATTCTTAAAATGAATCAAACTTGATTTTGTTGATATCCAGATTGAGTTAAAAATAAGTTAACGCTCGAGTTCGATTTTTTTTTTTTTTTTCAATTCACAACTCTGGATAAGTTACCGATAAGAGTTGGTGCGAAAGGAACTTGCTTTCAGGCCAGCAACGACAGGAGGAAGCAAACGGGCTTGAACCACAAAATGGACAAAGTATTCCAGGGGAACCCAGCATTGGAACAGGGCCAGGTCCGACGATTGCATTGCTAATGTGGGTTATGATTTGTCCGTTTCTCCTTGTCTCCATCAGAATCATAAGGATTAGTAAATGGAGTTCTGGGCCCATTTTACTGTTGTATTAGCAAGATTTTCTTGCGTTTTTAACTTTCGGCTTTGCGTTTTAGGCTTTGAAAAGTAATTCATTGTTTTGTTTCAGTTAAGTATTTGTTGTATTTAAAATCAAATTAGGTCCTTTTTAGGAAGGGAGTTGACTCAACGTTCTTGCGGCCATCGATCGCGGTAAAAAGTCCACCGTCCAATTCCCTGCAGAGGAACCACAATATCATTTAATTTAATTATTTTAACATAATGTAAATCTTTTTTTTTTCTTGTTCTACGATAAATTAAAATTAAAATAGGATTAGTCACTAATTTTTAATGTATTAATAACATATTGCAACTTATCATTAAATTCATATTGCTCAACTAATAATTAACTATTCAGTTAGATCTTAATTAGATGTTAAGTAGGTACTTAATATTTAGATGAGCAAAAATTGATAACCTACCAATATAAAACCACGATAGCAAAAACTTGATGATAGACCTACCTGTGCCCTAACAATCTGATTCGATAATTCATGGCAAATGAATGAAATTTTTTTTAAAAAAAATCATTTTATAGATAATATATTTATTAATTTCCAATATATAAATAGTATAAAATAAACAAAATGTGATATCAGTAAAACGACATTTATTTTATATAATTCTCTCGACTTTTTTTTCTATTTAAATTAGAGAAAAACAAACATAACAAAATTTCTTAGGGTGAATTATTATGTGTTACTATATTATGTCCAACCGCTAAACCAAGAGGATAATTAATTTTAGATATCCAAACAAAGCCTAAAGTCATTCATTGTTAAGGACCACATGTATATTTACCGGCAAGCAAACCTTATCCATCTCTAGCCTTCATTCACGAACGTCGGCCTTTGATAAAGAAAGACGGAAGGAAAAAACAGCGTCGGCATTATTAATCTACGAAAACTTAGTTAGGAAAATATTTTCTGAGGTGTGATATATTTAAAAAATTTTAATTAATAAAAAATATTTTTTAATATAATACAAATCAAGTATTTTTTAAAAAATAAAAATCATTTTCAACGTATTGAATATCTTATTAACATATTTATATATAAATTTATTAATATATTTTATTTTTAAAATTAAAATTAAATAATAAAAAATAAATTATTTTATAAATAATATTTTTTATGAAGAATATTTTTTAAATATAATTTTTTTAAAAAATAAACAGAGTTTAAATTTCTATAATTTTCTTAAAACATATTTTCAAATTGAAGAGAAACATAACCTTGATTTGGTAACAATTAATCTAAATCTAGCTTGAAATCATATTAAAATTAATCAAAGCTAATATCGAAATCAGACAACGGTATACAGATTCAAATTAGAATGAAATTAAGAATTATAAGAGTTGGATTTAATCTTTTTATTTTATTGATTCTCAAATCAAAATTGATTTGATTCGAGAATATCAAATACAATGTATTATAAAATTTTTTCCTTTCACACGAACCTTATGAGCCTTTAATTAATTCTGTAGAGTTTCTAGAACATACCTTATGAGCATATTATATAGTCAAAGTCTTATTAAGCCTTTAATTAATTCCGTAGAGTTTCTAGAACATTACACACTACAATTATATTTTACTAGAAATTACATGCAATGGCTGATCCTGTGATACCTTATCGTCACCCCTGAGTCAGCTAGGCATTTTAGCAAACAGTTAGATCCGTCTGGCTTCCTTCCTACAGCTGCGGATTTGGATGACTTGTACTATGCTAATTTGAGCTATCAGCCATACCACATCTGTATAAAACATTATTACATCAATAAAGAGTTGACATATATAATCATTTCTTTTTTAATTTCGCTATTAATATTATACTAATTTACAATAATTTTGCTATTTTATGTAGATAATTTTACATAAATTACTACTTTATTCTACAAGTTATACAGTTAATTTGACGCGTTTACGTAAAAGACAGCATAAAAAGTTGGCATCCTCCTTTCTTGTGTAGAAATTTTATGTCGGTACTTATTTCTTCACGGTCCCATGGGACCAATTTGACTTTAGGGTTCCAGCCTTCATTTAGAATTTAAGAAAATTCAAATCAATTTCTATTTCAGATTTATCAAATTCACTAATTTTTTTAATATTTTTTTCCCTAATCAAGTTAAACCAATAAAATTAATATAATAATTTATGATAATCGTTGAATTTTTTATATTCAACTCTAATTCAACTTACGGTGGAAGATCATATTATAATTTATTAAAATTCAATACGCATATTTATTTTTCAATATACAGTTTAAATTACGTTTAAATGGTTGGACAGAGTAGAATTCAAATTTAAGGAAAAGAGATTTAACTCAATTAAATTGATGAATCAATTAAAAATAAATTTTTATATATTCGAATCATAGAATTAAATAAATATTTAATGATACAAAAAATGATACGGCAGTAGATATAATTTTATATAATAATAGTATTTAATATTGTACCATGGTGATAATTACATATAATTAAAAAAAAACAATAATAAATTATTCAGACTTACACGTACCTCAATCCTAGCTTCTACGGATATCAGAACATCAATTTAAAACAATAAATTTTAATTACTCAATTTCAATGCATTTTGATTTCCAAAATTGAAGCTTAGCTATTAGTCCACCTGGCATCTCTTTTTCCTTTTCTTTCTTTTCCACTAAAAATGCTTACTTCATGGGTGATGCAAAATTATTATGACTTTACAGCTCCTTTGATCTCTTTAAGCTTCCATTGTCAATCAAGATCCAATTTGATCATGATCCGACTGAAAAACAGATGGCACCCTTTTCATATTGCTTTAAGAATGTTTTATTTAGAAAAAAATATTAACTTTTCTCTCAACCCATTTTAATTAATAATTAATAAAAATATAACAATTAAGCAAAAAATCTATATGAATGTCAAATTCTTTTTAAAGATTGTGATACAAACTGTATATATGTTACTGAATATTTTTAAAATTTAAAGTGTCATAATATTTTTGATAATTTTAATGGTAATTTTAGCCTACATTTAATTTTAGGTTAGCTTTCAACTTAAAAATATATCTACTTTGGGATTAGGCACTACACAACATGTTCCATATACCATTTTCTTTTTTTTTTTTTTTTAAATAGAGTGTAAAATTAAACTTATCAAGCTAAAATTTTTAATTCGATTCGACATTTAAAAAACTTAAAAAAAACTGACAAGTTTGTCATATCAGCATTCAGTTGGGCTTCGGTTTAACTCGTGTAGGCCTACTCTGTATTGTCTCAATAAAAATACTATAAAATTCAATTTCTTAATAAAAAATTAAATCAAACTAAGAGAATAAAAAGTAATTCCGATATAACATAGTTCTTTTGCTCTTGTCGGGACCTAAAACCCGTGAATATCCTTATTAAAGTATGGGTTCCCGCTAGTTGTCCCCGAAATTTTTTAAAAGGACAGACTTGAATTTATATAAAATTTTTAACTTAATTTTTTACTCTTACACTACATGGACACGTAGCACAAGTGACTGCTGATAGAACAGTTCCAAAAGATTCCATCTTCATCATCTTTAATTAATTGTCAGTTATTGCCCAGCTGTCAGATTGAGGCATAGAGATTCGCTTCCGCACCGTCGGTTCGCTGAGTCAGCATGTGACAGATCCGAGTACCCCAATGGATAAGCCCGTTGACGGTAACCAAACCTATCTAACCATGGTTAACATAGGCCCACAGTTTCCTAAATGCTACTAACCATGGTTAAATTAAGCCCACAGAGAGTTTCCTATAAAATGCCGCTCATATTCTACCCAACCCGTCGAACATTCTTAACTCACACACAACTACACAAGCGACAAATCTAGCGTTTTGCTTTGATCATGGCTTCCATTTCTTCTCTTCAATCTCTGAGCTATTCATCCGCTCACTTCAACGGCTCGCGATTGCCTGTCGATCGTCTCCGTTCGCCGCCATCTAGAGTCAGCTTCCGTCCACTCCGTGTCTCCGCCGCTTGCGCCACGACTGCCGAGAGAACAACAGTGTCTGACATTGCATCGCCGGGATCACTTTACGAAGTGCTCGGGATTCAGATGGGCGCCACTTGTCAAGAGATCAAGGCTGCTTATCGGAGACTAGCAAGAGTTTTGCATCCTGATGTTGCAACTACCAGTCAAAAGGAGGAGACGACGTACGAATTCATAAAAATACACGAAGCTTATGAAACTCTGTCAGATCCGGAGAAAAGAGCCGATTATGACCGCTCGCTATTCTGGCGAAGGCGGCAGATGAGTTCTCCGTTTGTGACGTCAGCGGCTGCAACCAAAATGTCGAGTTCTTCAGTTTCTGGGTTTTCCGGGTATACAAGGCAGAGATGGGAAACCGATCAGTGCTGGTAGGAGAAAAAGCCAATAAATGGTCTGTTTGGTTATAATTGATAGTGAATTATGGGACTGATGGATCTAATTTTCAATTGATTAGATTAGGATAGTAGAATTAATAGCCAGGGAAAACTCATATCCGTTTGAGTATTGTATATAGCTAGGATATGATTCCATCTGTAACATGAAAACAGGCGTCATTTTTTCAGCCCGTCGATCAATTTAAAGCAACTATTATTTTCCCAGAAAATGTTGTTTCAACACAATCTCAAAGCCTGTACACACCAATAATGCTAAATGTCCTTTGGAGGATTATGAAGTGAGAAGATGAGAAGCTGTGTGGTCTGAGATGGAAAATTACAATTTTGTTTTTGGGTTTAATGCCATTATTAATTAGGATTGAGGAATTTCAAAATAAAGTATCATGATTATTTTCATTTCTTAATATAACATGATTTGCTACTTACTGAATGGAACAATTTCTTCGATAAAAAAAAGGGAACAATTCGTTTATGAACACAACAGGCCCGGATTCCTGGGCGGTGTCCCCGAAGTTTCTCAGGTTGAGTGTAAAACTTATTCTCTTGGTTTTGGGTAGAATTTATTAGAGGAAAGATTTGGTCATTTGACTGCACTGTTCTGTTTCTTTTCAGGTGACTCGAAACCTGGGGCTGAAGTTCAATTTAAAATCAGGCCCTGTAGGAAAACAAGTGCTCATGCCAAAAGGTTCAAATGCCACAATCATCATGGTAGGTCTTGAAAATCCAGCTCAACAATCAGCAACGTGTTTGGACTAACCAATACTTTCTTTTTCCCCTGATACTGATTTGGTCAGTAGCATGATTTTGTTCGATGTTTTTGTTGCAGCTTGTAACTGGAACTGGAATTGATCCTTTCTGCTCATTCTTGTGGAAGATGTTGTTTGAGAAACACGAAGCTTGCAAGTTAATTAAGAATTGACATACCAACAAATGGCTAATATACCAACAAGGTAATTAAGAATTGCAGACTACAAGTAACTAAAAACTGCCAGGCTTAGACTAACACTCAAATTGATAATTGATGAATATTCAATGCAGTTTAATGGGTTGGCTGGGCTCTTCTTGGGTTTACTGAGAGGCAAGTTGGATAACTGGGCCTTTCTCTTTCATGGTTCTCAATTAACTACATGTATTAAAAACCAAGTGATTTATTCATGCTAAAAAAGGTGTTTGAGAAAATGCTTTAAAATTGATTTCTTTTTTTTTTTTACACCATGAAAATAATCTTGCATTAAAATAGTCCAATCGAACACATTAACTGAGACAAAAATCTAAACTACATGCAAATAGTGTTGCATTAAAACAGTCCAATTGGACACATCAATTCAGACAAAAGTCCAAATTACATATCAGGTTCAAATTAAAATACAAAAGTCCAATGTAGAAACCCCCAACCCTAGTCGAACCAACCAACCTAAACTTTGCAGCATTGCATGCGACAGTTCCAACCGATCTCATCATACCGACTCACACGGTAGGATATGCATTTATGTCAGTGCCTACTCTATCAATAGTGAAGCAAATGCTCAACTAGCCCAAGAAAGCAACAACAAAGCCACCCCATCCAACTAGACTCAAGAAAAAGTATAAAACGAAAAGAACTAAAAGTGTGCTACAAATGATTGGCACAAAATAATGACTTTAAAAGCTATAGAATAGGGGTAATGGATTCCTCTCGTTTGTTCTCTCAAGAGTGTGAACCCTTTTTGAAAGATTCTGACAGAGTGACCAAGAAAGCTAAGCACAAGGATGGTGGGAGTATTCAGGAAGATCTTAAGAGGTTCTGAAAGCTTCTTTTCGAGATAGTGTTCTTAAGGGAGTGGTGGAGAAGGATGCGAGTATGATGGATGTGATAAATCCCAAGGAGATTGAGATATCTGAGGGGGATGTCTTGATCGATCGATCGGGAGCTATACCGATTGTTACTGTTTTTTCATGTTTACAGAAAGTTTTAGCCAAGCAGCTTGATTTGGTTGTCATTGTTAGCATGTTTGGCAAAAAGGTGGGTTATAAAGCTCTTAGTAGTAGAGTGTGTAGTATGTGGAATAGGGGTGAGGTGAAGGTGTTGTATGTTGGGAATGGTTTCATTTTTGGTAAAATTTTCTTCTATTTTAGACTATCATAGTGCTCTCTTAGATAGACCATGGACCATGTTTGGGAGTTATTTGGTGGTACAACCATGGTCTGTGGATTTTAAGAGTTTGAAGAATGTGATTGATAGCATAGTACTATGGGTGAGATTGCCAGGTTTGCCATTTCATTTATATGACAAGAGATTTCTTCAATATATTAGGGGTGTTTTGGGGAAGGTGATTCATATTGATTATAATACTAGTGATATGGAAAGGGATAAGTTTGCAAGATTAATTGTTTCAATCAATCTTAACGTGCCTCTAGTTTCAAAGTTTATGCTTAATGGTGAGTTGCAATTGTTGAATATGAGTTTATTCCAAAAGTTTGTTTTCACTGTGGTATGGTTGGGCATAGGGATGTGGTGTGTGCTAATAAGTTGGGAATGGTTTATGGTAAAGGGACTAGAATAAAGGTAGATTTTTTAAAGAGTACGTCTCAAGAGGAGTCTTTTAGGTCGTGGATGGTGGTGACGCATGAGGGAAGAGGAGGGAGGGGTGTCATGGAGAATAAGTCAGGTTTGAGTGTGTCATATTTTAGTGTGTTAGCGAGTTTAAGAGTCTATCAAGGGTAGAGAGAATGATAGTGCGCATGGAAATCTCACACAGAGTGTCCCTATAAAGGTTTATGGAAAGGACCCTAGGGGCTCTAGAGGATATATATAAGTTCCATACTGACGTGTCTCGGATTCCTAAGGCTGATTTGAAGAGGGTTTGGGGAATAAGGAGGCTGACACTTTCAAAGATATGGGATTTGGGCCAAATAAAGAAAATAAGAATCCATTAGAAGGGGCTACAATTGGTGGTAATAGCTTGAGCTTTTTGGAGCAAAATAAGGATTGGATAGACCTGCTAAGACCTCTTTGAACACACTTTATAATACGATGGTTTGTATGGAGAAAAGGGGAATAGCGTTTGGGAAGTCTCAAGTAGATAATTCTATGTTGGATGTTTCACAAGGGGGAGTTAGGGGCTCATAGTTCGGCTGTTTATGTTTGTTGAGTCCCTAAGTAGACCTTCGGAGGGGATGCTTCAGTGGCGAGAAGGAGGGGCTGAGTCTCTATATATTGATTGCCTAGTTGATAAATCTACCTCTAGGGGTAAGGATGATATTGAGTTATTGTTTTCTGAGGAGGACGAGGATTGCTCAAATGAAGATTTTGAGGAGGAGGAACCTCTAGATCCTTACATGAGGGATTAAGGGATTTAAGGTGATGTCTCTACTTTTTCTTATTTTTTATCTTATGTTAGTTTTTTCTTGGAATTATCAAGGTGCTGCTGGAGCATCATTTCTGAGGTTTTTTTAGATGTTTAAGGAGAAATTTAATTCTGATTTAGTTGCTCTTTTAGAGCCTCAAGTGAGTGGTGAAAGGGTTGATAAGGTGATTTTGAAGTTGGGATTCCAGTGTTCTCATAGAGTGGAGGTAATGGAATTTTCAGGAGGTATTTGGCTTTTTGGAAAAATAGCTGGAGGGTTGAGATTCTTCTTAATGATTGGCAGTTTATTACAAAAATATGATGTATGTTTAATTCTTGGGAAGTCTTTATATAGGTTTTTCCCTCAACAAAAAGATAAAATTTAATAATTTAAAATAAATTCTACCACGCCTATCTTATCCCTATCATAATCTGATTGTATTTGATCCAATTTGAAACTGGTTTTATCCTTATTTAGGTAGAAAAATTAGGCTGAGGTGGTACTTTTTGAAATCTGAAGCTGTCCATCGCCTTAGGCTACAGACTTGCCTAAGCTTGTAATCCTCCAATCTGAAAATCTTTCAATTTAGCCTTTTTTCATTTTTTTTCTTAACTTTCGCTCAAAAACCTGTCTAAGATCAAATTCCAAGTAAAAATTATTTATTTATATCAAAATCATAATAAAATCATGGAATTTAATGAGAAAAAAGTGGTGAGTTTTGCAACTCATTATAGGTCCCAACAAACCTAGACGGAGGGAAATTTGGAGTAAACTTGCTAGTCTCAATGATTGCGTTAGTGATCCATGGTTGTTTTGTGGGGACTTTAATGTTATTTCTGACCTAGATGAAAGAAAGGGTAGTTCAAGCAAAGTCTTAGGACTATGTAAGCATTTTGAAGATTAGTTATGGTCTTCGAAGTTGTTATATTTGGGGTTTATTAGCTCGAGATTTACTTGGAATAGGGGAAATTCATTTGAAAAACTTGATAAAACTTTGTGTAACAAAGCTTGGCGGGTTAAGTTTTAGGAAGCTGATATTTTTCATTTGTCTCGTTTTCGTTCTAATCACAGGCCTATTTTGACCAAGTTAATAGGTTTTCAAGTGGAAAGGATTAATACTCGTTCTTTTAGGTTCCTTGCTACCTAGCTTACTCACCTAGATTTTAAAGGGTTTGCGAAGGCAAATTAGAGAAATAAATGGAATATAGTCAGCACTGTCTGTGATTTTATTACTCTTTTAAAGAGATAGAATAAAGAGATGTTTGGACATATTCTGCATAAGAAGAATAATCTTCTAGCGAGTCTGAATAGTATCAAGAGGGCTTTAGAGAATAAGTTTAATAGATCTATAGTTAAGCTTAAATGTAAGCTTCAGAATGAATTAGATGGAGTTTTGACAAGAGAAGAATTATTATGATTTCAGAAAGCTCAAAGTGATTGGTTAAAATGGAGAGATAGTAATACTACCCACTTTCATACGAGGGTTGTGGCTAGGCGAAAGAGGAATAGGATTGAGCAATTAAAGAATGATTATGGGGTTTGGGTTTCAAATTAGGAAGAACTCCAAAAGACGACTATTAAGCTTTTTTCTTCATTGTATAAGGAGGATGTGGGTAAGGTTTCATTTTTCCCTTTGAAGGGACATTTTCCTGACTATTTTTCAGATATTCTGTCAACTTTATCAAGTTAAGCTTCAGATAGTGAAGTTTTTAAAGCTCTTTCAGAGATAAAGCCTTGGAAGGCCCTGGGCCTTGATGGACTTCATACAGGTTTTTATTAATGGCAATGGGGAATGGTTGGTAATTCAATGTGTGAGGAGGTGAGGAGAGTGTTAGGTGGTGGTTCTTTGCCTGCTTTCTTGAATACTACTTTGATAACTTTAATTCCAAAGGTTGAAAGTCCTATCTCCTTTTCACAGCCTTTTGTAATGTAATGTATAAGATCATTACAAAGATTATTGCTAATCGTTTGAAGAAGATTATCCCGGATATTATTAGTCCAATGCAAACTAGCTTTGTATGGAGTTGTCATATTATTGAGAATATTATTATGACATAGGAGGTGATTCATTCAATAGGAAAGAAGAAAGGGAGGAAGGGGTTCATGACTATTAAAATTGATCTTTAGAAGGCTTATGACCGAATTACATGGAGTTTAGTGCTTGATTCTCTTTTGGAGGCTGGATTTCCTAACTATGTTTCTGTTGTGATTTTACATTGTGTTTTATCAAGTGTGATAAATATTCAGTGGAATGGGAAAGTCTCTAGCCCTTTTTTCCCTTCTGGAGGTCATAGACAACGAGACCCATTATCTCCCTATTTACTTGTAGGTCGTCTCATGCTATTTTTGATGCAGTTGATATGAATTTATGGAAATCAACTAAGTTGAGTAGGAATGGTGAAACAGCCGGACCCGAACTGGCCCAAATAACTTTTAGGCTCACTTTCCACTTAGCCCAAAATGGTTAACCCAAGTTATTTAGTAGTTTCGTGCTAGCTATTATATTCAATTTCAATTCCTTATCATCTCCCGATGTGGGACGGATTTGCGCCGCAAATCCGCAAGCAAGCAGGTCACCGTTACAAATGGTCCAGGGAGGGGTGTTAGATGTTTTTTGCATGTATTTAGGGCAGAAGGTTAGTTCACAGAAATTTCATATTTTCTTTTCTTTGAATGTGGGAAAGGTGGTGAGGAGAGATATTTGTAGTGTCCGGGTTTTGTGAGACGAATGATTTGAGTCGCTACCTAGGGGTTCCGGTGCTTCATTCTAAGTTAAAAGAAATACTTATAATAATATTGTCAAGAATGTGAAGAAAATGCTTTCAGATTGGAATGCATCTCAACTTTCTTTGGCAAGCAGGATTACTCTAACTTAATTTGTCTTATGTTTGATTCCATATTATATTATACAGACTACTAGATTGCCAGTTCATATCTGTAATGAGTTAGAAAAGATTTATAGAAGTTTTGGCTGGTTAGTTGGGGTTCAGTGGATAGGAGATGTCGCGCTTCTCTTGTTAGATGGGATAAGGTTTAAGAGCCTAAAGATTGTAGTGGTCTTGGTATGAGAAAACCCTTGATTTTTAACAAAGCTTTTAAGATGAAAGTGGGTTGGGGCATTCTTTCTCAGTCTTATGCTCTTTGGGTTTGGGTTTTGGTATCAAAGTACAAGATTAATTTGGACAAGCTGATGGTGAGGAACATATATGTCTTTTCTTTGGTGTTATGGCAAGGGGTACATGAAGTTTGGGGTGATGTGTTGAAAGGTATAGTTTGGGCGATTGGTAATGGTCAGAGGATTAGATTTTAGAAGGATTGTCGGTTACCGGGAGTGGGATGTCTATTAGAGGTATGTGTGAGTGAGATCCCGTTTAATCTTAGGGACGAAGTTGTTGCAGATTATGTCAGTTCGGAAGGGAATTAGAATTGATCGAAATTCAGTGAATTTTTATTCCTAGATATTTTGTCCAGAGTGGTTGCTTTAGCAAGACCATTTGCCGAGAGAGGATAGGATATGTTCTATTAGCAGTTTTCTTCTTCCGGCTCCTTCTCGGTCTCGGTTAAGCCAGCTTACAAACTTTGGAAGGGTTACCTGAGGAGAAGAAGATGTGTTAGAATTTAGTTTGGAAGTGGCAAGGCCCTCAAAGGGTTAGGACCTTTTTGCGGTCAGTGACTCATGAACGTTTGTTGACGAATTTTGAGAGATGGAGACATCATTTATCTGCTAGCAATACTTGTTTTGTTTGTTTGAGCGTTGAGGGATCTATATGTCACACTCTTAGGGATTGCTCTTGGATAGAGGCTGTATAAAGGAGTTTTATTCCTCCTGAATCACAAGATGAGTTCTTTGGCATTAGGTTTGTGGAAGATTGGATAATATTAATGGCAGTGGAAAGGAGTTAAGAGGTGTGCCTTGGTGTTTAATTTTTGGGGTTGCTTCTTGGAGAATTTGAAATCATAGAAATTTATTTTTGTTTAAACAAGAAAGCATGGGTGTTCAAAATGTTGTTAATGAGATTTGGTCTATCTCTTAGAATTATTGGAGTATTCTGTACCGTTTAAATAGTTTTTCTAGTGATGTATTTAGGAGAAGAAGAATCATGGCCTTTTTGCCAATTTAGGTTGAAAATAAAAATTTTTATTAATTTAGAGTTGAAAAAAAATATATTTATAGATTTAAAATTTGATCGTTAAGGACCATAAAAAATAGTGTTTGGCGCCTTTTATAAAGGCGCCCGGCGCCACATTATTATTATTATAATTATTTTTTTATTTTGAAGAATAGCCTAGTAAATTTTTTTTATTTTTTAATTATTAAAATATTATAGTTATATTAATTAATATATTATTTTTATATTATATTAATTTAATAATTTTATTTATATTATTTTTTTATTATAAAATTTTTTATAATATATTTTATTAATTTTAATATATTATTATAATAATATTATAATTAAATAATATTAATTATAAATTTATTTATCTATTATTAAATATATATAAAGAGTACTGAAATTAAATAATTAATAAAAAAGTAGATAAATAAATAAATTAATTAATATGAATGTGTAAAATTATAAAAATTAAATTTATTTTTTATTAGATTATTATTGTAGTGTCTCATATAATTATAAAATAATATTAATTTTATGATAATATACCTCATCACAGAATAATATTAATTTTATAATATTAAAATTATATTGCACGAGTAATATTTTTAATTTAAATATTAATAACAAAATATATTAATATTTAAAATTATAAAATAAAATTATACTATAATTAAATATTGTATTTGATCATGGTTTATAATTTATAAAAATAATAAATTTAATTAATTTATTTTGTGATTAAATTAATTAATTAATTTATTTCTCTTCTATAAATTATAAACAAAGAACTCAATGTTATCGTATAACAGATAATATAATAATTTTAAACATTTTATGCGGATTGTTTATAATTTATTAAAAAAAAAATAAATTAAATAATTAATTCAGGGATTTTATGTGCAGTGTTTTACTATTAAAGTATTTTTATATATTAAAAATATTTTTATAAAATATAATAACTCATCTTAATACTTTGTAGAGTTATGAAATTATTATGTGATTAAACACGTACGTACTGATAATATTTAATTTTAGTATTATTATATTAATATATTAAAATAATAAAAATTATTATGAAATAAATATATATATGATATTATTAAATTATTTTTATATATTTAATTGCAATCGAATTATTTTTATATATTTAATTATAATATAATATTAATTTTATGGTTTTCAAATTATATAATACCAAAAATTTTTATTTAAATATTAATATAAAAATATATTAAATATTAATATATTAAAATTATAAAAAATATTTATTATTATAAAAATATAATATAAATTATTAAATTAATATAATATAAATATATTATTATAATATATTAATAATTAAAAAAATAAAAAAAATAAAATCATGATAAAGTGGTGTCAGATTATTATTTATTTATTTTTATTTTTAAGAAAAATTATGTATTACTTTTTTATATATTTAATCACAATTAAATTATTTTTATATATTTAATCGCAACATAATCTTAATTTTATGACTTTAAAATTATATAATACTAAAAGTTTTTATTTAAATATTAATAATAAAATCTATCACATATTAATATATTAAAATTATAAAAATATAATATAAATTATTAAATTAATATAATATAAATACATTATTATAATATATTAATAATTAAAAAATAAAAAAAAAATAAAATCATGGTAGAGTAGGACCATGCCATCATTTATTTATTTATTTTATTTTTAAAAATGATCTCGCACTACTCCAAGTGATGCAAGGCATGATTTTTTTTATTTTATTTTTTTAATTATTAAAATATTATAATTATATTAATTAATTAATATATTATTTTTATATTATATTAATTTAATAATTTTATTTATATTATATTTTTATTATAATAAATTTTTATAATAAATTTTATTAATTTTAATATATTATTATAATAATATTATAATTAAATAATATTAATTATAAATTTATTTACCTGTTATTAAATATGTATACAATAGCACTGAATTAAATAATTAATAAAAATAATAAAAAAATAAATAAATAAATTAATATATATATTTAAAATTATAAAAATTAAAATTATTTTTTATTGGACTGTTATTATAAATCATATATAATCATAAAATAATATTAATTTTATGACACTATATATAATTACATAATAATATTAATTTATAACATTAAAATTATATAGGATCAATAATATTTTTAATTTAAATATTAATAATAAAATATATAAAATATATAAAATATATTAATATTTAAAATTATAGAATAAAATTATGTTTTAATTAAATGTTGTATGCTATCATCCAATTACTTATAATTTATTAAATACAATAAATTTAATTAATTTATTCTATGATTAAATTAATTTATTTTTTTGATAAATTATAAACAAAATAGTGTTTTTATATAACATCTGATAGTAAAATAGTATGATAATTCTAAACATTATATGTGATTATTTATAATTTATCAAGGAGAAAAAATAAATAAATTAAATAATTAATTCAGTGAAGTGATTTTATATACCTAGAATAATATTATAATTTTAAATATTTTTATGTACAGATAATTTACTATTAATTTTTATAATTCTCTTTTTTATTAAAAATATTTTTATAAAATATAATAACTATTTATAATAGATTCTAATACTTTGAAGAGTTATGAAATAATATTAATTAAATGTATTATATTAATTTATTAAAATAATAAAAAATTTTATCACTGGATAAATATATACTATATCATTGAATTATTTTTATACATATAATTGCAACCAAATAGTTTTTATACATCTAATTAGAATATAATATTAATTTTATGATTTGAAATTATATAATATCGATAGTTTTTTATTTGAAAATTAATAATCAAATCTATTAAATATTAATATATTAAAATTATAAAAAATATTTATTATTATAAAAATATAATATAAATAATATTATTAAATTAATATAATATAAATATTTAATTATAATATATTAATAATTAAAAAAAATAAGAAAATAAAAAATCATGGTGCCAAGCACAATTTAAAATAATAATAATAATAATAATAATACGCGGCGTAACTCTAAGTCGTGTCAGGCCATAGCGCTTTTATAATGGACAACAGAGGTCAAAATCCTAAATTCACTTTCTTTTAATCTTAAATTGATTTTTTTTTTTTTTTTATAATTTTCAACCCTAAATTGACAAAAGGTTGAAGAATTGTGGTAGGCTGGAGTCCACCTCAGGCTAGTTGGTTGAAGTTAAACTCTGATGGGCTATGAATAGGGTCAATAAGTGTCTTCAGGTGATGGTTTAATTAGAGATTTTCGTGGAAATTGGATTGATAGGTTCATAACTAATTGGGGATATTGTACTATTTTGACAGCCGAATTATGGGCTAGTTTTTAGGGTTTTAAGTTGGTAAAGAAATTGAGAGTTATGAATTTAAAAGTGGAGAGTGATTCTTTATTTGCTATTCAATGTGTCACTAAGGTTTTAGAATCACCCATAAACATTTTGCCTTTGGTTTTGATTATAAGAAGTTTTTGTAAGGAAAATTGGTGTGTTCAATTTAGTCATATTTGGGGTGAGCCTAATTTTAGTACAGATTTTCTTACCAAGGCTGCTTTGTCCATGCCTGTAGGGGTTCAGCAGCTTTCTAATCTTTCTAGTAAGCTTCATCAATGAATGCATCCTGATAATGTGGAAATTGTGCATGACAGGTGGTGTGCTGGGTAGTTGTTGAACTGCTTGCTCTTTCCTTTATTACTAAAAAAAAAGACATGCTATAAACCCATAAGTATGTCCAGGATCATAGTAGCTTCGCTATCAGGCCAGTGACTATAAGACCCATAACACATCAGAGACTTCTAAAGTGTTGTGATCGATACCGTTCAGAATTAAAAGTTTGATCATGTTAATTATAGTTTAGCAGCTAAACTGGCCCAACACTCTCAACAATGTGCACTGTGCACAAAGAGAGTCCAAAAAAAAACACTCATGAAAACCAAAACCTAAAAAACAATTGACATCTGTCCAAGCAAATAGTGGAAAAAAAAAACACTTGTATCCAAAACTGCCCAAGCTCGATTAAAACAATTTTTTTCCTATAGGGTTTACTTTTAAGAGGCTTGGGCTCACTAATGGACCGAGCTCGTCGCAACTTTGTCTCAGAATCACTCAAATTTCAGATGCTGCCTGCCGCGTCCAAGGAGAACTGAGCAGGGAGGCAATGGCCAGGCTAATACGACCTCTAAGGCAATGGCCACTGTTCCAGCACCACTGCTGCCCTCCCTCATCTTTTTATCATCTCCTATCTCCATCCTTTGTATTTCCCATCGAAACTGCTTCTCACCGTCTCGCTTTCGCTACCGTGCTCTCTTCTAATCGAGGCATCCATTATCGATCTCGAGGTCTCAGATTGCCCGATACTCCTACAGCGTCCGATAACGATGAAGGAGCAAACAGCAGTGATTCAGATTCAGATGCAACGAAGAGCCGCAACCAGAAGAAACGCGAGGCTAGGCGCGCCGTTCGTTGGGGCATGGAGCTGGCTTCTTTCTCCGCCCCTCAAATCAATCGCATTCTCAGGTAACACCCAGACTATGTTATTTTCGCAAAAATTCCTCTATTTACACTGAAATATCTCTTCGGGATTGGTTTCTTGTATGTTATAGCTTTCTTAACCTGTTTGGATGTGATTTTAGAGTGGCGTCCCTTGAGCGAGAAGTGTACGATGCTTTAATGCTAGTGAAGGTGCTTATTATTAGATCCTGTTTTGTTTTAGTTTGTTCTTGTGTGCTTATAAAGCACTGGAACTGTAGTAGCAATTAGTTGACGTGGTACTTTGTTTATGGGAATACTTGAGGTTAAGGTGTTTGTTTTTTGGTCGCAGAGACTAGGACCCGATGTTCGAGAGGGAAAGCGGAGGCAATATAATTATATTGGTATTCAAGTCTATTTCTTCTAATCCATTATATTAATCGGTAGCTTTAATGGAATCAGACAATGAGCAGATCGTTCATTGTATGTGTTATTGCTTTCTAATCCTCTAGTAGTGTTAAACTGACCACTCTTGGTTGTTTACTTTCAACGAGATAGGCTTATCTTTGCTAACTATTGTTGAACTGTGATTAATTACAAATAAGTGGTGAATTGTTAATGGTTTACGCGTGTATTCTCCTAATCTTTGTCAATGTGTTGATAGGGAAACTACTGCGGGAGGTAAAACCAGAATTAATGGATTCTTTGATTCTTGCAACAAAAGATGGTGACTGGAGTAGGCTTCAGGCTGTATCTGGTCTGGAGGCAGGGATTTTTGGGGATGATTATGAAGAATCTGACAAAACTGAATATGAAGAGGAAGAAAAGGAGGTATGGTAGTGATCCATAGCTTTGATTATCATTGTACAAATGGAGTCTTGACTGATAGCTTGAAGCTATATTCATTAGTAAGTTTCTTCTTTTTGAATGGTACCATATTCCTGATATGAAATTTGGCAACTCAATATATTATACTTAATCAAGGCCGCAAAAGTGCTATTTATCATTTGATGGGGGCCTATTCGCATTAGATTAAACATATGATTTCCTCCAGTCTCTTGCTCTTAATTGTTGTACTTTCAATATGGACAAACTAGGCAATGAATTACAAATACTTTTAAGGGAACCTAATACTATTTTGGTACTTGAGAGAGTATTAGGTGTTCTCAACACACATATACCATCTCTCACAATCATATGGGACTTACTCTCCATGTTACAAGGACGACACATTTTTATAAGAAAGAGAGAGAGCTCTTTTCATGTGCACTGAGAGTACATGCTATAATCTTCCTTGCTACCTCGATAGAAGAGAGATTTTATTAGGAACTCTTAATTGCAAGTGCTCAAGATTAAATCTGTGTGGTAATTGAGGGGGAAAAAGTTTCCACTCAGCTCTCAATTCGAAATACAAGCTTAGTTAGATGGACATCAATATCCATGGACCATTGTGACACATTCCTTCTTACTTCTTCAACAATATTTTCAGGTTTCACAACGTTACATTGACATGGCAACCAGATGGCTTGATGGCCTGCTCAATAAGGACTTAAAGATTACAAATGAAGTTTATGCTATTCACACTGTTGATTTTGATCGTCAGGTCAGTAGAATGTCACCTCCTACCAATGATGTGTACTGTAAACTATTGGATGAAAATTATATTTTGGATGAGGAACGAGAAATGAATTTCTTCACTTTGTAGGATGATTTCTTGTATACTCTAGTAGTGCTTTCTGTCCAAGTAAAGGGGATAGAAATTTAAAGAAAAAGGAACAATTAGCTCAGACATAGATACATATCTTTAGCAGTGTGGAATCCATTTTCATTAATAAATTTATACGATATGATTTATTCTTTTCTTCATTTTTTGAATAGGAACTGCGTAGACTTGTTCGAAGAGTGCATGCAGTTCAAGAACGCAGGAATATCGATGAGGAGAATGAACAAGAAGTAGAAGCGGCAATAACGGTTGCCAAAAAGTCCCTAACCCATTTCCTTCGAGCTCTCGCCAAGCAAATGCCTATGGAATCTAGTCATATTGGTTTGTAATATAATTATTTTTCTTCCAAAATAATTTATAACGTATTATATTTTTTTCTTACGTGGACCATTAGAAAAAAAGGCTTAATATTAGCAGTTTTATCGAGGATAAACAAAAGTTAGCTTTTTTTTTTTGGGCTTGGGCTTCCTATATTTAGCCATGGGTGTCACTTTCTTGGTCTTTTGGGATATGACCTCTACATGTATAATCTCTTTCCCGCCAACCTTATTAGGGTGGAAGATCCAGTATTATAGTCAAAGGAGGGAAACAGGCTTAGCAAAGACAACCAGTGTCCGATTCTTTTGGTTTTAGACTTGGTGAGGGAAAACTTAAGCATATATTGGCGATCAGTGACTTTTGCAGTGACGAAAACCTTGAATCTAAATTTGCAAATTGCCACCTCCTGAGTCACCTTTCAGGACTCGCTCTCAACAGTACATCCATGCCCTTTAGTAAGAAACTCGTAACTTTCTACGAGCAATTGATTATTTTTTTAAAGATGTACTAAACACTTAAATTCAGCTGTTTAAATATTTGTTAGCTATAGTTACATCCCAGTAGAGTTACACCCTCATAGTATGATGGTTCTTACGGATGATGTCTTCATTAATTGTGGATTCTTGTGGCTCACAGCCAACGTTTATTTATTTATAATCATTTTTTTTTTGTGACATGATTAGGGATAATGGAGATTCCAGGGATAAGGCAATATATAGCATAAGATAGTAACGTATTTGTCATGATAGATTCCTACAAAAGCAGGCCTCCTAAATTATGCACGCCTGCTTCTCAAATAATGTTGTTTCAAGTCTTCCAATTAGCCATCCTCTTGCATCAGCTGATGTCAATCTTTCAAGATTTCTTAAATATTGTTATCACTTCCTTGATGAAAGTTATATGTAAAGTGAATGATGCACACCTCATTCTGTTGTCTTAGTTGGAACGCAAAATCATTTTTATTTGAATTTGGATCCATTTAGTTATAATATTTAAATTCATTCCAAATTGGATTAAAGTTTATTCCAAATTATTTAAATTTCTTCTAAATTCAATTATTATTACTCAAAAAGAAATGCTGAACTTTATTTACTTTAATTAACAATTTATATAAAAATTAATATTTTTATAAAATTTTAAAATGTTATTTATTTAAAATTTAATCTATAAATATTACTATAGAATATATCATATGTAAATTAATTTAAATAATGATGCTCAATATATAAATCTGCTTTTGTTTATAAATTCAAATTTATCTAATCTGATAGTGTATTTTGTAATTCCCTAATCTTTGGATCCCTAATCTTTGATCGGTTAGTGATAATGTGAATTCATAATTGTTGGTGCTGATTTATTGTTGCTTCTAGACATAAAATTTATGGTGTGAATAAAATCTTTCAAAATTGGACAGCTGATATTTGTTTTGAAATATATTTATTTGATGCATCAGCACCTGCACATCAGTTTGTCTACGTTTTCTGTCACTCTCAAATACAAGCAATCACAAATAAATTTTTTTGCCTCTACCCTTAAACTTAAAACACGTCTTGAATTTTATTCATCCAAATTTCAATGATTTAGCCTCCAATCCAGTCCAATCATGTCGAGATTCTTGGAACCCATATTAATAAAGCCCTGTTTCGTGATACAAACAAAAGTATATTCACATTTATCTCATTCAAAGACCATGATCCAGTCAAAGAAGGAACATGTTTAATGTTTTTAGCATACTGAGAGGGGTAGGCTTTAACAAGTAGGCGTGATATGCGAATAAAATGAGAAATTTCAACGTATAGGTCCATAGCATGCATGGTGTGTTGTCATGTGTGATGGCGATTAGTGAATGCTCATTAGATTGATTTCCCAATCTCATTTTCTAGTTTATTAGTGTGCCAGTTGTTATATTTTCCTCAATTATGAAAAAGCGAGTGTGCTTTTTTTGACAAAATTATACCTGTATCATACGGTGGTCCCATTAATTATTGACCGAGTTTAGGAGGGATATTCAATATATATCCACTCTCACTAAAATTTATCAAGGTAATCGGATTGATTTTTTTTTTTGACATTTAAGAATAAAAAAAGGATGAAATTTTGAGTTTCAATCTTTCCTTCTATTAATTGTTAGAGATAATGTTGGTTCAGTTTTAGAATCACAATTAAAATCAACCATTTAAATTTATTTTTTGTTACAATTCTGTTAGTTTTGTTTTATTGAAATTTTTGTATACTAAACTCTTTTATATCTATTTATACCACACTCATATCAGAAATAAAATAAATTTTCATTATGATAAAATTTCTTTATGGTATTAGAGTCTAATCCGAAAAATCTCTCAATTTTTTTTTTCTGTTTCTTCCATTTCAATTATGGTGTCTAGTAGTACAACAAATGTTGCTCATGCCTCCGGTCGTTCTCTTGTATCCATTAATGGTACTCAGTTTCCATTAAAGTTTACATCTACAAATTATCCGATATGGAGAGCTCAAGTTTCTCTTCTATTTAAAGGGCACAATCTTATGGGGTGTGTTCTGGGTACTGTCCAAATTTCTCCTGCGTATGTTACTCAAGAAGAAAAATGGTTCCCAATCCAGATTACGATTTTTGGGAGTGTTAAGGTCAATTAATTCTTGCTGCTCTTTGATCTTCACTCTTGTTTTCTATTATGAAAGTGGTTGCTGATGCTGAGATTTTTGCAAATGCGTGAAAAAAGTTGCAGATTACTTATCCAAATAAGTTGGCTATAAAAATTTTATCACTACATAATAAGTTGTCTTGTACGAAATGAGATTATCACTCGATTTTTTTATTAACTTAATAATGTGAAAAATATAACTGAGGAACTGCCTTTGTGTGGTAGTCCGGTTGGTGACATTGATTTGGTTATTCAGGTTCTAAAAGGTGTTGGACCTGAGTTTCGCGATATCGCTGCTATCATCCATGCGCGCGATACTGTAATTTCTTTTGATGAGCTTCAAGACAAACTGTTAGCTCATGAGTTGTATCTGAAGCAGATTGATCCGTCCTATGAGGTTCTCTGATTACTTTTAATCGTGTTTGAAAGTCGAACTATAGCAAGTCTTCATCCAAACAAGGCTCCTATGGTCGATAATATACTGGTACTGCATTTGTTTCTACTGTTAATCAATCGGACGGATATTCGGATGGTAAATCTAAATTTAGTGGGTTCGATCGTAATCAAGCCTCTCGGTCAAAAGTTCAATATCAGTTTTGTGAATGATATGGTCATACTATTAGACAGTGTTTTAAAGCTAAGAACCTTTTTAAGAATTTTTTTTCGACCTTTGTTGACTCAAGAGCCATAAGCAAATTGTGTGAGTACACAACAGAATGGTGATTCTCCATAGTTGTTCGATACGGCAGCTTTGCACCATGTGACGAATGACTTGCACAATCTCTCATTTCATGCTTCATATGATGAGAATGATAAATTGCAGCTCATGGACGGTTCAGATTTGTCTATTACTCATGTTGGTTCTGTTACTTTTCTTTTACCTTCCTAGTTTTGTTATCTTTTTAATGTGCTATTGGTACCAAAAGCAAAAACAAATCTTATATCTGTTCCTCAATTCTATGATTCTAATCAAGTTTTGATTGAATTTTTTTCTCGATTTTATCTCATAAAGAATCAATCCATAGGGGAGACTCTAGCCAAAGGCCTGCTTGACCAGTTTTTTTATAAGCTCAAGCCGTTTCAAAATTTGGTGGCTTCTGGCTGTTATTATGTTCGTCTTTCATCTGTGTTGTGACATTAACATCTTGGTCATCCCAATTTGAAGATCTTTAATTTTGTTTTATCGAAATATTTTCATCCTCTGTCTGTTGTTAAGGAGAGCGTGTTCGATCCTTATTGTTATAATAAAAGCCAGAGGGTCCCATTTGGTGTTTTTCTTTAACTAGTACTCATCCTCTTTAACTTCTTTATTCAGATTTATAGGATCTGCTCCAGTTTATTCTATCGATGGTTTTCATTATTATATAATATTTGTGGACCATTACACAAAATATATTTGGTTATATTCTTTAAAGGCAAAATCTGAGATTTATAAAAAATTTTCAGTATTTCAAAAACTTATCAAAAATACCTTTAATTCTAAAATAAAAACCATTTATACAGATGAGCGTGGTGAGTATGTTGCTCTCAAGAAGTACTTTTAGAAATCTGGTATAAATTATTTACAAATCTCACCACACACACCCCAACATAATGGTGCAGCTGAACGTCGTAATCGACATTTCATTGCATTTAGTCTTACATTGTTGCAAACAGTTAGTTTACTATAATCTTTTTGGACCTTTGCTTTTAAAACAGCAGCTTATTTAATCAATAGTATGCCTACACCAATTCTCAATTATGTGTCTCCTTATCAGAAATTGTTTGGTCGATAACCAAATTATCAATCTCTACATGTGTTTGGGTGTTTGTGCTATCCATGTTTAAGGCTCTACATGCACTCTAAGTTTGATACTAAATCTATTTCATATGTCTTTCTTGGTTACTCTTCAAACAAAAGTGCACAAATTTGTTATAATATCAATCAATATAGATATATTATGTCCCGCCATGTTTTATTTTTAGAGAAAACTTTTTCTTTTCCAACTCAACAATCTCTAAAGTCCTTGTCTTTGTCATATTAGTATAATGTTACATCTTCTTATCCTATTTCAACGACTATTCCATTTACACCCACGGTAGTTTCATCTCTCTCTCTCTCCTGTAGTTACTACAAACTCACAGACCACGGTGTCAACAAATGATCAACTAGCTTCATCTCTTTCGCAACCCTCATCGAATTCCACTTCTTTTTCTTCTTCTTCTTCAACTGAGACTATTACTCCTCCACTGCCAAATATCGTTCTCCCAACCATGAATAATCATCCCATGATTAAACGTTCAAAGAACAATATTTGAAAATCTAAAATTTTAAATCATGTCTCCAAACACCCATTACCTGAAGTACCAGAATCAGCAACAGTCAAACAGGCTTTAGCTGTTCCTGAGTGGTGTAATGCTATGTCGGATGAATTTAACGTTTTGCTTGATAATAAACTTGAATTCTTGTTCATATGAGTCTCATCATAATTTGATTGGTTATAAGTGGATTTACAGGGTTAAAATAAATACGAATGGCTCTATACAACAATATAAGGCCAAATTAGTAACTTGTAGATATAATCAAAGGCCAGGACTTGATTACAATGATACATTCAGCCTAGTAGTGAAACCGATTACAATTCAAATAGTGCTAACCTTAGTAGTTTCGAATTCTTGGCCATTAATACAGCTTGACATTAACAATGCATTTCTACATGGTCCTTTGTAAGAGGAGGTCTTTATACAACAATCGCCTGGATATAAAGATCCTTCGAAGCCTCATCATGTGTGTAGGTTACTTAAGGCTCTTTATAGCTTGAAGCAGGCGCCTAGAGCATGCTATCAAGCTCTTCGGTCTTTCACTATATAATATGGATTTCAGTTATCTCAATATGATCATTCCTTATTTTTTTTATCAGAAAGGAAACATTTGTTATTATTTTCTTGTGTATGTGGATGATCTCATTATAACAGGAAAGATTCATCGTTTGTATCTCAGTTTGTTCAAGCTCTAGAAAATAAGTTTTCGTTGAAAGACCTTCATCCCTTGTCATTGTTTCTTGGTGTGGATGTTCATCAAATGGCAAATGGTCTATTTCTTTCACAACATCATTATATCTAAAAGCTTCTGGAAAGAGGTAATATGGATGAGACTAAAGTAGTGTCTACTCCAATTGTCGTAGATAGCAACTTGAGAAAATCAGTTTTTGGGTCTTTTGCTGTGGATCCTACTACTTATCAAAAATAATTGGAGGATTACAATATCCTAGTCTTATTAGACCGGATATTGCTTTTACGGTTAATAAGTTGTTGCAGTTTATGCAACATCCGAATCAGTCGCATTGGCTAGCCTTGAAATGGCTGCTCCGATACCTTAAGTTCACTATTGATTTCGATATTACTATCACCTCTCAATCAAAACTTATTTTTCATACCTTTTCGGATGCAGATTGTGCAGGAGATCCTTCGAATAGAACTTCAACTATGAGGTTTATTCTGTATTTTGGCAAAGTACCGATAAGTCGAAGTTATAAAAAGCAATGAATAGTTGCTTGGTCCAATACAAAAGCTGAATATAGGGCAGTGGCTCCAACAACAGCTGAAGTTCAATGGGTTAAGTCCTTAATAACTGAACTTGGCTATAAGGTACCACCACTGGTTATCTACTGTGACAACATATCCACGATGCATACATGTCAGAATCCTGTTTTTCATTCCAAAATGAAACATCTTGAAATACATATTCACTTTATTCGTAATTTGGTTCAACTAATTTGGTTCAACAAGGAGCTCTTCGTGTTTCTCATATTTCATCCAAAAATCAATTAGCTGATTTATTAACAAAACCATTGACAAAACTAAAGTTCCATATTAACAGGTTCAATATTGGTCTCCATGATGGATCCTTAATCTTACGGGGGAGTGTTAGAGATAATGTTGATTCGGTTTTAAAATCACAATCAAAATCAACCACTTGAATTTTTTTTTTGAAATGATCAACCACTTGAATTTATCTTCTGTTATAACTCTATTAGAGATAATATTGGTTCGGTTTTGGAATTATAATAAAAATCAACCACTTGAATTTATCTTATGTTATAATTCTGTTAGTTTTGTGTTGATCGAAATATTTGTATATTGAACTATTTTATATCTATTCATACCACACTCATATTAGAAAAAAAAAAAATTTTATTCTGATAAAATTTATTTATTAATTATTAGATATTTACTTTTATGGTGATAAAAAAAAACCCATTCTTTAACTTATCAATTATATTTAAACTTTATACTTCCATTATATATAAAAAAAAAAGTTATTTAGTTTATGTACCGACACTTAAAGGACGAATTTATTTGAGTGAAGAAATATAACAGTGTAGCTTGGAATTTTCTTTAATTTAGAGATTTTTGTTTCACAAGTAATATTATTCAATATCTTGAACTAAGTGCATTAGGGATCATGGGCGTTTGTATAATTTTGTTGCTGCTTTTGACAGTTTTCTAATATAATTTTCAATTAAAATAAAATTATAAATTTTCTCATATTAATGTTTCGGTAATTTGAACGGAGGTAAATAGGATGATTTTGGATAACGATTGTAATTTTGACAGTTGTATCAAAAAAGAAGGTAACTCTAGGATTTGGGGACCATAACATACAACATTTAATTGCTGCTTCTTGTGTAAGAGATGATGCTCAAGTTTATGCAAAGGGTGAGTTTAATATAAATACTTATCACATGAATTTTTTATGGCGAGTTTAATATAAATACTTATCACATGAATTTTTTGTTAACTAATTTATCATAGATTTAATAAAAAAATTAAATTAAATTAATTAAATTTTTTTAAAATCATCCATTTTAAAGAACGTTAACCAGTCACAGATTTAATCTGGTAATAAATACATTCGAGTAAATTTTAGAGGTCTAAAGTTCTACTCTTAAATTTTTAATCTCCATTTTTTCTAAAAAAGAATAATAAATATTCTAAACACTAAACCCTAAATCCATTCCTTAAATTGCGGAAGGTGAATCATATGTGAGTAAACGAGCGTGCATTATAAATGTATTATATAGTTTGTGAGGAATTCTTGTTGACATTAAGTCTACATAGATCCACGTGGCAAATTTTTACCATAATTTACTATTTGGAGGAAGATATTAAAATTGAAATAAAATATCTCATTATCTCATCTGAAAGGTCTTATTCTCTTTAACTTTTGTTGAAAATGCTGGCTGCAGCCTGCAGCTCAGGCAACCCTTTGTGCTACGGCACCACTCGCATCTTTATCATGGCTTGTACATTGAACTCGTGGTCTTCTGTAGGTGTTCTCAATGGATTTTATAGAATACTCTTATATATTTGTAGGTTTTTTTTTTTTTTTTTTTTGACGAGAGAATATTTTATTTATAGTTAATTCTATATTTATATGAGAATGGAATAAATAATTCAAAATTACTGAATAATCCCTTGTTCTCAATTGCATTTGATTTTGATAAGCATATTACAGTGCAGTTTTTCAACGGCTTCCCTTTTTGAATTCAAAGGGCTCAATATTTTACTTCAATTTCCCCTGCTGCCCAGTTGTTTCATGGCAGGATTTCACTGTTCACTGAACTATTTGTTAGAGTAAGAGCTCTCAAGAGAAAGTGACAGAAGAACAACTTTTTTCTGAGAAAAAAAGATTCATGTAATATTGCTTGACAAGAAACCTCTGTTAAACAAGTTAAGAAAGAACACATCCACTTACTTTTAAAGAAAATTTATTAAATAAAATGGTAATATCACTTAAAATTATTTATGGTTATGGAACATGTTATTTGACCACCCAATTAGAAATACTGAAATTAACTAACCTAAATCAAAACCAAATCATCACGATTTGGTTGGTTTTTTGACGGGTCTAACCGCCGCCACCTTTTAGTATTACAGCAAGCGACCCTTCATCCAATAAGATAAAAACTTCAACTACAATCGTTTACTAAGCCGCTTAGCTTCCACCAGGCTCTGGAGTTAGCGTGCCGAGTTTGCTAACATGCAGTGTTGAACCAGATATTGTCTGGTCCAAGGTGGTGGCTTTAGCTCTAGTTATTACATGAAATCTTCAAAACCAATTTGTATTTTATGTTCTAATGTCAGAAAATTTTGTGTATTTATTAATTTTGTAGAATGGAGATGTTTCTTGAATGAGATATTTTCTATTTGTCCAGAAAAAAAAAGAGAGAGATTTTCTAAGATTTTAATGGACTGAGTAGTTGCTTTCTGGTAAGACTAATTTCTGGGCACTGACTAATTCTTTGAAATTAAATTCAGCGTCTGATAATCGGCGGATGTCAAATGCTGGGCAGTTCAACAAACAAACATGTAAGAGATTTTTTTGACGATTGGAAGTTCGAGAAAACTTTTACTGTAAATTAGTGTCCCTGTGAATATAGGAATTATCGAAAACAACCCTGTCGCTTGGTGCTGACTGGCGGCGAAAAACCTCCATCGGATTGGCGGCGAGGCGAGGGAGGATGAATCTTGGGTTTAATGATGTGGAACTGACTGCTAATCTGACTTTAGGAAATTTGCTTACTAGGCTTTGAATCTTAGAAATCTAAGTGCCTTCTTATTAAAAGATATAAAATTTACTAATTAATCCTTAAGTTATATGATTATTACTATTTAGTTTTATATTTTAAAAATTAAATTATTAAGTTTATCTATTTTACTTCAGTCATATATTTTAATTCATCTTTCTATTAAATTTAAAATTAAATTATTATTTAATTTTTAAATATTATAATTTATTTATAATTATATCTTTTAATTTTAAAATTAGATATAATTTCATCTCTCATATTTATATGTTTGTCTCTCTATCCATATATATCTCCTTTGTGAGAGGAGAGAAAAAAAAAATTGTATAGATTATGGATAATTATAAAAATAAGGGTGAAACTGTTAATAAATTAAAATATTTAATTTTAAAACTAATAAAAAGATAAGACAGAATGAATGGAGGATGAAATCTATAATATCTAGCTAAATTTTGGTATTAAAATTTTAATTTTTCAACAAAATTTTTATTAAAATTCGAAATTTTGAAACCGAAAAGTTTAAAAAGAGTAAAATAGATTTTTATAAAATAAATTTAAAATATTTTAAAACGTGTTAAATAAAAAAAGAAGAAAGAAAAGATTTTCAAATTATCAAGGTTCGGCCGCTAAACAGAAGCTGGTAAACCCAGCTATAAAAAGTTTCCATCCCGATTTTAAGATAAATTTTTCTCTTGTCTGTCAAGAAGAGGTAAGCCTAAAGCCTCTTTGTAATACCCGGCTAGAGTCCGGCGTCGGAAGTCCTTAGTCCGGTGGCATTTCTGATGTCGGAATCCTCTGGAAGGGTACGGTTTATGTTTTCCTAAAGTGTTTTCATGTTTTAAAGTGTTAAAGAAGTAAGGTTTTGCAAGAAAAGCACCAAGGCAGAAAAGCCAAGGTTTGGCCGCCGAAGGTGACTTTCGGCTGCCGAACGTGCATAGCATTCGGGTTCTAGAGCAAAGATGAGAGCTCTAGCAGGGGTTTTGCAGGACAGCGATAGTGTATGCACAGGTTAAGCCTTGGAACAGAGAAAAGTTTTAATGTTTACTGAAAATGGAGGATCATGTATGGGGTTTCACAGGTACACAGAGTTCACAGTAGGCTTGCTACGGGTCCCGGCGGCCTTAAGCCGATCTGGATCCTAGCGCCGGTAGCAGTTCGGTTTCCGGGCTGTTACACTCTTGACGATTTTGCTTAAGTTTTCTATAAAATCATTTATAAATTTATGAGTTTTAGCTGTATTTTGAAGAATCAAGTTGAATTTCAAAGTTTTAGCCTTTGGTATCTTTGAAGCTTATTTCTTCTTCGAGTATAGAAAAGTACTCTATTCTCTGAGTATAGCTGCCACAAGAAGTAGAAAGTGGATTAAGTCCACTAAGAAGACCGAGAAGAATAAGTTTAGAATAGGTTGAAGTCTGGTCTGGGAATGGGCAGTGGTTCAAGTTCTAGTTCGGATAGCTCTGGATATGTAAGATGTGGTAAGCCACACAAAGGGTTTTGTCAGTTTGGGACTACAGTTTATTACAGATGTGGACAAGAGGGACATATAGAACATGAGTGTCATAATGCAATCAGGATGGAACAGTCCCAACAGAAGGCTTCTGGCAGTGTAGCTCAGCCAGCAACTTTAGCCACATCTCAGGGCAGAGAGCGAGGTAGAGGAAGAGGGATGGCCTCTTCTCCAACAGATTCCCAAGGAGAAGGTCCTTCAGCACCAGCACGAATCTTGATCATGATACAGGAGGAAGCAAACACATCAAACACAATAGTGTCAAGTAAACTCATTATTGGGTGTTCTAATGTGTATGCTCTTATGGACCCTGGTGCCCCTCATTTTTTTGTTTCATCGAGGGCCGTAGGTAGTTTGGATTGGATAGCTTCTAGGCTAGAGTGTCCTCTTTGGGTCAATGGGCCTAAGTGTAATTCGTTTGTGACAAAGATAGTCTGGCAGTTCAATCCAGTTATAGTTGAGGACATGTGCCTTCTAGCCGACCTTGTATTTTTAGATTTGACGTCATTCTAGAGATGGATTGGCTCTCTACTCATAGTGTTACCTTGGACTGTAAAGACAAGGTAGTTAAGTTTAGAGAACAAGATGGATCAAATGATGTCATTTAAAGGGACAAGTCATGTATATCTAGAGGTTTGATATCTGCCTTTGTAACGCCCCGGAAATCCGGACCGCTACCGGCGCTAGGATTCAGGTCGGCTTAAGGCCGCCGGAACCCGTAGCAAGCCTACATACATCCTGTTTACCTGTTTAATCCCATACATGATCAACAAACATACATAAGAATTAAAAACTTTTCTTTTTCTTCATTCACCAAACTCAACCTGTGCATGCATCATCAAAGCCTCAAGGGCTATACATCATATGGTGAGTTGGTTTACATCAATATCAAAACACAAGATCATGTACATACCAAGGGATTAACATATACTATGGTCAAGCACAACTCTATCCTCAACAACATAATTACATAAACATAACTGTTCAAATCTTTACATTACATTCTTATCATTTGTCATGTCCACATACTCTAGCTATTACATACATATGACTTTTCTCTTCTTTTCTTCTCTATCAATCCCGTACCTGCAAACCTGGGGTTAGGGGAGAGGGGTGAGCTAAAAGCCCAGTGAGCAGAAACTAAAAACATTATATTAAAGTTCATGCTTTCATGGAATGCATCATATCACAAACAATTCACATCAAGGGTGAACCTGTCACCAATTAGTCCCAACATAGTCTCGTGCCAGGCCGTAGCATGGGGTCCTGGTCTTCCTGTCATAACATACATAAAGTCTTGTGCCAGGCCGTAGCATGGGGTCCTGGTCTTCCTGTCATAACATATATAAAGCCTCGTGCCAGGCCGTAGCATGGGGTCCTGGTCTTCCTGTCATAACATATATAAAGCCTCGTGCCAGGCCGTAGCATGGGGTCCTGGTCTTCCTGTCATACATACATAAAGTCTCGTGCCAGGCCGTAGCATGGGGTCCTGGTCTTCCTGTTATATCATATATTAAGTCTCGTGGACTAATTGGATCATACAGCATTCACCCACAACCACAAAATAAAATGCAATGCGACATATTCGTGAACTAATGCAATCAGCCTATTACATGTCATCATGATGCATGAAACATGCTCAAAACATTTAATTGCTTGATTTAAAACATTAAGCTTGTTTCCACTCACCTCTGGCTAGCTCTGACCAGACACTGAAGCAGCTCACTCACTGCTGGGGTCCTCGGTTCCTCGGGTCCGAACCTACACAGGTGGACTCCAATGAGGGACCAAACATATATAAACACAACTCTAATATATCCCCCAAAAACCCCCTAAAACATCATGAAAACATCACAGAAAATATGCATGAAATGGCTGAACAGGGCACCTTCGGCGGCACCTTCGGCGGCCGAAAGCCCCAGACAGAGACGAAACTCAGCTAGGTTCGGCGGCACCTTCGGCGGCCGAAAGTGCCAGACAGAGACGAAAGTCTCTTTTCGGGGGCACCTTCGGCAGCCGAAAGCTGCCTCCACAAGGGGGGTTCGGCGGCCGAAACTCCCTTCGGCTGCCGAACCTGGTTTCTGCCAAACGGCAGAAACTTGGTTCGAATGAACCTCCTGCCTCCCAAAACCATAAATCATGCATATTTCTCAACTAAAACACACATACAAGTTCCTAGGGGCCTCAAACATGCATATACCCCATCTACAATACTTCATTCACACACAAACAAGCTACATTGCTCAAAAATCACAACTTAAACCCATAAACCTACACATGAACTAAACATGCCTTTAATCCCCAAGGATCTTCATAAAACTTGTGTCAAGCATAAAAAGAGTTCAAGATCGACCCTTACCTCTTGAAGATCGAGAGTAGAGGCGATCTAACTTGGAGTTGGAAGAGATCTAGCTCCTTGGGCCTCCAAGCTCAAAACTTGCTCAAAACTCGATTCAAAAGCTTAAAACTTCAAAGCAAGATGAAAACTCGTTAAAACCATGAAAGATCTAGAGGAAACACTCAAGATCGAGGGAGGAACGGTGGAGACTCACCTTGGCCGACAATGGGAGAGAAAAAGCTCGCCCGTGCGGACCAAGGGGACCCTTTTATAGTGGCTGGCCAGGCCACGTTCGGGGGCCGAATGTGCCTCCGCATCCATGCAATGTTCGGCGGCCGAACATAAGGTTCGGCGGCCGAACCTGCACTTCCCTCACTTAGACTTTCGGGGGCCTAACGTGCCTCCCAAAGTCCATGCATGTTCGGCGGCCGAAAGTGAGTTTCGGCGGCCGAACCTGGGTTTTTTCCTTAAAGAATTTTCATGCAAAAACTTATTTAAAATCATACTTAAAACATTAAAATACATGAAAACATATTATAAAAACATGCTTTTACCCTTCTAGAGGTTTCCGACACCCAAATTCCACCGGACGGTAGGAATTCCGATACCGGAGTCTAGCCGGGTATTACAGCCTTACAGGCTCATAGGTTGCTTAGGAGGAGTTATCAAGGGTTTCTTACTCATGTTAGAGAGTTTGATGGTCAGGTCAAGGAAGCAGCTTCAGTGCATTTGATTAGGGAGTTTCTCAATATTTTTCTAAATGACTTGCCAAATTTACCACTTGATAGAGAAATAGAGTTTGAAATCAAAGTGTTTTCAAGAACTAGACCCATCTTTATTCCTCTCTATAGGATGGCACCTGCCGAGTTGAAAGAGTTAAAGAAACAGTTGCAAGAGTTGGTAGATAAATGTTTCATCCAACCTAGTAACTCACCTTAGGATGCTTCAATGTTGTTTGTGAAAAATAAGGATCCCTAAGACTTTGTATTGACTACAAACAGTTGAACAAAGTCAATACTAAGAATAAGTATCATTTATCCAGGATCAATGATCTATTTGACTAGCCAGCAGAAGCTGGTTGTTTCTCCAAAATAGATTTGAGATCTGTGTATTATCAATTAAGAATCAGAGAAGAAGACATACCTAAGACAAATTTCAGGACCAAATATGGGCATTATGAGTTCCTAGTAATACCATTCAGACTGACCAATGCCTCTGCAGCATTCATAGATCTCATGACTAATGCCCCTGCAGCATTCATGGATCTCATAAATAGAATTTTCAGACAATTTCTGGATCACTTTATTATTGTCTTTATTGACGATATCTTAGTGTATTCTAGAAATATAAAGGAGCATGCCCATCATCTGATAAGAGTGTTGCAGACCCTGAGAGAACACGGGTTGTATGCTAAGTTTTCTAAATGTGAGTTTTGATTGAGGAGTATCTCTTTCTTAGGACATGTAGTATCATAAAATGGAATCAAGGTAGACCCTAAGAAAGTAGAAGCAGTAGCTAACCGGTCCATACCCACTACAGTACACAGAGATCAAAAGCTTTTTGGGTTTGACAGGTTACTATAGGAGATTCTTTTAAGATTTTTCCAAAATAGTTGTCTTATGACCGGTTTGACCCAGAAAAAGCAAAAATTTGTCTAGTCAAATCAGTGTAAGGAGAGTTGTTAAGAGTTAAAGAGAAAGTTAATGTCAGCATTAGCTCTGCCTACAAGTAATAAGGATTTCACAGTGTTCTGTGATGCATTC
This sequence comes from Manihot esculenta, assembly GCF_001659605.2. Taxonomy (NCBI): domain Eukaryota; kingdom Viridiplantae; phylum Streptophyta; class Magnoliopsida; order Malpighiales; family Euphorbiaceae; genus Manihot; species Manihot esculenta. The sequence goes on along the minus strand of NC_035165.2, from coordinate 24,847,490 downwards.
TAAGTGTGACTAGGTTTTATGTGTTGATACAGAATGATAGGGTAATAGCTTATGCTTTTAGAAAGTTAAAGAAGAACGAGTTAAATTATCCTACACATGATCTAGAGATGGCAACTCTGATCTTTACACTCAAGATGTGGAGGCACTACCTGTATGGGGTGAAATATGAGATCTTTATAGATCATAAAAGTTTGCAATACATCTTTGTAATACCCGGCTAGAATCCGGCACCGGAATTCCTATTGTTTGGTGGAATCCGGGGTGTTGGGATTCTATCTAAGGGTAGGAGTTATGTTTTCTAAGTGTTATGCGGTGTTTTATGGTTTTATAGTTCTATAGTTTTTGAGTTTTGAAGAGAAAATGGTTCATGGAGACAGGAGCCAAGTTCGGCCGCCGAAGATAAGTTCGGCCGCCGAAAGTGCCCAATATTCGGCTTCCGAATTCAGGTTCGGCCCCCGAATGTTGCATGGTTTTGCATGCGATTCGGCAGCCGAAGCTGAGTTGCTTAGCCAGCAGTTTTGTATCCCTTAGTCAGCATTTTGGACAGGTGTTATCACCAGATCATGTCCAGAAGTTGGTCACATCTCCCATGCTTTATCTGCACGCTTTGAGCTGCTCAGGCTAAGGGTTTCACAGGTGTGGAAAGTTTTGAAGGGAAAACAAACTTAGTTTTGAATGTTTTGAAGCAAAAAGCTCCGTTTGTGCGAGTTTGAGAGTTTGAGGAGAGTTGGTCCGTTTTCCTTAGTTCAGAGTGTTCAGCTTCTTGTTACAGGAGGTAAGTAATGCTCTTGAACCTGTTTATGTGTTTTCTGAAGGTTTTATGGAAGTTAAGGGAGAGAGATGCATGTTTAAGTGAGAAGTAGTGGTTTTGATGAGTTATGCATGTATACATGTTTCTGTGTTATGTTTGATTTGTTGTTTGGGGTTATTAGATAGTTTTGGACCCCTGTGATCATATACGTGAGTATATGTGTGTTGAGGAGTTGGAGTATATATGGTTTGAGTGGTTGAAGGGAAGGAGAAGATGGTTTGCCGTTGAAGCTGAGTTCTGGATGAACTCAGGTTCGGCAGCCGAAGGTTCATTCGGCCGCCGAACCTCCTGCATGGTAGCTTGGTTGCCATAGCTTGCCCCCGAGTGTTTTTGCATGTTCGGCTCTGTTTGGGGGATTCGGCCGCCGAAGATGCCGCCGAAGGTGCTTGAGTTTCGTCTCTGGAGAGGACATTCGGCCGCCGAACCTGCCGCCGAAAGTGTCCTGTCCAGCTTTCTTTTGCATGCTTTGCATGCGTTTTAGAGTGAGATTAAGGGGAGTTTTGGGGAGTTTCATAGAGTTATTTCTACGTTTGTTTGGTCCCTCATTTGAGTCCATCTGTATAGGTACAGACCAGAGGAACCAGAGAGAGCAGCAGTGAGTACTGCTCCAGAGGTTCAGAGCCTGCAGAGTCAGTCAGTCCAGATAGCCAGAGGTGAGTGGAACTAAACTGATGACTTTTAATTGAACTACAAACTGCTTTTAGCATATCTCATGCATCATGTTTATGCCATAGGATTGATTGCATTAGTATTCACGAATATGTTGCATTGCATCGTTATTTGGTGATGTGAGTGAATGCTGAATGATCCAATAGTCTCAGACAGGAAGTCCAGGAGCCTTTGACTACGCCCTGGCAAGTATAGCAAAGACCAGGAGCCTTTGACTACGCCCTGGCAGGTATATAGCAAAGTCCAGGAGCCTTTGACTACGCCCTGGCAATGGTAAGTTCACAGGTGTTATATACACATATACATATATGACAGGAAGACCAGGTGCTCGATTCTACGCCCTGGCACAGAGTTACTGGGACTATGTGGTGACAGGTTTACTCTTGATGTGGCTTGTCTGTGATATGGTGCATTCCATGAGATCATATTTTACTGAGATGTTTTACTGTTCTACTCACTGGGCTATAGAGCTCATCCCACTCCCTTAACCCCAGTTTTGCAGGTTCAGTGTACAGTGTACAGGGACAGTCCAGCAGAGAACAGGAAAAGTAAAGAGATCTGTAATAGCTTAGAGTGGACATGTAATATTAACGAGATGTAATAGTTGTTGCTTGACCTAGTGATGTATGTTTTGTACATGATCTGTATATGTATATATGTTTTCCTGTATGTGAAAACCAGGCTTAACAGGTATGAGTTAACCCATCTAGAGCAAGCTCTAGTCAGGGATACAGAGTACAGAGTACATGAGTACAGAGTACAGAGATAGTGCATGCACAGGTTAAGCCTTGGTCAGAAAAGAGTTTTTATGTTCACAGAAAATGTATGATCATGTATGAGTTTTACAGGTACACAGAGAGTATAGCAGGCTTGCTACGGGTTCTGGCGGCCTTAAGCCGACCTGAATCCTAGCGCCGGTGACGGTCCATTTTGGGGTCGTTACAGATTGGTATCAGAGCCCTAGGTTCACATGATCGGACCTATAGAGACAGTGTTGGGCTCAGACAGGTTAGTAGTGGTCAAGCACAATAGGAAATCATGTCCACTAGGATAGGGTCTTGAGTCCTATCTGCTATGATATGCCATGAGTGTTGTATGTGTATGATTGATATGTGATGTTTATGTGCTAAAGTGGTATGTTATATGTTGTGTTTCCAGAGTAAAGATGCGAGGAACTCGTCGATCAGCTCGATTGACTGGAGTCCCACCAGAGAATGAGAGACCAGCTGCTCGTCCTCCTGCATTGCCAAGGGCAAGGTCTCAGAGATCTAGCAGGGAAGGTACGTCAATAGACCCTAGAAGGTCTGTTGATGAGAGCAGAAGAGGAACAGCTAGGGGAGGAAGATCAGAGGAAAGGAGGGAAGCTATGGAGATTGATCAGTCTAGAGATGACAGTATGGGTATCGGCAGTTTTGAGGAAGGTATGGGAGAGTCGCAGGGAGGTGCTCAGACCTCAGGTTTTGGCTATCCAGAGTATCCGATGGGAGGTATGTCGGAGTACTCGAGTTTTGTGCCATATCCTCCTTATATGCCTTATATGCCTTATCCTTACTATCCACCATATCCTATGTATCCATCTTCCCCTACCCATCCAAGTGCAGCACACCTAGAGCCAAATGAACCAAATGAACCAGTACTACCACCAGAACTAGTAGCCCCTGTTGTTGACAGACATGAACCTAGCTCATCTGGAGGTAAAGTCCAAATGACGGAGTATTTGAAATTGGATGCTCCTAAATACAACACAGGAGATGATCCATTTGATTACCTCAGAGCAGTTAGGATGATAACCAGTGAATTGGGAGCAGATGATAGGAGAGCCATTGAGATGGCAGGTTTCACAATAAAATGCAAGAAAGCCAGAGAATGGATTAAGAATTATGTGGAGCCTAGAATGGACAGTATGTCATGGGAAGAGTTCGCCAATGAGTTTGCAGGGTGGGCTTTTCCTGACAGTTCGAGGGAGATGAAAGTAATTGAATTTGAACAGTTGAGACAGACAGATGAGATGAGTGTTGATGAATTCACAGATAAGTTCCTAGATTTGCTTCAGTATGTGGGTCAAGCCTATGATACTGATCAGAAGAAAGCAAGGAGATATACTATGAGACTGCATCCCAGGTATGCTTCCTTGATTCTTCCAGCAGAAAAGGAGAGTTTCCATACCATCGTAGACGCAGCCAGGAAAATGGAAGCTAGTGCCAATATTCAGAAACAGTCAAAGGCACAGGCTTCGGGTTCGAAAGTCCCCACACCAAGTAGTAAAAGATGGGATAGAGCAAAAGGAACAAAGAGTAAGTTCTGGAGTAAAGTCAAGTCAGGTCTGGGAATAGGTAGTGGCTCAAGCTCTGGCACAGCTCCAGTCTGCAGACGATGCGGAAAACCACATGGAGGAGTTTGTCGGTTGGGATCTACAGCTTGTTTTCGATGTGGACAGGAAGGGCATATTGCTCGGGATTGTCCGCAGATGACTTTTGCACCATCCCAGCAGATGAGTTCAGGCAGTGTGGTACAGCCAGTTGTACGGCCAGCAGCTCCAGTCATGCCTCAGACTAGTGGCAGAGGTAGAGGGAGAGGGGCAGCCTCTACTTCAGCAGCAGGTTCCCGAGGTGGAAATCCGGTAGCCCCAGCACGGATTTTCACAGTGACACAGGAGGAGGCTAACACGTCGAACACAGTGGTGTCAGGTAATCTCGTCATTGGGTGTTCAGATGTGTATGCTTTGATGGACCCCGGTGCTTCTCATTCCTTTATTGCTTCGAGAGCCATAGAGCGATTGGGTTTGATCAGTTCTGAGTTAGAGTATCCTCTCTGGGTCAGTGGACCTAGATGTGACCCATCAGTGGCAGTGTCAGTCTGTCGGTTCAGTCCAGTATTCATAGAGGGTAGATGCCTTCCAGCTGACCTTGTGGTTCTAGATTTGACAGATTTTGATGTCATTCTAGGGATGGATTGGTTATCTACATATAGTGCTACGTTGGACTGTCGAGAGAAGCTAGTGAGTCTCAGAGACCAGGATGGGTCAGAGTGTGTCTTCAGAGGAGACAGGAGAGGTACACCCAGAGGTATGATTTCAGCCCTTCAGGCTCGTCGTTTGCTTAGGAGGGGTTGTCAGGGGTTTCTAGCTCATGTGAGAGAGCTAGACAGTCAGGTGAGGGAACCAGCCACAGTACCAGTAGTTCGAGAGTTTCTCGATGTGTTCCCAGACGATTTGCCAGGACTACCACCTGATAGGGAGATAGGGTTTGACATTGAGTTACTGCCAGGTACCAGACCTATCTCTATTCCTCCCTACAGGATGGCGCCAGCTGAGTTAAAAGAATTGAAAGAACAGTTGCAGGACTTGGTAGATAAGGGTTTCATCCGCCCTAGTACCTCACCTTGGGGTGCTCCAGTGCTCTTTGTCAGAAAGAAGGATGGATCCCTTAGACTTTGTATCGACTACAGACAGTTGAACAAGGTCACTATCAAGAATAGGTATCCCTTACCACGGATTGATGATCTATTTGACCAGCTAGCTGGAGCAGGTTGTTTCTCGAAAATAGATCTGAGATCTGGGTATCATCAGTTGAGAGTCAGAGAGGCAGATGTGCCTAAGACAGCTTTTCGGACCAGATATGGGCATTATGAGTTCTTAGTGATGCCGTTCGGGTTGACTAACGCCCCTGCAGCATTTATGGATCTCATGAACAGGGTATTCAGTGAGTTTCTGGATCACTTTGTCATTGTGTTTATCGATGATATCTTAGTGTATTCCAGAGATGCAGAGGAGCATGCCCAGCATCTGAGGATCGTTTTGCAGACACTGAGAGAGCATGGTTTATATGCCAAGTTCTCGAAGTGTGAGTTTTGGTTACGGAGCATTGCCTTCTTGGGACATGTGGTATCAGCAGAGGGTATTGAGGTAGACCCCAAGAAGATAGAGGCTGTAGCTAACTGGCCCAGACCCACGACAGTGACTGAGATTAAAAGCTTTCTGGGATTGGCAGGTTACTACAGGAGGTTCGTTCAGAACTTCTCAAAGATAGCAGCTCCTATGACCAAATTGACTCAGAAGAACCAGAAGTTTATCTGGTCAGACCAGTGTGAAGAGAGCTTTGAGGAGCTCAAGAGGAGATTGACAACAGCACCAGTGTTAGCTCTGCCTGTCAGTAATGAAGAGTTCACAGTGTTCTGTGATGCATCTCGAGTGGGATTGGGTTGTGTATTGATGCAGAGTGATAGAGTCATAGCTTATGCTTCTAGACAGTTGAAGAAGCACGAGTTGAATTACCCTACCCATGACCTAGAGATGGCAGCAGTTATCTTTGCACTTAAGATGTGGCGGCATTACCTCTACGGGGTGAAATGCGAGATCTTCACCGATCACAAGAGTTTACAGTACATCTTAAGTCAGAGAGAGCTGAATTTGAGGCAGAGAAGGTGGGTCGAATTGCTCAGTGATTATGATTGTAAAATCCAGTATCATCCGGGTAAGGCGAATGTTGTCGCAGACGCCCTAAGCCGGAAGTCACTAGGCAGTTTATCCCATATAGCAGCAGAGCGGAGACCAGTTGTGAGGGAGCTTTATAAGCTCTTTGACGAGGGATTACAGTTAGAGTTGTCTGGTACAGGTGCGTTGATAGCACAGATGAGAGTGACACCTGTGTTTCTGGAGCAGATAGCTCAGAGACAGCATGAGGACCCTGAGTTGATGAAAATTGCCAGGACTGTTCAGTCAGGCAATAGTGTAGAGTTCAGATTTGACAGCAAAGGGATCCTTCGCTATGGGAGTCGACTTTGTGTACCAGATAGGGGCAGTGTGAAGGAAGACATTATGAGGGAAGCTCATAATGCGAGGTATAGTGTTCACCCAGGAGCCACCAAGATGTATCAGGATCTGAAAAGGGTCTATTGGTGGCCAGCCATGAAGAAAGAAGTGGCGCAGTTCGTGACAACCTGTGAGGTTTGTCAGAGGGTGAAATTAGAGCATCAGAAACCAGCCGGAATGCTTAACCCATTACCGATTCCAGAATGGAAATGGGAGAACATAGCCATGGATTTTGTAGTGGGTTTACCAGTAGCGTCCAACAGGATAGACTCGATATGGGTGATTGTGGACAGACTCACAAAATCTGCTCATTTTCTTCCAGTACGGAGTAACTATTCTGTGGATAAATTGGCACAGGTCTATCTGGATGAGATAGTGAGATTACATGGAGTTCCAGTGTCTATAGTTTCAGACAGAGGACCTCAGTTTACCTCTCGCTTTTGGCGGAGTCTGCAAAGTGCAATGGGCACGAGATTAGATTTTAGTACTGCTTTCCACCCACAGACTGATGGACAGTCAGAGAGGACCATCCAGACCATAGAGGATATGCTTCGACTATGTGTGTTAGACTTTGGCGGTTCTTGGAGGCAGCATCTACCTTTGGTGGAGTTTGCCTACAATAACAGCCATCATGCTAGCATAGGGATGGCTCCTTATGAAGCTTTGTATGGGAGGAAGTGCAGATCCCCTGTTTGTTGGGACGAGATAGGAGAGAAGGCTCTTGCAGGGCCAGAGTTAGTAGACATTACCAGTAGAATGGTGCCCATGATCAGAGAGAGAATTAGAACAGCTCAGAGTAGACAGAAAAGTTATGCAGACGTTCGCAGAAAGCAGTTAGAGTTTCAAGAGGGTAATTGGGTATTGCTGAAAGTGTCTCCAATGAAAGGAGTGGTTCGTTTTGGAAAGAAAGGTAAATTAGCTCCACGGTACATTGGACCCTTTGAGGTGTTGCAGAGGATCGGAAATGTGTCGTATAAGCTGGATTTACCTGCTTCTATGGAGAGAATTCACCCGGTATTTCATGTTTCTATGCTACGACAGTTTGTGTCAGATCCGAATCAGGTTCTGAGTGAACCTGAGGTGGAGATTCATACGGATCTCACCTATATAGAGCAGCCAGTGCGGATTCTAGACACGCAGATCAGACAGCTAAGGAACAAGGAGATTCCGATGGTGAAAGTTCTATGGAACCACCATAATCTAGAAGAGTGCACCTGGGAGACGCGGGAGTCTATGCTCCAGCAGTATCCATATTTGTTTTGAGGTTAGTTTTCTCCGTTTCATGTGGTAATTGTGTGTTTTAGGAACCTTCGAGGACGAATGTTCTTAAGGAGGGGAGAATGTAATACCCGGCTAGAATCCGGCACCGGAATTCCTATTGTTTGGTGGAATCCGGGGTGTTGGGATTCTATCTAAGGGTAGGAGTTATGTTTTCTAAGTGTTATGCGGTGTTTTATGGTTTTATAGTTCTATAGTTTTTGAGTTTTGAAGAGAAAATGGTTCATGGAGACAGGAGCCAAGTTCGGCCGCCGAAGATAAGTTCGGCCGCCGAAAGTGCCCAATATTCGGCTTCCGAATTCAGGTTTGGCCCCCGAATGTTGCATGGTTTTGCATGCGATTCGGCAGCCGAAGCTGAGTTGCTTAGCCAGCAGTTTTGTATCCCTTAGTCAGCATTTTGGACAGGTGTTATCACCAGATCATGTCCAGAAGTTGGTCACATCTCCCATGCTTTATCTGCACGCTTTGAGCTGCTCAGGCTAAGGGTTTCACAGGTGTGGAAAGTTTTGAAGGGAAAACAAACTTAGTTTTGAATGTTTTGAAGCAAAAAGCTCCGTTTGTGCGAGTTTGAGAGTTTGAGGAGAGTTGGTCCGTTTTCCTTAGTTCAGAGTGTTCAGCTTCTTATTACAGGAGGTAAGTAATGCTCTTGAACCTGTTTATGTGTTTTCTGAAGGTTTTATGGAAGTTAAGGGAGAGAGATGCATGTTTAAGTGAGAAGTAGTGGTTTTGATGAGTTATGCATGTATACATGTTTCTGTGTTATGTTTGATTTGTTGTTTGGGGTTATTAGATAGTTTTGGACCCCTGTGATCATATACGTGAGTATATGTGTGTTGAGGAGTTGGAGTATATATGGTTTGAGTGGTTGAAGGGAAGGAGAAGATGGTTTGCCGTTGAAGCTGAGTTCTGGATGAACTCAGGTTCGGCAGCCGAAGGTTCATTCGGCCGCCGAACCTCCTGCATGGTAGCTTGGTTGCCATAGCTTGCCCCCGAGTGTTTTTGCATGTTCGGCTCTGTTTGGGGGATTCGGCCGCCGAAGATGCCGCCGAAGGTGCTTGAGTTTCGTCTCTGGAGAGGACATTCGGCCGCCGAACCTGCCGCCGAAAGTGTCCTGTCCAGCTTTCTTTTGCATGCTTTGCATGCGTTTTAGAGTGAGATTAAAGGGAGTTTTGGGGAGTTTCATAGAGTTATTTCTACGTTTGTTTGGTCCCTCATTTGAGTCCATCTGTATAGGTACAGACCAGAGGAACCAGAGAGAGCAGCAGTGAGTACTGCTCCAGAGGTTCAGAGCCTGCAGAGTCAGTCAGTCCAGATAGCCAGAGGTGAGTGGAACTAAACTGATGACTTTTAATTGAACTACAAACTGCTTTTAGCATATCTCATGCATCATGTTTATGCCATAGGATTGATTGCATTAGTATTCACGAATATGTTGCATTGCATCGTTATTTGGTGATGTGAGTGAATGCTGAATGATCCAATAGTCTCAGATAGGAAGTCCAGGAGCCTTTGACTACGCCCTGGCAAGTATAGCAAAGACCAGGAGCCTTTGACTACGCCCTGGCAGGTATATAGCAAAGTCCAGGAGCCTTTGACTACGCCCTGGCAATGGTAAGTTCACAGGTGTTATATACACATATACATATATGACAGGAAGACCAGGTGCTCGATTCTACGCCCTGGCACAGAGTTACTGGGACTATGTGGTGACAGGTTTACTCTTGATGTGGCTTATCTGTGATATGGTGCATTCCATGAGATCATATTTTACTGAGATGTTTTACTGTTCTACTCACTGGGCTATAGAGCTCATCCCACTCCCTTAACCCCAGTTTTGCAGGTTCAGTGTACAGTGTACAGGGACAGTCCAGCAGAGAACAGGAAAAGTAAAGAGATCTGTAATAGCTTAGAGTGGACATGTAATATTAACGAGATGTAATAGTTGTTGCTTGACCTAGTGATGTATGTTTTGTACATGATCTGTATATGTATATATGTTTTCCTGTATGTGAAAACCAGGCTTAACATGTATGAGTTAACCCATCTAGAGCAAGCTCTAGTCAGGGATACAGAGTACAGAGTACAGAGATAGTGCATGCACAGGTTAAGCCTTGGTCAGAAAAGAGTTTTTATGTTCACAGAAAATGTATGATCATGTATGAGTTTTACAGGTACACAGAGAGTATAGCAGGCTTGCTACGGGTTCTGGCGGCCTTAAGCCGACCTGAATCCTAGCGCCGGTGACGGTCCATTTTGGGGTCGTTACAATCTTGAGTCAGAGAGAGTTGAACTTGAGATAGAGGAGATATGTAGAACTGCTTAATGATTATAATTACAAAATCCAGTATCATCCGAGTAAAGCAAATGTAATGGTAGATGCTCTTAGCCGGAAATCACTTGATAGTTGATCCCATATCTCATTGGGAAGGAGACCAATGGTGAAAGAGTTTTATAGGCTTGTTAATAAAGACTTACAGCTGGAGTTGTCTAGTATAGGTGCTTTGGTGGCACAAATGAAAGTGACATATATATTTTGAGAACAAGTGGCACAAAAACAACACAAGGACCCAAAGTTGGTGAAAATAGTAGGAGCAGTTCAACAAGATAAGAATGGTGATTTCAGATTCGACAATAACGGGATTCTCCATTATGGAAATAGATTATGTATACCATATGACATAGGTTTAAAAGGAAACATTATGAGAGTGGCTCATAATGTCAGGTACAATGTCCACTCTGGAGCCACCAAGATGTATCAGGATCTGAAGAAAGTGTATTGGTAGCCTTTTATGAAGAGAGAAGTGGCTCAGTTTGTGTCCTCTTGTGAGGTGTGTCAGAGGGTGAAGTTAGAACATCAGAAGCCAGCTAGAATGCTCAACCCACTATCGATTTCAAAATAAAAATGGAAAAATATAGCAATGGATTTTATAGTGGGATTACCAGTAACTTTCAACAGACATGACTCTATATGGATAATAGTAGACAGATTGACCAAATCTGCTCACTTTATTCCTTTCAGGAGTGGTTACTCTATGGACAAATTGGTACAGATCTATATTGAAAAAATCATTAGGTTGCATGGGGCTTTAGTTTCTATAGTATCAGATAGAGAATCCAAGTTTACCTCCAGATTTTGACGAAGTCTGCAGAATGCTTTCGGCACAAGGTTAGATTTTAACACTACTTTCCACCACAGATTGATGGACAATCAAAAATGACCATCCAAACTATAGATGATATGTTAAGGGTGTGTGTGCTAGACTTTGGTGGTTCTTAGAGGCAACATCTACCATTGTTGGAGTTTGCCTATAACAATACTTACCATACTAGTATTGGGATGGTTTTCTATGGAGCTTCATATGAGAGGAAGTGCAGGTCACCTGTTTGTTGGAAAGAAGTAGGAGAAAGGGCTTTAGCAGGGTCAGAATCGATAGATATCACCAACAGGGTGGTGACCATCACTACAAAAAGAATCAGAACAGCTGTGAGTAACTAAAAGAGCTATGTAGACATTCGTAGAAAGCAAGTTATCTTTCAAGAGGGAGATATGGTATTGCTTAAGGTGTCTTCTATGAAAGGAGTGATTCGTTTTGGAAAGAAATGTAAATTAGCTCCAAGGTACATTGAACCCTTCAAAATCCTACAAAAGATTGGAAATGTATCTTGCAAATTAGATTTACATACTTTTATAGAGAGAATCCATCCGATTTTTCATATTTCTATATTATGAAAATTCGTATCAAATCCGGATAAGGTTTTTAGTGAGCCTAATGTAGAAATCCTAGGAGATCTCATCTATGTTGAGCAGCTAGTACGGATCGTAGACACGCAGATCAGAAAGCTAAGAAATAAGAAAATCACGATGGTAAAACTTTTGTAAAATCACCATAATATGAAAAGTGTACCTTGGAGACTAGAGAGTCAATGCTTAAGCAGTACCCTCATCTCTTTTGAAGTAAGTTATTAAGCGATCTATTGTGTATGCTTTATGATTGCATGTATAGTTGAACATTCGAGGATGAATGTTCTTAAGGGGGGAAGAATATAATACCCGACTAAACTCCAATGTCGAAATTTCAATTTTCCGACAAAATCTCTATTGAAATTCAAAATCTTGAATCCATAAACTTTAGAAGGGTAAAATGAATTTTTATAAAATTATTTAAAGCATTTTAAAACGTGTTTAAAAAAAAGAAAGAAAATATTTTCAAATCATCAAGGTTCCACCACCGAACACAAGCTGGCAGACCTAGTTATAAAAGGCCTCCAACCCGATTTTGAGAGAAATTCTTATCTCTTCTTTCAGGAAGAGATAAGCCTAAACCCTTTTGACAATTTTGCTTGAGTTTTCTATAAAATCATTTATAAATTTATGAGTTTTACCTGTATTTTCAAGAATTAAATTGAATTTCAAAATTTTAGCCTTTGGGATCTTCAGAGCTCATCTCTTCTTCTCCTTCGAATTTCTCCTAGTTGTTGTGATTGTGTTTTCTTCAAGATGTAAGCCCGGTTTTCTCAAAACTCGTTGCTTTTGAGCTCAATATGGTTGTGTGTAGCTTGAGTTCTAGTTTTAGAAATGCATGCATCCCCTCTTAAGTTGAATCTTGAAGTGGCAAATGCACTGAGTTGATTGCATATTGATGTTTTGGTATTTCTAGAGTTGTTTTGAACCTTTTAAGTCAATGTCAGATGTTTTTATTTACTTTTGAGCTATTGCATATGGATTTGATCTCTTTTTTAAGGCTATTGGCTGAGGCAGAATTGAGTTCAGCCTTGCAGAAGAACCTAGATTCAGCCGCCGAACCTGCCTGTGAAGGCTGCCTCTTGGCCACTTAACCTGCTTCTGAAGGTTTGACATTCGAATCTGTAAAGGGACTTTAAGCTGTCGAACCTGCTGCTAAAAGTCTCATGCCTAGCCGTTCAACTCGGTTTCTGCATGTTTTCTTATATGTTTTAGGGGTTTTTTGGAATAGTTTTAAGAGTTACAAAAGTTATGTTTAGTCTCTCATTTAAGTCCATCTATGTAGGATCGAACTTGGGAGACCGTAAATATTTGTAGTGAGATAACTGCTTTAAAGTTAGGCTTGCATCAGCCAGAGATGAGTAGAACTAGACTAAACTATTATTTTAAAGAAATCAGATGTTTTAAGCATGATCATGCATCACATGCCATGTGCATATGATTATATTATTTTGCATTAGAATTCTCGAATATGATGCATTGCATAATTTACTGTTATTATGGATGGATGTTGGATGACCCACTAGCTCTCAAATATATTGTGATATGTTATGACGGATACGGAAATTCAGGTTATGGCCAATTCTATGCTCATGGCATTATGTAAGAGAAAGTTCAAGTCGAGACTCATTTTACTCTTCTGGTATTATGAATATGTTATATTATGTTTAAAAGGAAGTATGATGAGCACCCATTATGGGCCGGGTATTATTGAAGTTTATAGAGAGTTACTGGTGACAAGTCTATTTTGATGTGAATTGTTTATGTTGTGACACATTCATACGATCATACATTTTATTAAACTGCTTTTGATTATGTTTCTACTCATTATGTTCTTGTAACTTATCCCTTTTTTCTAACTCCATGTTTGCAAAACCAGAGTTAGCTTGGGAAGTTAGTGGAATTGTATGGTGTAGTTCTGATGTAATAGTATAGTTGTGGATATGTAATTCATATTATAGTTTAGAATTATATTTTTACGAGTTTTCTTTTATAATCTCTTTTTTATGATTTTCTTATATAAAAGTTTTAAAGTTTAAGTTATATTTGAATCAAACTTGAGGTATATAATGATGACCATACTAGAGCATTTGATAAGAACTCTAGTATGGACTTTACATTTTCAGTTATGTTGTATGCAAATGTTGAGTTTTGGTTAATGAGATGAAAATGTTTCTATATATTTTATAATCATGTTTGGGATTAAATCAAGTGTGACAGGATGTATAATAGACTTGCTATGGGTTTCAACGATCTTAAGTCAATTTAAACTCTAACGCAGTAGCATTTCGATTTCCGAGTCGTTACAAAATCAAAATCAAGAGAATAAATAAACTATATATTTTATAATCATGTTTAAAATTATATCAAATGTGACAGGATGTATAGTAGATTTGCTATGTGCTCCGATTATTTTAAGTGAATTTGAATCCTAACGCCGATAACAGTTCAGTGTTCGAATCGTTATAAAATCAAAATTAAAAAAATAAATAAACTAATTTCTAAAGCATTGGATTAAATTATCATTAGTTATTTTTTTTATAAAAATCATTATTATTAGTATAAAACTTAAAATCTAAGTTAATTTTTTATTAAAAAAAAAAAAAGCAATCAAAAGAAGGGCATCTGTTATGCAAGAATGAGTTGCTATTATGTTATTAGGCAAATTATTTATGTATCCTGATGTTTAACGAATTTAATTAAAATATTTTTATACTTTTGATATTATATTAAAATATTCTTGCAGTTTTATTAGTTAATCACTAAGGATATTTGTTGAAATTTTTATTTTTTTATGGTTAGTCACTCTAATTTTAGTTAGTCAATGAGTTGAGAAATCTTTTTAATTTCTTAAATGTCCTAAAAAAGAAAAACAAATAGGGAGGAGAAAAAAATTTCTTAACTAAACAAACATTCCTATTATCTGTTTTTTTTTTTATTTCTCTATTTCTCTACAAATGATATTAATGTCAGTTTCTAACGATAACGGTAATAACGAAAAAGAAAGACTTGTAAAACGGTGATAAGGAGAAAAAAAGACTTGTAAATATAAATTACAAACGTGGATAATGGGCTGGTCTAAGGATATTTGATCCCTACTTGTATTTGTTTTAGGGCATTTAGGAAATTAAAAGGGCATTTAGGAAATTAAAAAGATTTCTCTTCATTTACCAACTAAAATGAGATTAATTAATAGTAAAAAAATAAAAATTTATACAAATGTTTTTAGTGATTAATAGAATAAAATTGTAAGGTATTTTAATTCAATATCAAAAGTATAAGTACATTTTAATTAGATAAATTAAATCTCAAAACACATGTTAATAATTTGTCCTATGTCCTTTTATAGATACCATCTAATTTGGTAAGAATAGAAATAATTACTTGTTTTAGTAATTATTGAACCATATTTTTTTAGTTAAGTGTTCCTAATTTATTTAATTCTGCTCATAAATATATACAAAAAGATAAAAGGAGTTTGTTGGAGATTTAATAGCGACTCACCAACTATTTCTTATTACTTCCTTTTCTCTCTTTTTTTTTTTTGTTCTTTACTTATCACTCCATAGCTAATCTTTTCTAACTCTAACTCAAAAGAAAATATAACAAGAAGCAAAAGTTATTTTTATGTGTATAAAAGAACACTAATTAAACTCTCAATCAAACCAAGTCCAGTATTAATCCACAGCAAATGTGGCATCTTGTCAGCAATTTTTTATGGGTCCATTGCCACGTCACCCAGTCACCGCTTTCTGCTTATAAATAGCCAATCCAAACCTGGATGCTAAATTCTCACACGGTCTCTCCAAATTCACCAACCCAGTAGAGGAATTTGGGCTTTTTCTTCAGCCATCCACAGCCAACTTCTTCTTATTCTCTTCAGTTACATATAAAAAAAATTTCTTAAGCTTTCTTTTCTGTGCTTCAATGGCTCAACTAACATTATTGATTCCTCTATGCTCTCTCTTTATCGCGCATTCTTTCATATCGGGTAATAATGGCGACCTTAAAGCTTCACACTTCTCCATAAATGGTGTCTCTAGATCTTAAGATTTAATCAATTAACAGGGTTTTTTAATTTCTTCTTTTTGCAGGCGTTGTTTCAACCACCTTCACAATTACAAATAAATGTGATTATTCCGTCTGGCCGGGCATTCTCTCAAACGCTGATGCGCCGCCGCTTTCCACCACCGGTTTTGTTCTCCAAAAGGGTGAGACCATGACTATCACGGCACCAACTTCATGGGGTGGCCGCATGTGGGGTCGCACCTTCTGTTCTGAAGACTCCACTGGAAAATTTTCTTGCCTAACAGGAGATTGCGGCTCTAATAAGTTAGAATGTTCCGGCAGCGGCGCTGTTCCTCCGGCTACACTGGCGGAGTTCAAGCTCGACGGCTATGGTGGGATGGATTACTTCGATGTCAGTCTTGTGGACGGATATAATCTACCCATGCTGGTGGTGCCTCAGGGTGGCTCCGGCCAGAATTGTTCAAGCACAGGCTGCGTGGTGGATTTAAACGGCTCGTGTCCTTCGGAGCTCAAGGTTACTAGCTCAGCCGGCGACAATTTGGCTTGTAAGAGCGCGTGTGAAGCTTTCAGACAACCACAATACTGTTGTAATGGCGCGTATTCTACACCCGACACTTGCAAGCCGTCGTCATACTCTGAGATATTCAAGAACGCGTGTCCACATGCGTACAGCTACGCCTACGATGACAAGACAAGTACCTTCACATGTACAGCCGCGAACTACCTGATCACCTTCTGCCCAACCCCAAACACCAGGTAATTTTTTTCTCTTTTTACCGACTGAACGCAGTTAAACGTTAAAAGTCTAATTATGACCGTTGGAAAGTTCACAGACCGTTGGTTAAACCCGACAGGACCCGATTTATAACGTTGAAGAATATCTGAAAATTATTCTGTCAGAACTGGGATTTACGAGGTGGGACTCGTCTGTTGCGTAACTCGAGATGTTGAAGTCACTTCAGATCTACGCCGACATGAGTTGGGTTAGACAATCCCAAAGTACAGTCTTGTCAGTTTATCTAGCACCGTTGAAAGTAGGGGCATTATAGTATTTTCACCAAAATTAAATTAATGCACGTCTTTAGCTTTACGCCTCTCCCAACGTGCGGTCTCCAAAGCAGGGGACTGCGCCTGAAACCTATAGGCTTATACATACGGTGCACATTCTCCAACCCAGTTTTGTAACGGTCAGTGATGACAGCTAATTTGTTTCCCAATACCAGTGAGACACGTTGACATTACTTTATTCTAAAAAATATACGTTACAAGACTTAACGGTTATTTATTGGTCTTGAATTGTGATTTTGCAGCCAGAAGGCGTCGCAAGGTCAGAACACCGACGGTGGCAATGTTAACGCATTTGCAAACAATCCTTCAATCAACGGCACAATGGTTTACGAAGGTGCATTGGACCAAAGTGGAGCATCGCTGTCCACGTGTACTGACGTGTTAGGATCACATGGCATTGCGGGTATAGTCAGCGTCACAGTAGCAATTTGGCAGTTGAGGCATCTCTTCTGAGTTCTAACTCGCCAATTATGCTTTTCTCTCTTTGTTTTTTATATAAAAAATATATACAATGTGGGGTTGAGTAGGAAAGAAAAGGTTAGGCCCAGCGGGGATGGTACAAAAAACGCCTATCTAATTTTTCTGGTGGTATGCACTTTTCGATGCCTGGGCCATATGACCCGGTGGTGACGCGGTACTGAGTCAGGATTGAAAAGCTCACCTGTCAACCTCATATCCATTTGCCCATCTCCATTAAATCCATTACAACAAATTGTACGGACACATAGATGGTGTAAAAGAGAGGTGTGAAGCTGAGATGGAGGTTTTCTTTTTTTTTTTTTCTTTTTCCTGTTTTTTTTATAATTTTAGTTTTTTAGATCAGATAATTAGATAGTAATTTTTTTTTTTAAAAAAGGAGGGGATGGGATGTGATTCATTTGTTGGTTTCTATATCATATCAAATATGAAATTGTAACCACCACATTAGTTTGGAGGCCAATAATATGAAATTTCTCTTCTTAAATTTCAAGTTATTGTCTTGTTGTTTGATGTCATATTGCCACTTGGGCAATTTCTAAATATAACATGGAATATGCCAGCATATGAAAAAAATAAAAATTCATTAAAATAATAAATGGATTTTGGATATTATAAAATAAATCATTAGTGTCGGAGATGTGGATGGTGATGCCACTAATGACTCAATTCTTCCCAACCTACAGCTTTTTTTTTATTATTATTAGTATTAGTATTTCCTTGTCCCATAATTAATATTTATATTTAAAAACTGTATAAGAATATTTGACATTTTAATTTTATTACATACTTTTGTTTGTAAAAATACCTTACAACTTTTTATCATCATATTAATATTTTAATTCTTAATTCATTTATTTTTTAACGATATTCACACTATTATATTTCAAAATATATTATTATTATTATCAGCTATGAACATCAAATTAGTAAAAAACTTAAGGTATTTTTTTCCATGCCAATTCAATATTTAAAATCCACCTAAGGGCACTAGAAAAAGGAGAATTAATATCAAGAAATCGAGATCTTTTGGGTTAAAAAAATTAACGTATTTAATAAATATTTTAAACATTAATAAAAACGTAAATATATGGTGAAGAATTACAAAAGTTATTTAGTATTTTTTTAAAATATATGAAAATTTTATATAAATATATGAGTTTATTTTTTAAAATAATGTAAATGTATATTATAATTTTGAGGAAAAGCATAACCATAAACAGGAATTGGTGGATAAAGAACAAACCCCACAAGACCCAAAATGGTCAGAGTGAGAAATGAAAGTAAATGTCGAGCCCAATCCCAGCAAAGAGTTTGGTATGGATTATGATGTTTTGAATTTGACTAATTACTCACTCTCACGTGTTTACTTTAATTCTGTTTAATATTTTTACAAACTTAGAGCCAAATTTCAAATTTAGCAAAATGCCAATCCAATTACGTAAATTCATTCCTTTTTTTTTTAATAAATTCGACTGTATTCTTTTTTTTTTCAATTGTATTTTTTTTTGTTTGATAATTCAAACAAATACTATACGATTATAATATTTTATAAATTATAAAAAAAATTATTACTATTTTTTTTTTTTTTTTTTGCTAGAATTGAGAAGACAAGTGAATTATCCAAATGTGTGGCACATGGACAAGGCAGCTTTTCTTCGATGCGTGCGTGTTTGTCGTTGAGAACGAAAATAACGTGCCACGTTAGCCATTAACATGGGCCCTCTATGGAAGTCATTATTGATTATAGGACAAGGTTAAAAATAACTCGAAGTGTATGAATTTAAATTTAATAATCATTAAATTAAAAATATATTTAATAATCATAAATTAAATATTGATATTAAATTTTATATAAATTAATTAAAGTTCACATATTAATTATGCCCATAATTATAAAGATTTTTTGTATGAAAACTACTATTCTAAGTGATCATATTGAGACTTATAAATATTTATATATTAAGTAATTATATATTCAATTAAAATATTTATAAAAAATTGATATATTTAATAATAAGTAATTTATAAACACGCTTACTATTAAAATTACTAAAAAAAAATCAATATTAAAGTTTCAAAATTAAATAAAAATATATATCTTATTGATATGGTTAAATATATATTTCATAGCAATACGAATAATTTCAATTGATATAAATTAAAGTCCAACTTATATTAAATATATCAAATATTATAATATCAATGTTTATTATTGTAAGTATGTATAAGATAAAAAAATAAATTATAATTGTAATAATAAATTAATAACAATAATTTAAAATTTATTGTATATATTTTTATTACTAAATATAAAATAGTGATTTATTCAATTTTTGACAATAAATAAAAATTGTATATGTCACTGGTTTGAGGACACTGTCCCTTTCTAACATAGTTTTGCTATTGTGTTAGTAAAAGAGTTTGACTGTCCAAAGCACACATTTGAAGAAACATGCCGAACTAAAGAGAGAATTCTGAAAAGACAAAAAGCATAACGGGAGATTAAGCCTCTGATTATTTGTGAAAATAATTAATATTTAAAAAGTATTTTTATTATTTAATTTAATTTAAAAAATAAAATATATTAATAAGATTTTTAAAATTTAAAAAAATTATTAAAAAGAAAAAATTATTTTTTTAAAATGATTTTATTTTTTATTTAATTTGAAAAATATTTTATATTTAATTTTTCTGAAAATCTTAAATATAAAAAAATATGAACAATATTTTTTTAAAATATTTTTTGTAAAGCAAACAAAACATAAATATTGTTTTTTACCATTGGAACTATTTGATGGTTTGATTTAAAATTAAAATTAATTAGAAATTAATTAATTTCATTTAAAATGAAAAATACATCAGAATCAAAAAGTCCAGAGCTAAGTTGAAATTAACTAAAATTAATTAATCATATTAATATCAAATTCATTTTTCATTTCTAGGTTGCGTTTGTTTAAATAAAGGGTAAACTGTAATTTAGTCCCTCTGGTTTAGTGAAATACAACCTTTCGTCCCTCTATTTTAAAAAACTTTCAATTTAGTCACTGTGATTTTTAAAAACTATGTCATTGGTCCCTCCCGTTACATTTTCAGTTAAATCACCGTTAATTTTAATTAAAAGACTAAAATACCCATAACAGCTTCTTCACTCCTGACCTCACCTGCTTCTTTCCAAATGGCCACTTCGGCATTCAGCTTCTTCACTCCTTATTTGCACTGCTGCTTGCATGAAATCAAATACAGAAGAAGAAGAAGAAGGAGGAGGAAAAGAAGATCGGGAAGAAGAAGATCGAGAAGAAGAAGAAGAAGAAAAAGAAGAAGAAAAACCTTTATATCTCTGAAATGGACAAGTGTTTTAACTCTTTGCTGTGACAAATTCATGTTAGCTAGTGACTTTGTCATTGGTGGAGTTGTGGACTAGTGATTATTTATGTGATCTCTGTTGTGTAATCTTCTATTTGGTGCCTTCAAACTTTTTGTTTTTGATGTTCAATGGATTTGCAATCATTGCTGCCCTTTGAGCATGTCAAATTAGAGAATGTGCAGTTGTTTTTAAGCTATTCCTTTATGTCTTTATGCTGTTAATTTTATTAATGATGTTTATGGCTTATATTTTTGCAGGATTTTTTGAGCGATTTCGTGGAATTCTTCATGAAGGAGAAATTGACAAGCGGGTGCAGTTTTTGATTGAAGGCCTTTTTGCCATTAGAAAAGCCAAATTTCAGGTGCAGTCTTCTGCCTCATATTGATTCTTTGTATGATAGTATTTGCAAGGTATGCAATAACCTAAAATGCTCTTTTGAATGGATGCATCTGCAGGGGTACCCTGCTGTACGTCAAGAGCTGGACCTTGTAGAGCAGGAAGACCAGTTAACACATGAGATATCACTCCAGGAGGACATAGATCCCAAGATCACTCTTGGTATGCTTTGGGACATTAACTTTCATTTACCATTTCATCATATACCCTTTATATAGTCCTAATTTTTTTTTTTGGGTTCAGATATTTTCAAGCCAGATCCTAATTTCCTTGAAAATGAGAAGCGCTATGAAGAATTAAGGAAAAACATCCTTGGTGAGGAGTCTGCGGATGAAGAAGGTTCTGATGCAGCTTCAGGTGATGAGGATGATGATGAGGAGGAGGATGACGACGACGATGAAACTGAAACTAATCTTGTAAATCTTCGGAGGACAATTTAGTGTAGAGAAGAAGAAGAAGAAGAAGATCGGAAAAGAGAAGAAGAAGAAGAAGGAGATCGGAAAAGAGAAGAAGAAGAAGAAGGAGATCGGAAAAGAGAAGAAGAAGAAGAAGGAGATCGGGAAGGAGAAGAAGAAGAAGAAGAGGAAGAGGAAGGAGAGAGAATGGGTATTTTAGTCTTTTTAACTAAAATTAACAGTGATTTAACTGAAAATCTAACGGGAGGGACTAATGGCATAGTTTTTAAAAATTACAGTGATTAAATTGAAGGTTTTTTAAAACAGAGGGACGAAATGTTACATTTCACTAAACCAGAGGGACTAAATTACAGTTTACCCTTAAATAAAATATTTTTCGTTTAAAAAAATCTAAAAAATATATATATTTTCTTGCTGCTTGGGGAAAAACATTAATAAGAAAAGTACATTTTTCTGTATAGGGAGCCTTGGAGGAATCAAATTCTTCAAAGGACGCAACTCTTTTACGCAATTGCATAAAATCTTAATTAGTCAAACGTTATCATCTTCAATCACGACTTTTTTGGTTTAATTAATATCACTTGCAGCACTCCTGTCTGAAAAACGGCAAACTATATCACTGATCGTGAGCTAGTTTTGAACCAAAACGACTTGAAGTTCAACGTTTTATAGCGTGGGCTAGGCCCTCTCACACTGTTGCAGTTCGATTCTCACCAGCCTCCATCTAAATAATTGCCTTTGGGCTCCAGCTTATTCCTGTCTCTCTATTTTTTTAGATATATTTCCCCTGGAATTTAGCTACCAAATTGGGAAATTTTTTGTCAAGAATCGTCACGTGCTCAGAAATTTTATTATGCAAAAATTATAAGAATGGTCACGTCCTTTTTGACATCCAAGCTAGTAAATTTCAGAGAAACTTTCAGCAATTTAAAGATGGGATGCATGCATGCAGCTCGGCTAAAATATGTCCACACCGTCTCTATCATTCGATGTCTTTTTCGCAAATCAAGTCCAAGAGATTCTGCACAGGGAAGAGCAAAAACGATCCTCTCTAGATAGCTGCAATTGTCTCGAAAGATAGATATGTATTGTACGTGTGACGCAAATCTTTTTTAAAAAGAAAGCAAAGTTAATTGAAAAAGCTATACGTTAAGAGTAACAATTATCCATAAGGTATGCTTTACACGGCAGATAACATGTCAAAGATCATTCAACCATTCGCAGAACCACTTGTAAAAAAGAAGTAGGCAGCTACTTAGGAATTGTCAATTAATTTGTTTTTGGACATGTTGACCCCCCTAAGTTTCTGTTTTTAAAGAATATGTCTGAAAGCTTTTTGCCAACATTATCTAGATTGATATTGTTGCGTCAACCCTGATGATATAAATTTATCGATAACCCAGAAGGGTGCCATTTTACAAGTCTATGTGCTATATATCTATGCAAGCAATAGTTAATTTGAGTAAGGTAAAGTTTTCAAATTTGTCCATGCGGTCTTTAAAAGCAAATCATTTTTAATCTTGTGGGCTCAAGACATTTGTCAAAAGTGTTGAAAGAGCAAGAGTGATGGCTTGAAGGTATGCTTTGCTCGCTGATTCTTCAAGGACGTACGTACGAAGACTGCCAATTGACGTGGTGAAAATAGATTCCACCTCATGTTTACTCCGCTGAAGAGACTTTTTGACTCTAGTATTAGACTATATAGGGTGATTTTATCTAAAAGATACAGCTTGAAATTGGGAGAACTTATTATAGACTCAGAAAATAAAAACGTGAATATTACTTTTTTGTTTTTAGTATAATTGATTTTGACTCAACTTAAATTTAATACTCAGTCCATTTAATAGATAAAATCCTCCCGGCTAGTATTTACTTTATTTATAAAGATTAAACCCTTAATCTCATTTAAAAGAAAAAAATATCTTATTACTCATTACAACACTTTGTAATTTTTTTTTATTAATAAAATTATTGTAATTTTTTTTCTTTTACCAAATTAGGGTAAGGGATACCTTCTGATAAATATTTTCCCCTTCCTGGTCCATGATAGATCTGGTTTTCCTCTGGGTCCTTTCTTGTTGGGCTCTCTTCTTCTTCTTTCTCCTTCCTGGACACCATTTTTATTCTTTCTGTAACCTTTGCCTAAATATATTACTCTGATCCATAAAATCTGACTTGAGCGTCGGAGGGCCTCTGCCGGGGATCTATCATGGACCAGGAAGGGGAAAATATTTATCACCTTCCATATATTTTTCACCATTTGAAGCTATGCATGCAACGTAGATATTCCACTTTTGCATGTCACGTTGCGGTGTTTATGTTAATACACGTCTAGCTTTAATATGCATGGTCAACCACTAGGTTTTCAACAAACACCAGCAGCAGACACTGTACCTCCTCTTGCGATCTTATCCTCTGTACCAACTAATTAACGTTTCATCAACTTTAATTTATTATGATAATGTCCTTCTCTTTTTGATAATTTGTTCTTAATTGATTTAACCTTTTTCTTTGTTTGACTATCTCTGAATCTCAGATTGTTTTTTCTCGCAAAAGTGGCAACTCAAGTTCGCATACAAACAAAATCTTTTCAACTGCTTGTATATCAACCACAAGAGATGAGATGGATATGAGCATAAAGGAAAAGTTGTAATTAAACAATAATTTATATATCATTTGATCATAATTAATGCTTAATTAATTAACTAGAAGTGAAGTTTCAATGAACTTTCTTTCATGCTTTAGCATTGGAAGTTAAATGTTTCTGGACCCTTTTTCTCTCCTTCTTATGACTTGGGGAATTAATCTTACTTTCAGACATGATCTAGAAAGATTTGTATCATGCATCTCAATGCTTGTGTTTTGTGATGCTAATGGCTTTAGGTTGATTTTTTCTTTTTAAAAATAAACTGTGTAATGCTTTAACTTGTACTATAATTAAAGCCAACGTTGGT
Organism: Manihot esculenta; assembly: GCF_001659605.2. Lineage (NCBI taxonomy): Eukaryota > Viridiplantae > Streptophyta > Magnoliopsida > Malpighiales > Euphorbiaceae > Manihot > Manihot esculenta. The sequence continues at coordinate 24,823,473 of NC_035165.2, read as the reverse complement.
GACTTAACCGTGTCTGAAGCTTTTTGAGCCATGCAAATCTCCAAATGAAAAGCCTAAAACTTTGCCACACGCAATATGGACACAGTTAAGGTGAAATTAAAATTTGATTTCACTTTATTAACAGTTTTAGCTTAATAACTTGATTTTCATATGTGAAAACAATTTTCAAATAAGAATTTAGGAACAATTGAAAAAACTAAGAACTGTCAGAAGTGGGATTTGAACCCACGCCCTCTCACGAGGACCAGAACTTGAGTCTGGCGCCTTAGACCACTCGGCCATCCTGACCTGGTGCTCCGGTTACTCGAGAGATTTGTTTTACATAAGCAATATCGGTCCACAATCAATATTTTCAAGAATTTGGGAACAATTGAAAAAGCTAATAATCTGTCAGAAGTGGGATTTGAACCCACGCCCTCTCACGAGGACCAGAACTTGAGTCTGGCGCCTTAGACCACTCGGCCATCCTGACCTGATGCTCAGGAGACTTTTCAGATAAATAATATCGGCACAATCAACTCCCACTTACGACGCCGTCCATATCATGACGTGGAATAGCATTAACATGGTTTTATCGGCATGGCCTTTTCTGGTTCCAAAAGCAAAGTCGGTTCAAAAACACAGTATTTAGTTGAATTCTAATTCTTGAAATTATATGGATTCAATTCAATTTTATATTTTATATATTTAATTTAAATAAAATTTAAAAATTTATTATAACTAAAATTAATTTCTATCAAATTTAATGAAATTAAAATAAATTTCATAAAATTTACACAATATCTTTTAAATTAAAATTTTCTTTTCAAATAAGTTTTTCTTAATAATCTATCTCTTCAATTTTATTAGTTATAAAAAAATTTAATAAAGTAAAATTTTTATTATTTTATTTTCAATAATAATTTAAAATGTAAAAAGATGATTAATTATATTATACTAAATAATGGAGTTCATTTCAAATAAATTTTAATTAATTTTATAAAACAAAATTGAACCTCACACTATATAAATTCCGTTGCTTTTTGTTATCAAAGATTTCTCACTGAACCCCTCATTCCGGTTACCGGGACTTCCCTTCCCATCCATTTTTCCCCTTTATTTATGTATGTATATCTATCTAATTTTATATAAAAATAATAATTATTAGAATAGCATTTTTTATTAAAATTTATACATAATTAATGGCAATATACAAATATATTAATTTAACTATTGTTAAACTCTTTTCATATCCACTCCCATTCATTTTCTTTATATATATATATATAAAGGAATGGGTATTAGAGTAGATGTTTTTATTTAAATTTTTGCACAATCGATCACAATATAATTAATCAGATATTTAATTTAATTATTATTAAATTCATTCGCATATAAACTCTATTCTCTTTTTATTATTTCTTATCATATATTTAAATCATACTCAATAATAATATTTATTTTGATAGCTTTTCTTTTAAAATATAATTCATTAAAAATAAACTCTAAGGCCAAAATACAATGAAATCCGTATATCAACAATAGCAGAAACTTAAGTTGAGGTCTAAAGATAATACAAAAAAAATCACTCAACAAAAGCAATTTAAAAAATTTTAAATTCAAATCAAGCCTTATTGATTTATTCACTAAACAAAAAGAGAAAATAACGTCGCTCAATTAAATTTAATTTTCTTCCATCACATCTTTTCATAAATCTAATCGAAAAATTCAATTTTAAATAATAGTTTAAATCATAAACACTAAATGAAGTAAAGAGAGAGTCAAATATAATAATTAAAAGAAAAAAAGTCTTTTAAAAACCAACCAAAATTACGGTGTAAAATATAAAAATAACTGTAAAATTTGAAATAGGATGACGAAGACTTGACACCAATAAAAAGAAAGGAGTAGAACTTTCATGATTGCATTAAAATTTACAATTAGGGCCACAAATAACCTTCAAATCAAAGTAACGCCAATAAAAAATTAAGAATGAGAAATCGTAAGAGCTATTATTATTTACCTACCTTCTTACTATAATTTTGAAGCACGGATTTGGAGAGAAGAAGGAAACTACAGCAAAAATAAGCATAAACAATTAGATCTCTCTTACCTAACAGAATTAAAAAAAAAAAAAAAAAAAAAAAAAAAAAAAACTATATACAACCTTCACCTTAAAAGGAGGGAACAAACTCACTTCTAGACTAGAGAAGAAAAGCCTCTCTTACCAGATTAGAATAAAAAAAGTTATGATCTGATATAAGAATAAAATATTTTATCAAAAAACTCTCTGGTATATTTTTAATTAATTAAAGAAAGAACTTTTTATGAATCATTTTTTTAATTTTCAAATATCGAAAACAAAATATTAAATACTCTTAAAAACTGTAGTATAACAAGACTTTAGTCATCGGAAAAATTTTGTACATTAGTGAAATATTAGCTTATTATTCAATTTAATTAAATATGCATAATAAAATTTAAAATTCCATATTTCTCATTTTTTTAATATTTTAATTAGAGAATAAACTCATAATTTAAAAAAAATATTTTTTTCATCCTATAATTTTTATTTATTTTATTTTTTCATATATATATAAAAAAGATAATTTTTTATTATTTTTTAATATTATTCTTATTAAAAATATTAAATTTTATTAAATATTAAAAAAGATTTTGAAAGATTTTTTTGAAAATAAAATAATAATTTAATTTATATGTTATTATAATATAAAATAATAATAATTTAAAAAAATTAATAAATAAATAAAAATTATGAAAAATATAGAGTAACTAATAGTCTAATATTATGTGCTTTGATTATTACTATTAACGATATTAAAAAATAAATAAATAAACCCCTAGCTTTGTGATGGGAGTGACCGTTGTCTGGTCAAGTGGAGCTGAGGCTCACTCGACAGCGAGGTCGTCGAATCTTCGCTGCTAGGCGGTAGCATTCAGGGGTGGAGACATATATGGCAACGAGGTCACGGGTCTTTTAAAATTTTTTAAGTTATTCCAAAGAGATTTAAATAATTTTTTTTAGTTTAAAAGAAAAATTATTATTAAGTTCTTTGATTTTTATAAAATTTATTAATTTATTTTTATTTAAAAATTACCTACTTAAAAGATTGTAATATTTTATAAAATTAATTTTTTTAATTTTTATGTTAAAAAATTTATTAATTTATTAATTTATTAATTTATTTTAAATAGTTATATGATTTAATCTATATAATTTTAATTATTTATATTATTTAATGTTAATAATTTTAAATATTTATAATATTTAATTTATTTAGTCAAAATTAAATAAAATTGAGTAAATATTTTTTCAATAAATAAATTAAATAATTTAATTTTATAAAATATAGAGATATTTTAATATAGAAATAAATTAATAAATTATTTTAAAAGTTTAAAGATTTGATACTATTTTTTTATAAATAAAATTTATAAAATAAATTGTTAACTTATTATTTAATATATTTTTATTATTAAAAATTTCGTCTTTAGCAGGGTGGCAAAACTAAACGCGGCAGCCTTTTCATTGCCGCACCGCCCAACGATCCATGTCCCAAAATTCTTCATACGACTGTTAATTTTCATGGATTCTATATTAGAAATCAAATAATAGGTTGTCAGAAGTGGGATTTGAACCCACGCCCTCTCACGAGGACCAGAACTTGAGTCTGGCGCCTTAGACCACTCGGCCATCCTGACCTGGTGCTCAAGCTGCTCGAGAGAAGTAATCCAAATCGATATTGGTCGACTATCAACTCCCATTCACCGTACCGTCTACACAATGACGTGGATGAGCATTAACATGGTTTTATCGGCAACGCTTTTGCTGGTTCCAAAAGCAAAGTCGGTTCAAAAATCAATTCCAATCCTTAAAATTTTGTAAATTGAATTGAATTTCATATTTTATATTTTTGGTTTAAATAAAAATTCTAAAATTTAATTTTATTAAATTTATTGTAATTAAAATCAATTCCAATCAAATTTAATAAAATTTTAAAATAAATTTTATAAAATTAAATTTATTAAATAAAAAAAATTAAACGTGTATGGTACATTTATATTTTAACTTTAAAATTTTATATAATAAAATTATTTTTTTTATATTTATCTCAATTTTATTCTTTTAGTTTAATTAATTTTAACTAAAAAATTTATAATTAATGTATTATATTATATAAAATTATTTTTTTAAAATTTATTAAATAAAAAATTAAATATTTACGGTAATTCATATTTATATTTTAAATTTAAAATTTTAAATAATAAAACAAAATTTTTTTAATTTTATTTCGATTACAATTAAGAAAATTAAAATTAAATTTAAAAAGTTAATTATAAATTATAATATAATTTCTAAAAATTTATATTAATAAATATATAATTTTTTAATTTAAATTTTATATTAAAAATATATGTATTTTCTATTGATGGTATATAATATTAATAATTACTATGTAAAATATCATATAAAATATTATATATTAAAATATTTTATTTAAAATTTATAATGTAATATAATTTAAAGTAAGTTATGGACCGTTACTACAAACTAGTATTACATGTTAAGAATATGATAAATTGATATGCAGTTTTATCCGAAAAAAGGAAGGTCTAGATATTATTGTACTTGATTCTTTATTAAGACTCACTCTATTCAAGAAAAATCAGTTTTCACATAAAATTATTCATTAGAGAGCACAATTCATGATCAATTAGTCGGTGAGATTTCTTATCAATTAGCTGGCGTCTACCAAATTTCTAGAATATATTGTAATTAATTTAATTAGGATATATCATAATAAATTAATTTTATTTTATTGCAATATAAAAACTAATAATCATAGAAATTAAGATATACAATTTTTATATAATTATTATTAAGTTCTAAATAATGTTTTATACTCTCCCATATATAACAACATCAAAAGGCCTAAAAATAATTAAAAAAAAAACATTCAAAAAGACAATCTAAAGAATTCTAAATCCAAACCAAGCCTGTTGACCTACTCACTAAATGCAAAAATAGGATCGCTCAACTAAATTAAGTTTTTTTCGGTCACATCTTTTTATGGAACTGATCGAAAAGTTTGTCTTTAAATAATAGTTGAAGTCATAAACACCAAATGAAGTAAAGAGAGAGCCAAACATAACAATCAAGGAAAAAAAGCTTTTTGAAAACCAACAAAAGTCATGGTATGAAGTATAAAGACACATCCAACCGCAGAATTTGAAAGAGGATAATGAATACTTGATGCCAATAAAAAGGAAGGAGTAGAACCTCTACGATCACATCAATATCTATGATCAGAGTCACAAATAATTTTCAAATTAAAGTGTTTCTAATAAAAAATTAAAAATAAGAGATTACACGAACTACCGTTCACCTATTTTCTTATTATAATTTTGGAGCACAAATTTGAAGAGAAGAATGAAACTACAACAAAAATAAGTAGAAACAATTAGATCTCTCTTACAATAACTCTTTTCTACTATAACTAAAAAAAAATAAAGAAAAATACTATGTACAACCATCGTCTTAGAAATTGGGAACAAGTCCACTTCCAAATTAGGGAGAAAAAGCCTCTTTACTCATATTTAGGGGTGAACATTTAGTCCGTTCGGTTCAAAACCGAACCGAACCAAATAAATCGAAAACTGAAATTTTAGTGTTTATGAAAATCGAACCGAACTGATTTTGGTCAGAAATCGAATCAAATCGAACCGATCTGATTCGGTTCGATTCGGTTCGGTTTTATCGGTTTCGATTTTTAATAATTTTTTTATTTTTTACACTTTATTTTTAATATTTTAAAATTTAATTAAAATATTTTAATCTTAATATGATTTAATTTCTCTATATTATTAACAAAAACATATTATTATCACTAATCGGTTCGGTTCGGTTTTTTCAGTTTTTTTCCTGATCAAAATCAAACCGAACCAAAATAATCAAAATTTCTAAAATTAAAAATCGAACCGAACCGAAATGTATAAAAAACCGAATCAAATTTTCAAATTGATTCGGTTCGATCGTTTTTTTCAATTTGAACCAAATATTGTTCACCCTACTCATATTGGAATATGATCCGACATAAAAATGAAGTTTTTTATTAAAAAACTCTAGTCCATAAAAGAAAATAAATTTCAATAAAAACTTAAAAAAAACACACTAATAGTCTACTATTATTATATATTTTTAATTAATTAAAGAAAAAACCTTTTTATGAATCACCCTTTTGATTTTTAAATATTGAAAATAAAACATTAAATACTCTTAAAAGCTGTAGTATAACAATGTTTTAGTCATCTGAAAAAATATTAAATACTCTTAACAACTGTAGTATAATAAGACTTTAGTCATCCGAAAAAATATTAAATACTCTTAACAACTGTAATATAACAAGACTTTAGTCCTCTGAAAAATTTTGTATATTAGTGAAACATTAGCTTATTATTCAAATTAATTAAATATAAATAATAAAATTTAAAATCATATTTCTCATTATTTTTAATATTTTAATTAGAAGACAAACTCATAATTTAAAAAAAAAAATTCTCCTTTTATAATTTTTATCTATTTTATTTTTTTATATATTAAAAAAATAAATTTTATTATTATTTAATTATATCCTTATTAAAAATATTAAATTTTATTAAATACATTTTAAAAATTTTAAAATAAAATAAAATTAAATAGAATTATAATATTTAATATATATATTACGATAATATAAAAATAATAATTTTAAAAATTTTTAAAAATAAATAAAAATTATGAAAAATTTAGAGTAACTACTAGTCTAATATTATGTGCTTTGATTATTGCTATTAATGATATTAAAAAATAAATAAATAACCCCTAGCTTTTGGGATGGGAGTGGCCGTTGTCTGGTCAAGTGGAGCTGAGGCTCACTCGACAGCGAGGTCTTCGAATCTTCACTGCGAAGGCGGTGGCATCCAGGGGCGGAGACATGTATGGCCAGGAGGGTCTGGAGCTCTTAAGATTTTTTAAGTCATTTAAGGAGATTTAAATATTTTTTTTTTAATTTCAAGAAAAATTACTTTTTTTTTAATTTTTATAAATTTTTTAATTTATTTTTATTTGAAAATTACTTAATTAAAAGATTTTATATTTTATAAAATTAAATTCTTTAGTTTTTATGTTAAACATTCATTAAATTATCTTAAATATTTATATTATTTATTTTATATAATCTAAATTGTATGAATTATTTAGTTTCTGTTAATTTTAGATATTCCTAATATTTAGTTTATCTAGTTCAGATTAAATTAAGTTAAGTAATTATTTTTTTAACAGATAAAATAAATAATTTAGTTTTATAAAATATAAAAATATTTTAATATAAATATAAATTAATAAATTTTTTTAAAAACTTAAAAATTTGATAATAATTTTCTCATAAATGACATTTCAAACTCCTAATATTACTTTTATAGCAATTACCCTCACCTCTATATTCCTCTCAATCTATATTTTTTCAATTTAAAAAATTCATTTTTAATCTTTATAATTTCAATTTTAAATATTTATAAAATAAGTTGTTAACTTATTATTTAATATATTCTTATAATTTTTATTATTAAAAGGTAATATTTTTTCTAATTACTCTAATTAAATTTAAATATCAATTTAAAAAATTCTTCATGCAACTGTTAATTTTCATGTACTCTCTTATAGAAGTTAAATAGTTGTCAGAAGTGGGATTTGAACCCACGCCCTCTCACGAGGACCAGAACTTGAGTCTGGCGCCTTAGACCACTCGGCCATCCTGACCTGGTGCTCAAGCTGCTCGAGAGAAATCTTCCAAAGAAACTATTGGTCCACAATCAACTCCCACCCACGACACCGTCTACCCAATGACGTGGATGAGCATTAACATGGCTTTATCGGCATCGCTTTTGCTGGTTCCAAAAGCAAAGTCGGTTCAAAAATCAATTCCAATCCTTAAAATTTTGTAAATTGAATTTCATATTTTATATTTTTGATTTAAATAAAAATAAAAATTTAATTCTGAAAATTTAATTTTATTAAATTTATTATATTTAAAATCAATTGTAATCAAATTTAATAGAATTTTGAAATAAATTATATAAAATTAAATTTTTTAAATAAAAAATTTAAACGTTTATCACTTTTTATATTTATATTCTATGTTTATATTCTAACTTTAAAAATTTATATAATAAAATTAATTTTTTTACATACATCTCAATTTTATTCATTTATTTTAATTAATTTTAATTAAAATTTTTTAATTCATATGTCAAAAATTATTTCTTAAAAAACTTATTGAATAAAAAAATTTAAATGTTTAAATTAATTTATATTTATATTTTAAATTTTAAATTTTACATAATAAAATTAATTTTTTTATTTTATTTTGACTATAATAAAAAAAATTAAATTTAATTTAAAAATTTAATGGTAAATTATAATATAATTTTTAAAATTTTATATTAATAAATATATAATTCTTTAATTTTAATTTTATATTGAAAGTATATTTATTTTATATTTATCTTATATAATATTAAATAAATAATTATTATAAATAAATTTTCATTATATAAAATATCACATAAAATATTATATATTAAAATATTTTATTTAAGATTTATAATATAACATAACTTAAAGTAAACTATGAGTTATCTATTAAAATCACATAGTAAGAATTTGATAAATTAATATGCGGTTTTACTCGAGAAAAGAAAGGTTCGGATACTATTGCACCCGATTCTTCATTAAAATTTGTTCTATTAAGGAAAGGTCGAGTTTTTACATAAAGTTATCGTTAGAGGACATAATCCAGCAGATCCCTATTATTGTTAGATCCCTATTATTGCTGATAATTACGGGATTTCCTATCAATTAGCTGATGGAATTTCCGATCAATTAGCCGATGGGATTCCTTATCAATTAGTCAACGCCTGCTGGATTTATAAGATATACTGTAATTAATTCTATTTTCTTGTAATATAAAAACTAATGATCACAAAATTCAAGATATATAATTTTTATACAACTACTCTTAAATTCTAAACAATTCCTTACACTTGCCCTATTTTTCAGTTAGTAGACTTGAGCGTCGGAGTGGCTGCTGTAGGCACCAACCACCTCACTTTTTCTCTCTTGCAAATTGACCAATCGCAGTACAGTTTTGTTTTACATTATTTGGTTTCATTGTCGAAAATCCATTAAATTCTCTCAGTTCATTTCGATTAAAACTGATTTCTTATTCTCATTCTCTTAAAAGAAAAAAATCTTTCTTTTCTCTCTTTCGAAATGACCGGCAATTCAAGAGCTGTTGGTACGGTTGCTACCAATGAGGGCACTATCATTTCTTCCACTCTTGGCAGTGGACAAATACACTTTCTATGGTCAACGAAGTAGATCTGAACAACGAGCAGATACTCCAATAGATCAAAAGGTTGTCTGCTACTCTCGAGCAATACAAAACTCGAGGAAGACGTCATTCATAGCTCCCAGAGGAAGAGAGGAAGTCTCCGTTGATACCCTAAGGACTCGGACAGAAGTGATCCAGACGCAGTCTAAAAGGAAGGTCGAGTTCAAGAAAGAATAATCATCAGACAACACCTCAAAGGACGTTGATTGGAAGCTGATGCAAACTGTTCAAACGTACCAGAAAGAGCAAAAAGAGGACTTTAGTCTGGATGATGCCTCGCCTCGCTTCGCCTCGTCTTTTTCAGAAGAGATCTTGGCAGAGACATTCCCCGCTAAATTCAAACTCCCAAGTTTCGATAAATATGATGGGACAACATATTCCATAAGTCACCTAGTGATCTTTAAGATGACCATGCAGTTTCAAGATGTCAACGACTTCGTATTATGCCAAGTATTTTCATCAACACTCACAGGTTTGGCTCAGAAACTGTACTAACTTCTGAGTCTAGATTTAATTTAGAATTTTACACAATTTGTCATGTTATTTAAATCCAAGTTTATTACTTGTATATCTTCTAAAAGCTCTCCTCTGACTTGCAAAAGATCCCAAGGAGAGGGCGAGTCTTCAATGAGCTCTCCTTTTACTTGTGAAAGATACGCAATTTGTCAAGGGAGCAATAGCTATAAATTTTGATCACATGGCAAAAGTACCTTATGCTTCTGCAGTTGGGACTTCGATGTATGTCATGGTCTACACTAGACTTGATATAGCACATGCAGTGGGAGCTGTAAGTAAATATATGTCAAATCCGGGGAAAGAGTATTGGGATGCTATGAAGTGGCTTTTGAGATACTTGAAAGGAATAACTAGTACATCATTTTGTTATGGGAATGGTAAGGTACTATTAAAGGGTTTTGTTGATACTGATCTTAGTGGAGATGTAGATACAAGTAAAAGCACATCCGAGTATGTCTACAATATAGATGGAACAACAGTTAGCTGGACGTCTAAATTTCAGAAGTGTCTCTATGTCATCTACAGAAGCTAAATATATTGCAATTGCTGAAGCTAGTAAAGAGATGATATGATTGACTGATCACTTGGAAGAGTTACGCAAGAAGCAGCTTGACAAGGTTATTTTTATTGATAGTCAGAGTACCATGCAGTTAGTAAAAAATCTAGTGTATCACTTTAGAAGCAAAGCACATTTAGTGTAGGTACTATTTCACTTGCAGTTTGGTAGAAGAAGGTGAGATGTGTTTGAAGAAAATTGAAGGTACTAAGAATCCAGCAAACACGTTGACTAAAGGTATTGGTGCTAGAAAGCTAAGGTTGTGCAAGGTCTCAGTTGGTTTTCTACAATAGTATAAAAGATACTTTGTAACTAGGTGTTTTTATTGAATACATTGGCACGAAGAATGAAGATGGTTGGGTTGACTGGATTAGTCTCCAAGTGGAAGAATAAGATATGAAGTCTAATAATATATTATGAACTGAACACCACACTCCACAGTCGCAAATCCAACTGTCTTTTTTGTCTTTTTCTCTATGCATATAAATATGTAATACTCTACTAGTGAATATTGTTCGAAAAATTCACAGAAAATTTAAAAAAACCTTAACTGCTACAAACATTGTCAAATTGATAAATCACATTGAATTGAGTATTATTTACTTTCTGTAATTTTTTTTTAATTATATAATTGTTTGATTTTTAACCATTTGAGCTTGTGAGAATTGAAATAAACAATATACCTTTGTCGTTCTACGGGTGGATTTACCCTTCTCAATGTGGAGTGGGGTGTTGATAAATTTTTAATTTTTTTAACTTTTGTTGCAATTGAGTTTTTAGGTAAAATTTTTCCAAATGCTTATATGGATTTAATTATGTAATTGTTGGATTGGGTTTCCAAATTGAAAATCCTTCCAGATTTTTTTTTTCTTATTTAATTTTGAAACGACCGTTGTAACGAAAAAATCTCAAAAGGCAAAAATTAATTGCCGAAGAGTATATCTCCCTCTCCACCTACTAGCAACCATTCGAGCTTAGGCAGATTCCCTTGCCGTGGAACAAGACCAAACATTTAGTCTAGGCACCCACCAAATAAATGAATAGTTATTTATGCATTGTGGTGTATTAATTAAATTTATATTTTTTACCATTTTATGATTTTACTTCTGCCCCATATATCACAGCAAATTAATCATCAGATTAATAAATTATAGAATCTATTTATTTATTTGCAGAATATAATTTATATTTAGAAAATATTTTTTATAAAAAATATTTTTTAATGAAATAATTTATTTTTTATTATTTAATTTTAATTTAAAAAACAAAATTATTAATAAATTTATATATAAAAATCTCTAAATATAGAAAATGATTTTCTCTTTATTTTTTTAATTATTTATTTTTTTATTAAAAAATATTTTTTATTAATTAAATTTTTTAAATATTAAAAAATATAAAAAGATATTTTTGTTAGAAATATTTTCAGTAAAACAAATGGTCATTTGTCTCTCTGAAATTATATCCTAGATTCGCGCCTGAGCAACGATAATGAGGATTATATATGATTTGCAAAAGCATTGACTATTTGACCAGCATGAAGAATGGTGACTTGGCAAGAACCCGTGGAGGCTTTGGGAGTTGACGGTGGGCCCACTCCACTATCCTTATTATTCCTCCCCCACCAACACCTAGTGGCGACACAAGCTTTTGTGTGGGGTTAATTAGCCGATAAATGTATTTAGTTGAATATTATGATTTAATTTTAATATTTTAATAATTCATTTTTGTATATTTTTTTCATTAAAAAACTTGTCTTGATTTGAGTTTATATATATGTATATCAAAAATCTAGTTATTTAATATAAAAGATATTAGTTTGTAAATAACCCTTTGTGTTGGTGGTGATTATGCTGGAGAAATAATTTAATACAATCAAAGTGTATATAAAAAATGTTTAGTTTTATTTTTAATATTTATTGATGTGGTCGAAATAGATATATACTATGATTGGTTAATCTTGCAAGAAAAGAAACATAAAGTGATTAGCGCCTACAGTAGCCACTCTGATGCTTAAGTCAGTAAACTGAAGAATAGGGCGAGTTTAAGAAATTACTTAGAACACAAGAGTAATTATATAAAAATTGCGTACGTTGATTTATGTGATTATTAGTTTTTATACCGTAGAAAAATGAAGTTAATTATAGCATTTTTTGAAAATCTGGTGGGATCACTGGCCAATTGATAGAAGATCCCGCGAGGTAATTAATCTGAAGTTCCAAGATTACATATATAATGGGCATCTGCTGGATTGTTTTTTGCTAGCGGTAACTTTATGTGAAAACTCGACTTATTCAGAAAATGGCGAGTCTTGATGAAGATCCGAGTGCTGCGGTGTTCGGGTCTTTCTTTCCACAGGTGGGGCCACGTATCGGCTTATCATACCCTTGTCACGTGGCCTTGTATTATGGTGACAATTTATGACTTACTTTGAACTATTGTTGTGTAACATCAGAGGTCCCCCCGCTGGTCTTCGATTCTTTGGATTTGAAGGTGACAGTTGACCTTACAATATAGGGCACATGGTCTATATAGATTGACCTTCCATACTTGCGTCGCTTTGCTTGCTCTTGCCCGTTTATATGCTCGGTACTAGACCATAAATCTCGTCTAATTATCGTCAACAAGACTTAAATGATCTCTTTAAAAGATTATTTAAAGGGTTAGCACCCGACCATAACACCCGGTTACTAGCGGCCATAAATAACTTGAAAAATTCATAGAACGGGATTAACATCCTAACATGTGGCCTAGCGGTTACCCTATTTACGGCGGTTTTTGGTAGAAACTCGCATCTGTCTTTTGGAACTAGCGTCCGAAGACTCGCCTGGCGGTGACCCGCCTTGTGGTGTTTTCAGCATGGAACTTGCCTTTATCTTTTGGGACTAACACCCGAACACTCGCCTAACGGTTACCAGTTTTGTGGTACTTTTCACCGAAAATTTTTGCCTTAGTCTTTCGGGACTATCGCCCAAAGACTCACTTGATGAATACTTGCCTTGTGGCGCTTTTTGGTAGAAATTTGCCTTTGTTTTTTAGGATTAACATCCGAAGACTCATCTGGCGGTTATCTACCTTGTAGCTCTTTCCTTAGTTAATTGCACTAATCACCCGGTCATGTGGCATGGCGGATACTCGCCTCGTGGCCTTGGCATGAAATGCCTTAAGTAGCGAACACCCGGATCATGAGCCTGGCGAAACGATATGAATTCGCCTTATAAATTTTTTATGAAATGGGACTAACGCCCAGTCGTTTGGCCTGGCTAATATTGACCTTATGGCTTGGGCATAAAATGCTTTTTAGACCTTTTGTAAAGTGAGACTAAGATCCAGTCGCATGGCCGAGCTAACACTCGCCTTATGGCCTGAGCATAAAATGCCTTTTAAACCTTTTGTTAAGCGGGACTAACACTCGGTCGAGTGGCCTGGCTAACAGTTGGCTCATGGCCTGAGCATAAAATTTCTTTTAAACCTTTTGTGAAGCGGGACTAACACCCGGTCGTGACCTGGCTAACACTCGGCTTACAGGTTGGGCATAAAATGCCTTGTTCAGCGAGACTAACACTCGGATTATGGCATGGCAGAACCCGCCTTATGGCCTAACATTGGATGCCTTGTTTAGCAGGTCTAACATTCAGATTATGGCCTGATGGATTCCCATCTTATAGCCTGGCATAAGATGTCTTGTTCATCAGGACTAATACCTGGATTATGGTCTATAGGGGTGAGCATTCGGTTAGTTTGGTTTAAAATCGAACCGAACCAAATAAATCAAAAAATAAAATTTTAATATTTATAAAAATCAAATCGAACCGATTTTAATCAGAAACCGAATCAAATTGAATCGATCTAATTCAGTTTGATTCGGTTCAGTTTAATCGGTTTGAATTTTTAATAAATTTTTTATTTTTTACACTTTATTTTTAGTATTTGAAAATTTAATTAGAATATTTTAACCTTAATATGATCTCTCTATATTATCGAAAATAATATACTATTAATCGGTTTGCTTTGATTTTTTTTTATCAAAATCAAATTGAACCGAAATAACCAAAATTTTTAAAATTAAAAATCAAACTGAACCGAAATGAATAAAAATTCAGTTTGGTCTTTTTTTTTGTTTGAACCGAATACTGCTCACCCCTAATGGTCTGATGAATTCTTATCTTGTGGCTTGGCCTAAGATGTCTTGTTTAGTGGGATTAACACTCGGATTATGGCCTGATGGATTCCCACCTTGTGACCTAGTATAAGACGCCTTATTTAGTGGGATTAACACCCGAATTATGACCTGATGGATTCTCACCTTATGGTCTAGCATAATATGCCTTGTTTAGCGGGACTAACACCCAAATTATGATCTGGTAGAACCCACCTTGTGGCCTTTAATGAATGCTCTTTATTCTTTTTGAAAAAGGTACTCTGGCGTTCCTTATTAATGAAGAACACAACGTATGAAAAAAAACATCGTTAACTGTTATTGATAAAATTTTCTCAGATTACAAATAGTTCATGACTCGACCATCTAACTTAGCCAGTTTATAAGACCATAGACAACCTTCGAGACCCTAAATGATCTTTTTCAATTTTTACCCAACTTACCAGACCCGGTATTGCCACTTGTTATATCCATTTTTTTAAGGACTAAATCTCCCATATTTAAAGCATGTGACTTGATTCTACTATTGAACATTCAGGACATCTTCTACGATTTATTTTTTTTTCTTGCCATCGCTGAGTCCTCCTGTAATTACATATATAAACCCTATAGGTTCACAGTTAGGGGTAGTGTCGGGAGTGGTTACCTCAAGTTTGGAACTCCTCTCTTCTCTGTTCTTTCTAGCAAATTGTTGAAGTGTGTCGTCCTTTATTAACCTCTTGATCTCAGCTGTCGGCATTCCTCCATTGTATTTCTGTGATTTTCATGAAAACGACAGTACTTGATCATATCTCACCTTTCGACTCTCTCAGGGTTAAGCTTGGGAGGCCACCTAACCTCCTCATCGTTTTTTCTTATCTATATTAAAATTCATGTCCGCGAGTTATTCAATGGAGTATGGTTCTTATACTTACTTTGGTCATCCCTTCCTCGGCGAACCAAGTAACTTCTGTGGTCCCTTTACATCCTCGCCTCTCTGGCTTTTGATTTTGCTTTTGACTCATTCTTTTATCCTCTCTCGACACTTGAACTTCGTCTTCTAGCCTGATGTACTTCTGAGCTTTGTCTATTAGTTGTTGGTATGTAGCGGCTGAGTTCTTGATTAGGAAATCTATGAACTTGACATTGCATATTCCTTTCTTTAATGCTTCACATGCTATCTCATGGTTTAATTCCTCCACCTGTATTGTTTCTATATTAAATTATGAGATAAAACTCCTTAAAGACTCATCCTCTCCTTAATAGATCTTCTGCAAATCAAAGGAGAGTTTTTTATGAGGTATACAAGTAATAAACCTTGACTTAAATAACATGGAGAATTGTGTAAAGTTCTGAATTAAATCTGGGCTCAGATATTGGTACCATTTCTAAGTCAAACCTGTGACTGTTGACGGAAATACTCGACACAACATGAAGTTATTGACATCCTAAACCTGCATGGTATCCTAAAGATTGTTAGATGACTATTGAGGTCTGTTTTTCCGTCATATTTGTCCAAGTTTTGCAGCTTGAACTTGGTCGGGAAAGTTTCTGCTAAGATCTCTTCTGATAGGGGCGAGATATCATCTAGTCCAAAGTCCTTTTCCTGCTCCTTCTAGTACCTTTAAACAACCCGTACCAACTTCCAGTCGACATCCTTTGGAGTCTCGTCTAATGACTCTTCTTTTTCGAACTCAGCCTTCTCTTTGGATCGTGTCTAGATCGCCTCTGTCCGAGTTCTTGGAATATCAATGAAGGCTTCCTCTCTTCTCTTGGAATCCATGAAT
The DNA here is from genome assembly GCF_001659605.2 of Manihot esculenta. Taxonomy (NCBI): domain Eukaryota; kingdom Viridiplantae; phylum Streptophyta; class Magnoliopsida; order Malpighiales; family Euphorbiaceae; genus Manihot; species Manihot esculenta. The sequence goes on along the minus strand of NC_035165.2, from coordinate 24,807,045 downwards.
AATGCATCCCTAAGCTTTGTATTACTCTAGAGTAGTCTGCAACCTTTGGATGTAATAGAGCATTTGCTCATTATTCAGATTATAGAGATCTACATCATTAATCATATAGGGTGTGTTCTGTCCATTACTAAGAGTGGAAAAAATGAGAGTGTCCTCATGGGTAACAACCTTATCAGCAGCCTGTAAATTGTAAGCCATTTTGAGAGATAGAAAATAAAGATTTTTTTTTAAGAGAAAGGGGCTGAGAGACCAGTTTTAATCTAAATGAATCATAGAGACTTCAATGGATTCCCGACAACAGAATCAAATTATGTGTCCAAAATAGAGTTGTACTATGATTGTTTAATCCTGCAAGAAAGAGAACATGAGGTGGTTGGTGCCTACGGCAGCCACTCCGATACTCAAGTCAGTAAATTGAAGAATAGGGCGAGTATAAGGAATTACTTAGAATATAAAAGTAGTTGTGTAAGAATTGCGTACTTTGATCTCTGCGATCATTAGTTTTTATATTATAGAAAAATGGAATTAATTATAGTATTTACTGAAAATTCTGTAGGATCACCGGCTAATTAATAGAGGATTCCGCCGGCTAATTGATCAGGGATCCCTTGATTACAAACGTAATGAAAATCTGCTGGATTATTTCTTGCTACCGATAACTTTATGTGAAAACTCGACTTATTTAGAAGAGAATGAGTTTTGATAAAAAAAACCGAATGCTACATTGTCTCAGTCTTCTTTTATATGAGTAGGACCGCATATCGATTTATCAGACTCTTGTCATATGATCCTGTCTTATAGTAACAATTTCCTAATTCCCGTTAAAAAATTATATATTTAATTTAAATATATCTAATCTTAGTAAAATGGAAGGGAGGAGAAAATTGCTATTTGTTTTATGTGATTTTAATAAAATTAGCTATTCAATTTTTTTAATTTTAAAAAATATTAGTTAGAAACTATTTTCTAAAACTATTAATTATTAATTCATTGCGTGAATTGTAGAGATTAATAATTATAATTTTAAAATTGTGACATAATTGTACACTTTGAAATTATAAGAACTAATAGTATTTTAGTCATTTCTATATTTATTTACACGTTACTAAATATTTAAATAAATGTGAAGGCTAAATAGTTAACGGCTTACATATCAGCTTTAACTAATTAATTTTTATTAAACTATGTGAATTATATTAAATGATAACTATTTTTTAGAAAAATATTGAAAGATTTTATCACAAAAAAAAAATAATAAAAGAGTAATCTCTGTAGCCCACAGAACCTTTTTACTTGTAAGCGAAGTGAGATCACATAAAGAACGTAAAGATACACATTAAACTTATCTCAATCAGTAGATTAAAAGGAAAATAAGACGTAAGCAAATTAAAAATATATATATTTTTTATTCATTTTTACTCTAAATATTTAATTTAATTTAGATTGAAATAATATTTATATCAAAAAATTATCTTAACAAAATTATATAATATAAATTGAATAATAGAGAGAAATGAAAACGTAAGAAAGTTTTTTTTTTTTTTTTTTCTCCAAAATCTCATGCTGCCCTTTTTAAATTCTCTCTCATTACAGGAACACTTGCAATTCTTTATTCTCCCCATAACCTCCTACCCATGTCATTTTCTTCTAACTCTAAGCCTCTGCAAATGGATTCAATCTTCTTCAGTTCTGCTCTGACATTGCTTATTACAATCTCCAGTTCCTCCTTCATTGGAGGAGTTTCAGGAGCTACATTTACGCTAATCAACAGATGTAGCTACACAGTGTGGCCTGGTATTCTTGCCAATGCTGGAAGCCCTCCATTAGAAACCACAGGTTTTGAGCTTCCATCTGGTGGGTCTCGTTCCTTTCAATCACCACCAAATTGGTCGGGTCGATTCTGGGGAAGAACCGGTTGCACATTCGACCCAACCACTGGTCAGGGTAGCTGCATAACCGCTGATTGTAATACAAATCTAATTGAATGCAACGGTAAAAATGCAAACCCACCAGCTACTCTAGCAGAATTCACAATCGGATCCAACTCTCAGGACTTTTACGACGTCAGCTTAGTTGACGGCTACAATTTACAGATGATTGTGGAACCCAATGGCGGGTCGGGTACTTGTTTGTCAACCGGATGTGTAACCGATTTGAATCAGCAGTGTTCTGAAGAACTCAGGGTGGGTTCTGGTGAGGCCTGCAAAAGTGCCTGTGAGGCTTTTGGGAGCCCTGAGTATTGTTGTAGCGGGGCATTTGCTACACCAGACACTTGTAAGCCATCTGTATATTCTCAGATGTTTAAAGCTGCTTGTCCGAGATCTTACAGTTATGCGTACGATGATGCAACGAGCACATTTACATGTACAGGAGCTAACTATCTGATCACATTCTGCCCTTCATCGGCAAGGTAAGAAAAATAATTATTGAGCAATTCTAGCCAAACTGAGATAAATCAAGCTAACCCATTTGTGTTTCTGCAGTCAGAAGTCTGCTACAGACCCATCACAAACTACAAGCACAAGCACAGCAAATGGGTCCGAAGAAGGATCAGGAGATGGGCTCAATAGTTCATGGTTGTCAAACATTTTCTCTGGAGATTCATCCACAAGAGTTTCTTCTTCTGCTTGGCCCTTCACATTCATTGTTTCTGCAATTTCTTCTATATTCCTCTTTTTTCTTTATTTGTAGATTGCTCTTTCTGCACATGCAACTTAGGAAAGGCAAACTAGTAGATTATTACATTCCAGATTGTAAAGCCAATTTTCCAGGCCACACATGTATAGACAAAATTTTAACTTTTGTTTGAGGAACTTGGAGTCTGAAGTGTTTGTGATCTAAAGCAACAACTTTGAAAGTTAGAGAGTTTAAAGACCGGAAATTATTTTTATAATTAATTTAAATGAAAATCTACGTAAAAAAATGTTTGCGAGTTAGACCTGATTCATATATTTTTAAAGACGAATTAGATTCGATTCATCTTCTCGGAATAATGATAAAATCTTATTATAAATATTTTTTATTTAAAATTAAATAATATATTTTTATAAAATCTTGAATTATGTTGCCCGCCTAACTTAGATCCGGCCTTTTTTTTTTCAAGAGAAGCACAGCAACTCTTTGGTAAACAAAGATGTTTGCTTAATTGTGAATCTTGAGTAATGTGGCTGGTGGGTGAGCGGTAATTAATTAAAGAAACCACCCCACTTTGCTGGAATTGCAAGATTTCTAGATTCATGATTTGATGTTGGCTCTAAGGAGCCAATGCTATGATGGTTCTCTACGAGAATTTGCCATGCGCCTATCATTGTTTTTCACTAGGCATATATGAATCTGCCTTCCTTAAGTAAGAAGATTAATATTAATTAAGATACATAATCATCAATTATTTCTTTCAAAAAACACAGTCAACAAGTTGCTTATGTAATTAGAACTTTAATAATTGGATTGGAGATTGGACAAAACATTTTCTTTCCCTTGAATATCAAACTTTGAGCAATTCTAGACTTGAAAAGTTGATCTGTTGCTTGGATCTTTAAAGCTAGATGGATTCCTGCACAAAACTTTCACCACATAAGGGAAAAGAGGATGGTCCCAAATCCAAGTTTCAAAAGCAAGAAGAATTAGAATTTGGTCCCTTCATACAATTTGCAATAAAGAATCTGGTGGGGATGTATTTTTATTGGCCAACCTTGTCCACCACCACAGACACAGCACGATTAGCAACAATTTATCCATCAAATGTAGAAATGGCATCTTTTCTCAGACATTTCTGAGCTATTCGTTCATGGAGAATCGTCAAAAAGCATTGTCCCCCAAGTTCCTCTACGGTCATCTTTACATCAAAGTAGCAAAAAATCATAATCAACTTGCAATGTTATAATCAAACAAAAATGAAAAATTGATGAGTTTGGTCCCCCAGGTGAAAAATGATTTCATCAAACAGTTTGCTCTTTCAATTAATCTGCATAGAATAAGATATTTTTCAATCAAGGATATGATCATATAGGAGTTTTGGGATCAAACTAGAGATGCAGCATGATACGGCAATCTATAAAAATATATATTCCTTCTTAAACGGAATAATAATAAATATTTAGAACGAGTGATTGGACACTTAGTGATCAATTCTGGGTAGAATGTTATTTGTGAAGTAGTGTTTCAGGAAATGGGCCCAAGGCCCGGTATAAGGATAGACCACTCAGGAGTAAATTGAACCCAGAGTCTATCTTCAATGGTTTTGAAAGAGAGGGAGGGCATAACTTCCAGAATCTCACATGTAGAAATAGGATCACTGACTAGCATCATCTAGCCTTAATATCAAGCCCCTGAGATCCCATCTCCCTCAATGAAACATAGAGTTAAAAAAACTCAGCAAGCCAACACCATAGCAGATCTTCAAAGATTTCTCTCAACATATGCTCACAGGATCTATAACCACAAATTATAGGCAGTCGTCTATTAACGAGCGACATAGCTGATGAGGCGGATTGGAAATCCATCCCAAATTGAGATTATACAATCTAACATTGTTAGCAATTGTAGGAATAAAATTAATAAATATGCTCGGGACTATCATAGTGGTCCCATATCTTAGCCTCCCAATCTTTTATATTTTCGAATAATTTTAGCCAAATTATAAATTTTTAAATTTAATAATGAAATTTGATAGTTTAAGTGATAATTTACGAAACAATTTGATAGTCTAAATAGTACGTCTCAAATATTATTATTATTATTATTTATATAAATCAATGACTAAATTATTAAAAAAAAATTCATCGTTTATATTATTTTATATTTTAATTTAAATATTTAAATTTTAGATAAAGTGACTTAATATTTATATTTGAATATAATTTTAGTCAATTTTTAAAAATCAAAATGTAAAAGGTTGGATATAATATAACTTGTAATATTTTATTATTTTTTAAATATAAAATTAATTTCATATATAAAAATAATATTAATTCACATTCAAATATAGTTAAATGATATAATTAATTCTAAAGATAATAATAATCTAACTATTAAATATGTAATCGACGGTTTCAATTATGGATAGATTTTGTTTTATATTAATACTTATGAAAATTTTATAACAGATATATTATTTTTAATTATTTTATATTCTGAATTTTAAATTAAATAATATATGCGATAAAATATTTATAATTATTATTATAAAATAAAATTTATTACCGTTGAAAATGTGATTATATATTTAATAATTAGATTATTTATTTTTAATTTTAATTTTAAAAATTAATCAAAATTACATCGTATTAGAATAATTTATTAAATTTCCTGATAATTGGTCTAATAAATAAATTGGAAAGACATATATATGAGAATTCCCTGTTGGCTATTTATTTATCATACACTAAATGAATTGGAAAGACATATATATGAGAAGTCCCTGTTAATTAGAGATCAAATCCCCATTTTCTCTCCAAATATCAATTGAGAAAAAAAAATCACCAAAGATAGAGAAGTTTATTTTTAGAAAAACTTAAATACCTTAAAGAAATTCTCTCCTCCCAAATAATATAAAATTATTAAAGTTTGAAAATCATAAAAAACTTATAACTTATAAAACTATATTTTAAAAAATTTTAATTGAACCTACCTCCTCTCAAATATAGACAATAAGAATTGTTTCGATAGATAAATAATTGGCTAGAATATTTAAATCCAAAATAAAATTACTTTTTATAAAAATTATAATAAATAATAAGTTAATTTATAAACAAGTATTAGATTAGTGATAGAATACTTTTCTTTTTACATCATATTGATCATTAAATAAATAATCGTTGACAATATTTTATTTCATAGCGGATCGAATCGATATAAATAAAATAATATATATAATTTTTTTTTATAAAAATATAATTTAATTGATTTTTTTAATTTTTCTTATTTATAATAAAAAAATAATTCTTTTTAATTTAAAAAATCATTTTAACACTATTTAAAAGAATTTATTTTGGAAGAAAACAATTTTAAATGGATGCTTATAAAATTTTATATGACTTCAATTTCTTTTTAAATTTACTATTTAAAAAGTTATATATATTCTAAATAAAAGAATCAACAAGAAAATCAATTAATTAAAATATATTAATTAAATTATTTAAATATTATTAATATTATTGAAATTGATCATATTCTATCATGACATTTACTCTGAACAGATATTATGTAATATTAATTATATAATAGTAATAAAATTAAATATTAATATAAGAGTTAATCGTCAAAAAAATTTATAATTTTAATTTTATTATAATTCTATTTATATTTTTAATTAAAATTTAATTTTTTAAAATTATTTTAATTAAAATTTAAATTTTTAAAATTATTTTAATTATATTAGGTTGTTATTTATATTGTTAAAAAATTAACGAAATTGCCATCATAACACATCTAACATCATTTTATCACGCAAATGTCAATAAAATTTAGAATGAATCGTTAAAAAGATTTTATATTTTACTTTTATTATAATTTTATTATATACTTTTAATTTTTATTTTTTATCATTTACATTATATTATTTTAATATTTGATAAAATATATCGTACCATTATTTATATAATTAGAGACTTATAAAATTATGAAGTTATTTTTTTTATAAGTAAATATATTTAATAATTAATATTTATATTATTATTTCATTTTTTTAATTTTTATTAATAATTTTATAATAATAATAATTTATTTTAATCTTATTTTGACTAAAATTATTATCAACTTATTTTTCTAAATTTGTCTAATTCGCTTACTATTTAGCATTATTCTATAATTATCATTAAAGAAATTAATATTTAGAGTGTATTTTAAAAACATTAAGAGTATATAGATTAATGTTAAGTAGTTAAAAAAATATATAACTCATCTAAAATTATAAATTCAGTATTCATTTCTCCATTTTTTTTAAAAATTATTAATAAAATAGATAATTATAAAAAAAACTTTATATTTTTTGTTTTATTATAGTTTTATTATAAAATTTTAAATTATTATCAAATTTACTCTAAAATTATTGATGTAGCCATTAATTTTTAACGGCACAAATAACGATAAGATACAATTAGAATAACTTTAAAAATTTTATGTTTTAATTGGTACAAAATTAAAAGTATCAAGTTTTTTTTAACCATTAGCTTTATATAATTAATTTTAGATAAATTTTAATGAAATTTAGAATAAATTTATATTAACAAATCTATATAAAATTATTTAATCATGGAAGTCTCTGTTAAAAAGTTTTTATCTTTTAATCACGAAGAGTAAGCTTTTCCTCTAACTTTTAGAGTTAGGTTGTACATAGTATTTTTACATTATGATTATTCTTTTTTTGAATTGTAGACTACAGATTCAAGGAAAAACTATGCTCTTGACTTCTTAGGAAGAAGTTGTCTTGGATCAGTGAACATTCAATACCTAATCTTGAGTTGTTTTGAATTACTCAGTTTTAAATATCTATCCTGAATTATGTGTGAACTTTACTAAATTTATAACAGGTAGATGAAGGGTTGAAATTTCCATTTACCATAAAGTGAAAGCATGTAACGATGATTTTACTTTATCATTACTTAATTAAAGCCAACCGATAGTTAAAAATTAAAAATTTAAAAAAATAGTCGAAATACACATTCTCTCTTTTTTTTTTTGAATCAAACATTCTCTCTTTAAATTTGAGATATACAAAAACAAATATTAATTTAAAAATCTATTTATACTATCTTAGTAAAGAAATTTATCTACTATTCGAGCGGCGATAAAAATCATAATTGATTATTTAACACTATCAATATTATTAATTAAACTCGTTAATTAATTATGTTATATATTAATTCGAATAGATAATATTAAATAGTCATTCGAAAAATGATTCATAGTGTTATTTATCACAAGTATATTTATATGGCATTTAGATAGATCTCAACGAGATTATAATCAGTTAAGTTTAGTCTATCAAGAAATCTTATTACACTATCTAACTGGTTTTACCCTGTTTTAGACTCACTAGCTCCGCTCCCAACCAGTATATTCAGGACTCGCTCTGTACAGAAATAGTAGGATAAGGGGTTGTCCTAGAAAATAGAGGATAGGCCACTTGAAAATTACTAAGTTGGTTTGTGAATAGCCATTTTCCTGCGATTGGGCATTTAATATGTTTAATTGCTTTTTGGGCCTTGGGCCATTTTAATGAATACATTATCTTGAGGAAAAATGCAATTTAGGTATGAAATGCGAGTATCCTTTAGTATCAATCGCGGAAGCTGCTGATTCGCTCACTAGGAATTGGGACCCTTTGATTCGTTGGACAAAGCACAAGGCGTTAATAAACATAAAATATCCTGCTAGACATCACAGCCACATTACAGAAAAAGCAAATTATTAATACCTCAAATCAATCCCACAATATTTATTCTTTAATGTTGATTATGATAATATTAAGAGTGACTGCTCGCATTTGGTTACAACTTTTTTTTTTTTTTTTCAAAAAATGAAATGCTTTGAAATTAGAATATGGCTTTTCATTTTAATTAATTTAAATTTTTATAAAGTTAGTTTATTAAAACTAGGAAAATAAAATAAAAAAAATAAAAATATTATGTGATTTCTAATAAAAATAAGTATTTAAAGTAATACATTATGCTTAATTCGTGAGACATCAACTCAACATAGTTCCCCAAAAATATCTACCCCGCGTGGCCATATCATCACGTCTATCTGCAATATCAATTCTCTCTTGAACTTTTTTTGAGATATTTTTGTTTATAAAACTCTTTTCTATTATCGATCCGTAGCTCTCTTTATCCATCATAATGGGAAAACTTCTCTATCCCGCTTTCGATTATCTTTTTTCATTTGATAGGGTGTAAATAATTATTTATTAATATTTTCTTTACTTTCTCAAATTTATCCCTACGAAGAGAAGTTTTTTTTTTCTCTTTTATTTTTCTATTGGAAATAAGAGTTTAGCAAGATTTTATTTATTTTTAATTTAAAAAAATATAAATTTTATAATAATTCATTTAAATTATTTTATTTCAAAATTAATTATGCCAATTGAGACGATAAGAATTCATATTTTTTATTATCATTCGAATTTCAATGTATTTTAAATTAGTGATATAACTACTACAACTATAGTTTTAATATGTAGAAGTGCAATTAGATAATATCCTAATGATTTGTCCTTTAACAATAGAATATAAATAATGATCCGGTAAATGATTAGACGATCTAGCGATCTGATGATCTAGTGTATAATCAAACGATCTGGTGAATAATTAAACGATTTGGTGAACGATTAAACGATTTGATGATCTGATGACTGGTTTGATATCATGATGACCGATTTAGTGATCCACCTGATGTTATTGGATGAATACACGAATTGATTGAAATAATTAAAATGATATAAAATTTTAAAAATAAATATTAAAACTTTTGGAATAACAACTCAATCTTGACGTTTTTTTTTTTTGATAAATAAATAAGATTGCTTCTAATATTCTATATTTTCTTTTCTTATTACATGAGATTATTCCCTGCTATTCTAATTTATATTATTTATAGTAAGAATAATTTCTATTATATTTTAGTTTATATTTTAAATTAAGAGATATTATCTTTTAAGTTCATATTGTTAATTATTTACTTACAATGAAAGATAAAAAAAAAAAGACATTTTAATTCAATTGATAACTTAATTATATATTAATTATATGAAAACATTTAAATGATGTTAAATGTTTATATTGAATAATTTCAATAATAAAATGTTGCAATAATTTAAAATAAAAAATAATGAGATTTATCTTAATTGGATAATACAGTTGTCTCTAAAATTTTAAGATTTTTAATTTATACGTAAAATCATTTGAATTAAATAAAATAAAAAATAAAAAACTAAAAATATAAATAAAATAAAAATAACTTAATTATAATATTGGCAAATGATAATTCCTTACATCAGATTATATTGGATAAGGAATTGAATGGCCTAATATATCACTTTAATTGAAATATGCATCAAGTTACTTTTGGCTGATAGGTTAGCAAAGGGCTATTTGCGTTATCAGTCTTTTTTTTTTTTAAGATTTTCTCAGGAACCTATTTAGTTGTCTGTTGTCTAAATTTTATTGCCAACTTGCCATTTTGGCAATCTTGTTAATGCATTTTGCCGTTATAAAAAAAAAAAAAACAATTACGTTTTGCTTTGAGAAGATATAATTTTATAATATAAATATTTTTTTAATTAAAATTAAGTTTTATTGATATGAAGAGATTAGTAAAAGGCTTATGACCAACAAAGTAATAAAATCAAATTATTAAGTTTCAAAACATGAGTAGACATTAACGAGAAGTTGAAATTTCATCTAAAACTTGATCTCACTAGAATTTAGATTATCCAATTAAGTGTTGCTTATTCCTTGTGAGTTTCGGCTGTCCGAGAAAGTCAAATGGAAAGAAATAAAAATAACACTAACTAGAAAAAACTGACCTTCTAAATTAAATACCAAGAGAAACTCATTGAAAAAATTTCAAACCATCTACAAACTCATAGATGAAGAAAATTTAAAATTTAATCTCAAAATATAATATGAAATCTAAATATAATCTCACAAAAAAATAGTCACTACTGAAATATAAAACATATATGTAACGACCCCAAAATGGACCGTCACCGGCGCTAGGATTCAGGTCGGCTTAAGGCCGCCAGAACCCGTAGCAAGCCTGCTATCCTCTCGGTGTACCTGTAAATCTCATACATGATCAAACATAATCTGTAAAAAAAAAAAGCAAAACTCTTTTCTCTGTACCAGGGCTTAACCTGTGCATGCACTAACTCAGTACCCTGTACTCTGTCCCCTGAACTAGAGCTTGCTCTAGATGGGTTGTATCATACATGTTAAGCTTGATTTTTCACATATGCTGTAAAACCATATACATATACAGATCATATACACAACACAAACCACTAAGTCAAGCACATATCTAACTGATTATACAACAAACACAGCTCTTTAATATTACATGTCCACTCTAAGCTATTACAAGTCTCTTCTCTTTTTCTGACCTCATCTGAACATCCCCTGTACACTGTACACTGAACCTGCAAGACTGGGGTTAAGGGAGTGGGATGAGCTCTATAGCCCAGTGAGTAGAATAATAAAACAATGCATTAAAAGATGATCTGATGGAATGCAGCATAACACAGACAGTCCATATCAAGAGTAAACCTGTCACCACATAGTCCCAGTAAACCGTGCCAGGCCGTAGACTGGGGTCCTGGTCTTCCTGTACCATATATGTATATGTGTATATAACACCTGTACTTACCCTTTGCCAGTATAGATCATATACCTATACCCGCCAGGCCGTAGAATGGGGTCCTGGACTTCCTATACCTGCCAGGCCGTAGAATGGGGTCCTGGACTTCCTGTCTGGAACCACTGGATCATTCAGCATTTACCCACACCAACAATAAAGCTATGCAATGCAACATCTTTGTGCATTCTAATGCAATCAACCTATGGCATATATATGATGCATGACATATGCTAAAAACAAGTAATGGCTTTACACAAAGTATTAGTTTAGTTCCACTCGCCTCTGGCTCTGGACTGACTCTGCAGGTTCTGTAAACGCTGGAGCAGTACTCACTGCTGCTCTCTCTGGTTCCTCTGGTCTGTGTAAGCACATAAAGACTCAAATGAGGGACCAAACTAACTGCAGAATAATGCTATTACACTCCCCAAGAATCCCCTTAAACTCACTCTAAAAGCCAAACAAAGCATGCAAAAGAAAAGCTGAACAGGACACTTTCGGCGGCAGGTTCGGCGGCTGAAAGTCCTCGCCAGAGACGAAACTCATGTACCTTCGGCGGCCGAACCTCAATCTTCGGCGGCCGAACCTCAATCTTCGGCGGCCGAACCCTTTCGGGGGCAAGTTTCGGGGGCCAAAACACACTCCAGAGACGAAAGTCTCTAACCTTCGGCGGCCGAATCCCCCAAACAGAGCCGAACATTCAAAACGCTCGGGGGCAAGCTGTGGCAGTCAAAGCCACCATGCAAGAGGTTCGGCGGCCGAATGAACCTTCGGCTGCCGAACCTGAGTTCATCCAGAACTCAGCCCCGACGGCAAACAAGCTCCTCCATCCCTTCAATCTCTCAACACATGCAACCTTCAACTCCTCAACACACATATACTCATGTATATGGACAAAGGGGTCCAAAACTACCTAAAAACCCCAACAAACACAGCAAACATAACACATAATCATGCTTACAAGTTTAAATCCTCAAAAACACCCTTTTTCACTTAAGCATGCATCTCTACTCAACTGCTGTAATACATTAAAACATGTTCAAGAGCTTCACTTACCTCCTGTAAACAAGAAGATGAACGATCTGAACAAAGAAAATGGATCAACTTCTCTTCACACTCATAAACACTCAAAACCAAGCTTTTTCACTTTTACACCTTCCACACCTTTGAAAACCAACAACACTTTGCATGAGCTGCTCAAAGGCTTGCAAATAAAACATGGGAGACGTGGCCAATCTTCTGGACAGGGTGTGGAACTAACACCTGTCCAACATGCTGACTAAGGAAGGCACAAGAGCTGGCTGGCCAACTCAGCTTCGGCAGCCGAATCGCATGCAAAACCATGCAACATTCGGGGGCCGAATCTGACCTTCGAAAGCCGAACATTGGGCACTTTCGGCGGCCGAACTTGGCCAAAGTCTCCATAGCCTTTTCTCTTCAAAACACATCTCATTTCAACTTGAAAACCTGAAATCAAAACATAACACTTAAGAAGACATAAAGCCTACCCTTCTATAAAAGTCCAACATCCCGGATTCCACCAGACGACAGGAATTCCGGTGCCGGATTCTAGCCGGGTATTACAATATATTTCTAAATTGATATAATTCTCTATTTTTGATCAAGTGAAATTTCATATAATTTAAAAAACGATCGATTAAAAAAGTGATGGTATGTTTATATAAAGAATAAATATATTTTTTGAGACCAATCTCGAAGCCTCCTCCTCGATTTTTCAATAAACAAAAAATAAAATAGCTAAAGTGTTCTAAGAAGTTTTTAAAAACTTGCAAGAAGTAAATAACAAATTAAAAACCATAAAAAAAAACAGCCACAATCAAGTTCCTTAAAAAATACCACTACCAATCCATAAAAAGATTTATTTATATCCCATTCACTTGTAGACAGTAAAATTCACAGTCGAATAGGGACAAGGTTTCCTACCACTTTAAAAAATAGAGAAAAAGCCTTTTAAAGGAATAAAGAGCACCGAAAACTCAATAAAAAAGAGAGAGGATTTCGATTTCAAAGAAAAGACGGTGAATTTCGAGCTACATGTATATAAAATCTACATTTTTCTAATAAATCAAACTAAAGAAACGAATAAATTTAACATAATTTTATAATCTTATTTTTTTAATGTCAGGTTGAGAATCGGGACACAAGCACAGCTTTTAATACTATCAAATAAAGGTGCGGGCCCATTCTATCGATAGCAATAATCAATCTACTTTATCTTTGATTATTTTTTTATTTTCTCCAAACCAACACGACGTCGTTGTTTAAAAGAAAGAGCCAAACCTGAACTTCTGAAGCACACTTCCAAAGCGACGCGTGACGCGTGCAGTGAAAGCACGTAGACACGTGTTTTTATTTGCTTGGATCACCTAAAACCGGCTATGTACTACTAAAACAAGATACTACCTTCCACTTTCCCTTCCGAGAGTGAGGAGATAAGCACAAGCTCAATATAAGCAAATAGAAGGCGAGACGCAAAGCAAGATCATCCACTCCTGTGATTTAATCTCTGTAATTAAGATACCCTTCATTTTTTGATCGCTTTTCCTTTTAATTTCCTCCATTACTGAGGTGGGTTTTTATAGATTTGTGAGGGAGAGGGAGATGACGGTTTCTGATGCTGTGATAGGGAATTTAACGCTGATCTATGTGGCAATGATCGCCGGGATTAAGGCATATGGGTTAGTAACTGGTCGGAGCTTTAGCGGTGGATTTGTGTTGGTTGTGTCCACCACCTTGGTGGGTTTAATCTTGATTGGGTCGCTTACTTGGGACGTGTCTCGAAAAGTTACGCTCGCTATTTCACGAGATCATATTCATGTCCATGAAATGTGCAAGGGTGGTATTTGTTGGCACGGCGTGGCGGTTCGGTCTCCGGCTTCTCAGGTTTGCTTCAGGCTCCCTCATCATCAGCAACATCACTACGGCCCTGTGTAAAAACTCAGGTTCAAAATGAAAAAAATATGAATAAGAATAAAGGTTTTAGAATAGTAAGATAGACATCTCTTTTTTCGTTGTTGGTGTTTCTTTGTTTGTAGCTGGGGCTTAACGGTGCCTTTACGTTAGAAAAGGCACGACCCATGAGGTGTTTGCTTTTTTGTTTGAGAGGAATAGAAAATGTATGTAAATGATATAAAGAGAATGGTGTTTGTGTATAAATTTTGTCTCCCTCGTTTGGTTAATCTTTCAGACTGTGCAATCTCCAATTCATCTTTCAAGTGGGAGAGGTGAGATAGATGATCGTCTCTGCAGTCTCTTGGTTAAGAGTTTCATCAGATCTTGATTCCATATTATTTGCATGCAATTCTGGACAGAATTTCCAAGTATAAAGATTGAGGTGAAGCCTGAACTTCTATTATCTATTTGTTGAAGAAGGATCAGGTTTATTAGCTAATTTCTCATCATTCTGAATACTAGGTTATACATTATGATAAAGTTTTTTAAAGCACCAATTTTTAAGGTCATACACAAAAATAATTCATTTGGGAGTAAAATTTTATATAAATTTTAAGGTTTTCCGGAGATGGGTTGAGAATTTTTTTGAATATATTATCTTACTCATTAATTTCTCAAACAGGGTATTAAAACAGTGGTCATGTAGGTACAAACTTGAAACATGCTACGAAATTGACAGCTTTTGAAGACCCTCTTCATCCCCCTTTGTCCATCTTCTAGACTAAAAAGCTGTTGATTTTGGAATTTCATGCAATACACTGCTTCTGAGTCCAGGGTTTCTCATGATGGATCTTTGGGGAGGATGAATTATCTTGAAAGTGCATCTTTCCTAGAAGCAGTGCTAATGGCAATTTGGCTTTCAATTAGCTAGAAGGAAATAGAGAGAAGAAATTTAGTTGATTGTGTCAGAAGTAGCAGTAGGCATTTTTATTATGCAACCATCCGCTGTAGGTCGTTGGCAAGTTGAGAACAATGCAAGACAGGTAATAAATGCAGTCCTCCTTTGGCTTCCTGGTAAACTTTTCCCCTGTTTGGTCCAAGTAAAGAGTTGCACTCTGTTTGGGATCTAGTACATTTTCTGGTTGGTATCTACATTAATTGAATCTGTTGACTGGACTTGAAAAAAAAAAAACGTGTCATTCATCAATTCTGGGTTTCTGTAGCTCGAGTTTTACGTGCTTTTCTTTTCTCTGTCGGTATTTCTGTTATTACTTGCATCTCCTCTGTAGTAATCTCTCCATAGCTACGAAGTCTCGAGTTTAATGGTATCAGAAAAAAGGATCACTTAGGGACACTTAATCAGTTAATATTGATAGTTATTTCTTACCTGGGAAGGCAATTTTGTGCTGATAATATGCATATGGAAGATGGGGTGTTTAGGTTTTAGATGAAACATTGCCATCCGATTCAATTCACACAGGTTGGCTGATGGAATGCTGTGGTAGAACTAGAAAGCTTGCTTCAGTCACACAAAATGATTTCATGATGTGCATTATCAGCTTCAAATGAGAAGATACTTGTTAGTACCTAAATCATCTGTAAAATTATCATTCAAAATTATGGAAGTCTCTAAAATCTTCCTGCTAATGTTTTGGACTGATATCCTCCTTCTCCTCTTCTTCTTTGTTTTCTCCCTTTTAAATCAAGAGAGGTATTGAAATTTGAGATTTCACCCCTGTTTTTAAACATAAATATTGTTAGCATGATTATAGAAAATCAATCTTTACATAATTATAGAAGATTTATAGAAGATTTGTTTAACATTATTATAGCGATTATTATTTTTATCATAATTAGCTCATACTCTCTTCGATGTAATATCTTTGTATAATAAAAATACACAATTTTACTAATTATAACGATTATTATTCTTATTATAATTAGTTTATACTCTTTTGTATAAATAGATGTAAGATCTCTATAAAATATATACAATAGAAATATATAATTTTTTCATTATTATCTGAAAGATCAATAAATTAAAACTCTTATGTATTTTCTAGCTCTAGCTAAATTTTCTTATATATTTAGGATTAGTTTGTTTTATGAAAATATTTTTAATATTTTCTATATTTTTTAAGTTTGAGACAAAAATATTTTCTTTATTTATAAAAAAATATAAATCATTTTAATAAAAATAATTTTTTCTTTTAAAAAACAAAGTCATTTTTCACATTTTTAAAAATATTTATTAAGATTTTTATATATAAATTTATTAATAAATTTTATTTTTTAAATTAAAATTAAACTACAATTTATTTTACATAAAATATTTTTCATTGATAAAAAGATAATAAATCATTTTAATAAAAATATTTTTTTTTTCATCTTTTGAAATCTAAACTAATTTTACAACAATCTCCCATAGATCTCAAAAGATTTTTCATTACTGGATTTAGAAATTTAATATATATGTTTCGAATCTAGTGTCTTTTAGACTATGAATCAAACATTGATTAATAAGATTTAACATACAGAGTAATTGGTGAAACTTTTGTTTCTATGAATCAAAACTCTTTTTTGTATGCTAATTTCCCATCAATCTCATAACATTCCACAGATCTTGTTCTCAATGCTGTTTTGCGCCAATAGGCCATGCGCACGCCTGGTAGTTCATAAGTGCTCTAGAGATTATGCCACAATCTCATAGAAGCGACCCCACTCCACACTTATATAGGTGATATCATCAAGTGTATACTGCAATTTATACACCATCTATAAGGGATATGAATATCATTAAGGGCTTCCATCTCATCCTCTTAGTAATGCAGTCTAGCACTTCTCACACCATAAGAAGTGACAACAATAAATAGTGCTATCAGAACTAACAAGTGACTTGTTATTACCCATATAAATCTTTTTCATGGGATCTTCAATCACAAAGGTTGGGTTTCCATCACTGTTAATTTTAAATTGGCTCAAGTCTCATTCCTCTTGATGTTTCATCTATTAGTTTTCTCCCTAAAAGTTTAGTTACAGGATCAGCCAAATTCACTTTTGACTTCACATAATCAATGGAAATAGTTCCATCTTTCAGCAGCTGCTTAACAATATTATGTCTCAGACGAATATGTCTATTTTATCATTGAAAGTTTTATTCTTTGCAATGATTATTGCTGCTTGGCAATCACAACGCATTGATACAAATGATATTGGTTTTATTCCTAACGGAGTATTTACTAAGAAATTTTTTAGCTACTCAGCTTCAGTTCTAGCTAATTCTAGAGCAATAAACTCAACTCCATAGTGGATTTAGCAATGATATTTTGTTTGGTTAATTTTCATATAATTGCACCACCTCTTAGAGTGAATACATAACCACTGGTGAATTTTATCTCATCTGAATCTGAAATCCAGTTAGCATCACTGTATCCTTCTAATACAGTGGGAAATCCACTATATAAGATATCATAGTTCATGGTACCTCTCAATTATTTCATTAGTCTAATTAATGCACCCCAATAATCAGCATAATCTACAAGCATGCAATTAGAAGTTTTAGAATCTATTTTTCATTTCTTAAGATCAGGAAGATTTACTTTAGCAAGACACCCCCACACTTTTAAATATTTTAACTTAGGTGTATAACCTTTCCAAAGTTCATAGGGTATTTTATCAGTTTTCTTATATAGTATCATATTTTGTAGATAACAAGCAGATAATAAAGTTTCCCCCCAAAGGTTATTAGGTGAGGAGGAACTTATTAATAAATCATTCATCATTTCTTTTAATGTTCTATTTTTTCTTTCCGCTACTCCATTAGATTCAGGTGAATAAGGTGGAGTAAATTCATGAATTATTCCTTCTTTTTCACAAAAGTCATTAAATAAGATATATTCTCCACCTCTATCTGATCTAATCCTTTTTATTTTTCTATTTAATTGATTTTCTAATTTAGCTTTATATAATTGAAACATATCAAATGCTTCATTTTTGTTTCTAAGTAAATATATTTTAATATATCTAAAATAGTCATCACTAAAAATTACATAATATTTTTTACCGTCTCTAGTCATAGTTTATTTTAAATCCCTTAAGTCTGTGTGTATTAAACTAAGTAATTCAGATTCTCTATGTGTAGTTGAATATGATTTTTTTGTTGACTTAGATTCTATACAAATCTCACATTTATTTAAACATGTATTACCAATGCCAGATATTATACCAAGATATTGCATTTTTTTAATATAAGAAGCACTAACATGTTCTAATCTAGCATGCCATAAATCAAAGAATCAAGCAAGTAAGCAGAAGAAGATGCATTTACATTTGTTATTACAGAAATATTGAGAACAAAGAATCTCTGATTACAGTAATATTTTCCAATAAAATATCATTTTTAGTCAGTATAATTCTGTCTGACTCAAAAGACACCTAATCCCAATATTTCTCAATAGAGCTACAAAAATTAAATTAGCTCTCATATTAGGTACATGGAGTATCTCATTAAGTGCCAAGGTCTTGCCAGATGTGAGTTTGAGAAGAACTTTCCCTTTATCAAGAACACTTGCTATCCTAGAATCACCTAAATACACATGTTCTTCTCCTTCCCCCACTATAGAATAGGAGGTAAACGCATTTCTGTTTGTACAGATATGCCTAGTAGCACCAAAATCTTCTACCAATTCTTGCACATTAGTTACAAGAAAAGTTTAAAAAATGACCACAGCAATAATATCATCTCCTTCAACTAAATTCACTTTTATTTTAGGAGAATTGTCATTTATCACTCTTTTCCTGCATTGAGGTGCATGATGACCCGGCTTACCATATACAAAACAATGTTCTTTCTTTTTAAAGGTGGGATTATTAAGTTTAGGTTGATAATCAGATTTTTTATTTTCGTATCTGTTATTTGATTTGTGCACTTTTTCTTGTACAAGATTTGCTCTTATAGTCAGCATCCTCAGCAGTATATTTCAGGTTTATTGAATCTCATATTTCTTTGGCTTCCTTGTAGCAACAATAGATATCAAAAAGATCGTTAGAAAGAGTACTGATAAATGTATGCCTACATACCTTATTAGAATAGACCCAAATTTCATGCAGCTTTGGATCAACAGTAGGTACAGGTCTTGATTCTGTGAGTGTTGAAGCAACGTCGTGCATGTCAAGTATTGAAAAAATATATTATTAATATATTTTTATATTTAATTAAATTAATAATATAATATTTCGTGGTAAATATTCATATTATATAATTACCCAACGTTAAGAATATAATATTATATCGTTGTTCAGTAGTGTAAGTGACGTATTAAATAAACTATCGGAAATATTATGCAACTCAATTTCATTTTAAAGAGTCCAAATTCGTGGAGTTTTGTATAATGTCAAATTATTCTCGTTTGAAACAAACAATTTTTTTTTTATCATTAAAAAGTGATAATTCTGATTTTTCTCTTGCTCCATGATAGATCTGGTTTTCTTCTTGGTGCATCATATGGGTCTCTTAGTGTTCGATTTGATGAAAGGACCTATAAAATAAAGAAAGATGGTCAGGGGTCTACCGGGGATGTCCCCGGTGGAGACCCTCTGATGTTCAAGTCAGGTCCATGAACTAGTATAGTATGGATCGACAAGAGTTGCAAAGTAAAGTAAAAAATATGGAGCCGAGGCCCCGGCCCGAAGAAGCAAAAAAACCCCCTTTTTGTCTGCTCATGATGTATATCTACTTCTCTGCTACAATACTAGCTGTCTCTGTCACTCAGCTCTGTACGTACAGATGTGTCAGGGCTCTTCTCCATACTAGCGGCCATTTAATTCTCTTCAGCACGCATGCGAGCAGGGCTGCAAGGTGATTGGACCAGCTCCTCTCCCTCATGTCACATAACCGGGCTAGGCTTCTTCCTACTGGATCTGGGCTCGCGGGTAACCCATCCGGCCCGACGTGTCTGGATCAAGGCCTGAGATGCTGAGTTGGTCAACCTAAAGGGTTTTGTGGGTTTTGGGCCAGTTAGTTCACTTGGGCTTGACCTTGCCCAGGGTGGATGAGGCCCAGTGGTCATCAATTGCCCATTTACCTCCTCAGCAGTTATTTCATGAGTGATGAGGGGGTAAATCTCCATTATGACCGCGCTGCCCTAGAACAGCTCTTGTGAAAACATCATTTCCTTGCCTTTTTATTTCTTTGTCTCTTTACTTTGATGTTTGAATGTATGGCGATCTGGAGATGTGTATTCGGTGATGAATGATATTTAGCCTCAGCCTGTGCCTCATTATTATTTTTACTCAGACTGCCTTCTGGCTTTGCCGATCTGCTCAAACCTTTTAAGACTTAATCCATTTTCTTCATCCGACTTGTAAATTTCTTTTGACCTAACTTGACTTAATCATAAAAGCCTTAAGCTAGATGCCCACTTAACAAATTTCAACTCACTTAGCTTTACTTAGTTGATGGACCAGGCTGTCTCTACTGGGACTTTGTCAATCGAACTGATCCGGGCTAAAAGCTCAGCGTCTGGCTAAACTTCTAACTTATGAGTTTTTCTTGTTTTCATGAGGGCATTTCTATCTTTGGCTTATGACCTCGTCAGTGCTGCAAGCTCAGATATATAATACTTAGAGAAATGTCTTGTTTGCATAGTGCCCCACATTAGACGATTTTAAATCTTGTTTTTATTATGAGCTCAAATACCTTGTCCTTCTTGATGTAACCTTTTGATAGTTAGTACGGTATGAGCTGTGTGCTCCACTGGGATAGGGAGCCCGACCTTTTGTCATTTTCCTCTTCCTGGGTCATCTTTGCTAAGTGTTTGTTTACTGTGAGTTAATCCGAATGTTAGTACGGCCCTTCGCTTTCGTTTATCCTTTTGTGTGTTCCGCATTTGCAGGCATTTTCACATAGGGAGCTCGGCTCTCTCTTGTTTCTTCTACACTTAGGTTTATTTAGCTTGGTTGTTTACTTGTTATGAGTCCGTCCGTACTGCGAGTTTGGGAGTTCAGATTTTTGTTCTTTGCTTAGGCTTTTATACCTATAGCTTGTGATGCTACTTGTGCTACGAGCTCGGGAGTCTGGGATTTCGCTTTTTTTACTTTGGTTCCTCGAACTCTTTCGTGAAGTCAGACTTAATTTCTTGCTTTCTAGTCTAGCCTTACACAGGCTATGTTTCAGCCTGATTGCTCGTTTGTTCAGCTTTAACTTTTCTTTTATAGGCTTATAGCCTCGCCAATACGGACATAAGGCTCAGCAGGGACGTATGTCTGGCCCTTTGGGCTTTTAGGGAGATCGACCCTGGGTCGAAGAGGTTGGACTATCTATTTTGGGTTTGACCATACTGGGGTTCGATTCTTTTGTATCCAATGAGTCAAGACTTTTCACTGCCCCGTCCGATCATTCAAAATGGTTCATTTGGCCTCTTACATTGCTCCTGTCCCCTTGATTCTTTATCTGAGCATTTGGTTCTCGAGTATGTCACGGTTGTTTGGGTTTTTTTGCCCCCGAGTGCTTTCCGGGCTGTCTTCCCTTAAGCGTTTTGCGAGCTCTTTGCTGCATAGACCTTTCTCTAGGCTAGCCGAGCTGGTTTAGTGCCAGCGGTCAATTCTCAAGGTCAGTGCCTACTATGATTGCCCTTGGTCCTTTGTTTGGTTCTCTATCTCGATATGCATTTTGCTTAAGATTCGCTTTGCCTTAATTTGGTCTGCCTATTGGCTTTACCAGTACCGAGCTCATTTTCTTGAGATCGGCATGGCGCTTTGGCGTTTTGGCTCCGTGAGCTTTGAACTGACCTTTAGTAGGCCGCATTGTTACATGATATAGGCGTTGGGGTGCCTTAATTTAATTTCTTTATACGCTGGTTGTTTTGCAAGATTGAGGTCTTATTATCCTGTGGTCCGAGCTCTTTTGAGACGTCGGATCCAAAATTTTTTATTTTTGTTCCAGCACCCTCTTGAGGTCAGCATGGCGCTTTAGCGCTTTTGGCTGTTGTGTGAGATATAAATCTCTTTATCTTATGACCCGAGCTTTTTTGGGGGGTCGGATTTAACTTTTAATTTATGGTCCAGTGCCCCAATCTTTTTATGTGAGGTTGAAACTATGTTCTTGCATGTTGTTTTTGCACTGTTCAAGCTTTTTTATACAAGGTCGGAGTCAGGCCTTTGCCTTTCCTCTTGGAGGCTCGTGGCCTTTATTGATGTTGTTTTTCTATGTTGGCGTTCGCTCCCCAACCGGTTTTGTGGTGCCGGTAGTCATTTTCTGAGACCGGTCACCTATCTCACTGAGAGCTTCTTGCGTAAGATTCAGGCTCTTTGGCCGTACTGTCGCTTCATCATCTCAGCCGGTTTTGTGGTGCCGAGAGTTATTTTTCGAGGCCGAACACCTACCTCACTGAGGTCTTGCGCAAGATTCAGGTTCTTTGGCCTTACTGTCACTTCATCATCTCAGCCGATTTTGTGGTGCCGGGGGTCATTTTCCGAGGCCGGACACCTACCTCACTGAGGTCTTGCATAAGATTCAGGCGGCTCTTTGGCCTTACTATCGCTTCATCATCTCAGCCGGTTTTATGGTGCCGGGGGTCATTTTTCGAGGCCGGTCACCTACCTCACTGAGAGTTTCTTCCTCTCAGCCGGTTTTGTGGTGCCGGCGGTCATTTTCCGAGGCCGGACCTCACTGAGGTCTTGCGCAAGATTCAGGCTCTTTAGTCTTACTGTCGTTCCATCATCTCAGCCGGTTTTATGGTGCCGGGGGTCATTTTCGGATGCCAGACACCTACCTCACTGAGGTCTTCACTTAGGATTAGAAATTTTTTCTACAAAATAAGAGCTTGTACAGAGCGTATATAACGAGAATGTTCGTTGCTAATTCAATAATATTCATCAATAAATAATATGTCGCACATGGCACTTAATTTCATATTTCAGATAAATGTAAATATTAGGTCTAAATAACAATATTAACTAATGCAATTTAGAGATTCAATAAATAATATGCATGTGTAAATTTCTCGAAAATTTTTCAATCTATAAAATACATGATCTTTTTCTTAGGAATGTCTATGCTAACATTAATAATAAAATTTTCATGACAATACTTGAATTTTAATGTTATGTAAGCAATTATCAAGATATCTAAACTCAGAGAAATATACTTTAATTAAATTGAGCATTATTATTTATATGCAAAGCATATCTTTTAATAATTTAAGAAATCATTTGTATTCAATAATAATTAATAAAAAACAATTGCCAGTAACTACAGACAGTCTTGAAATTCTAAAACAAAATAATAAGCATACACAACAAGAGGCAATTTTGAATAGTTGGAGTCTTTTCACCTGAGCTCTTCCACCAATCTATTTTTCATCATTTGTTGTGCAGTCCGACTTCGCCAATTTGTTGTCCAGTCAGAGAGCTGTCCAATCTACCCAACCTGCTTCACTTTTTCTCGCAGATCCTTCTCTTTTGTTTTTTAATTTTTTTTATTTATTAACTTTCTCTCTAATTTACTAACTTGGGACCCTATAGCCGACTTGCCCATCTAACCTTTACAACATATATACGGCCGACCTCACAATTTCCACAAATATAGACATCACTTATATATATATATATTTTTTTTTCTATAGAAAATATTAAAATTTTATACTCATAGATAAGTATTTCGATATGAAGTTTTACTTCACCAGGTTTCAAAGAAAAAGTTAGTAGTAATAAAATTCAATAAATATTAAAATAAACTATCTGAAAGACTATCAAAATATTCCTGAACATAATTAATCTTTCTTTTCAGCTGGGTTATTGTAAACCTCTAGCTTCTTTTTTGTATAAATTTTCATACCTTCATGTGGATTTCAATGGGTGAATTTAGGAACTTTAGAGATAGTAAAAATCAATTTTGTCTCCACAGACGATGCCACTTGATAATTCTGATTTTCCTTTTACTCCATAAGAGATCTGGTTTTCTTCTTGGTGCATCATATGTGTCTCTCAGTGTTCGATTTGATGAAAGGACCTATAAAATAAAAAAAGATGGTCAGGGGTCTACTGTGGATGTCCCCGGTGGAGACCCTCTGACGTTCAAGTCAGGTTCATGAACTAGTGCAGTATGGATCGGTAAGAGTTGCAGAGTAAAGTAAAAAATATGGAGCTGAGGCCCCGGCCTGAAGAAGAAAAAAAAAACCCCTTTTTGTCTGCTATATCTACTTCTCTACTACAATACTAGCTGTCTCTGTCACTCAGTTTCGTACTTATGGATGTGTCAGGACTCCTCTCCATGCCTAGCGGCCATTTAATTCTCCCCGGCTCGCATGCGAGCAGGGCTGCGAGGTGATTGGACCAGCTCCTCTCCCTCACGTCACATCACCGGGCTGGGCTTCTTTCTACTGGATCTGGGTTCGCGAGTAACTCATCCGACCTGGCGTGTCTGCATCAAGGCCTGAAATACTGAGTTGGTCAGTTTAAAGGATTTTATGGGTTTTGAGCCAATTAATTCACTTGGACCTGACCTTATCCCGGGTGGATGAGGTCCAACGGTCATCAAAAAGAATTATCCGTTTTATCCAACTTGAGGTGAAATACTTTATTGTTGGATTTAATAAGATTAAGTAAATTGGATGATATGTCACTCTTGTTCGAATTACTCCCTTCAATTGAGCAGTTCTTCGAAAATAACTTTTTTTTATTAAGGTTACGCTCAATCAATACACACACATGTTATGATTTGAAGTCTATTGTATTTATTTTATGATTCTGGAGAAATATTTATAATTTGTTTATTATTAAATTTTTTTAACCTATTTCTATGTTTCTAATTATAGACTAAAAATAATTTAAGAGTATATTAATTGGATAAATTACATTTTAATTTTTAGATTTTAGCATAATTAACGGTGATGACCGCTGGATTCCTTCACCCCAGGCCAGGGGCTCGACCACAGCCCAAGGCCCATGACGTAGAGGCCCACGCACCTGATATACATAACAAGCCTGGCTCATCCAACCCTCAATGCCGGGCTCGACCCATCTTCTTCACTCAAGCCGGCCCGGCCCACACGAAGCAGGCCCTCTCCACTCAGGCTTAGCGTCCGGCCCAACTCTCGGCCTAGCCCAGAATCCAGAAAAATATTCACCAGACAGCCTGGCAGATCCGCTTGAACGTACGCACGAGAAGAATCAGAGGCCGTTACGCATGGAGCAGGCGGCTGATACCCTAGTACCTCCGAATCCGCATGGCAGAGACGCGTGGCCCAATCTTGGAGAGACCTTTACACGTCACAAGCAAGCAAGACAATGTATAAAAGAGGAGTCCCCTCCTCATAAAAGGAGAGACCTTATTCAGTAATACAAAACCCTTGTAAAACCCTATTCTATTGGATCTCAGATCATCAAACGGATTAATTCTTTTATTTTTAGAATTAAATATTTAAATCTCTATATTTTTATTATGTTAAAATTAGAGGTTTTTGCATCATAAAATCCGTTAAAAAAAATAAAAATATTTTAAATTTCAAAAATACCTTTTAAGAAAACTTTATCATTTTCCTCCTTTCTCTATTTACTTCCCTCCACATTATCTCTCTCCACATAGAAGAATCGATGGAATCAAGTAGGCTATGATAAAAAAATACTTTCATTCTACATTCTAAAAACTCTAAGGTGTTTTCTTAATTTAGTATGTATAAAATATAAATGTAGTTTATACATTTTAAGAGTATTAATTATTAATTTTTTTTTCTTTTTTTAGTGCATTCAAGTAGAGATATTATGTAAAATTTGTATCCCTCTCTCTTATACTTTTTTTTTTATGTCCGACTGAAAAACAAAATAAAACGTGTTCACCTTGTTGATGTTTCTAGGCATTCTCGTCTTCGACTTAAACCAAATGAGTTCTTGCCTCAAGCTGGCATAGTGTTTGTTGTTGATGCTTTGGAATTCTTGCCCAACTTGCTTGCAATTTCAAAGTAAGCCTTGGGATTTTTTTTTTTTTTTTCCGATTTATGCATACATGTCACTACTGCAGCTATTACCGTCTTCCTTCACCTTGCCGCTACTAATACATCTACCACAACCTACTTTATTCTATCAATTCTACCCTGCGAAGGGAGAAATAATGTGGAAGGAAATAAATAGAGGAGGGAAAGGGTGGAGTTTTCGTAAAGATTATTTTTGAAATTTAAAATATTTCTTTCTTTTTAAAAAATTTTAGGATGAAAGAAACTTTAATTTTAAAAAAATAAATATTTAAATATTTAATTTTAAAAATAAAAAAATTTTAAAAATAAAAAATTAATATATTAATTATGTTAAAATCTAAAAATTAAAATACAATTTACACTATTTATTTTATAATGAATGAGGAATTAGGGCAAAACCCAATTCAAAGGGTATGTCCGTCGCATTAAATTTTCATAAACGTTATTTTAAAAAATAAATTATATTATCCCTAAAAAGTGAAACAGGGTGATATAATTTTTTTTTCTTTTAATAAGTGATTTTAAATTGAAATTATATATATATAATATTTTTAAAATTAAAAATCAGCGTTTTAAACTCTTTAGTATATCAATTTGACACAAATTCAGATTAAATAGAATACAGGTTTTGGATACTGGACACAGCAGAATATATATATATATATATATATTTCATTTATTTATTGAGATATTGAAAAAAATCTAAATGTTATAATAATACATATATATATATAAATTTTAAATTTTAAATAATAAAATTAAATATTTTTAATTTACTGTCATTATAATAAAAAATACTAAATTAAACTTATAAAAAATTAATGATAAATTATAATGATTTTTATATTTTCATATTTTTAATAAAATATATTTTTTAATTTAAATTTTATATTAAATTAAATATATTTTATATTATTATATATAATATTAAATATATCATATTAAATAAATATTTATTATAAATAGACTTTTATTATATAAAATATCACTATATAAATAAAATTTGTACTCAATATTATAAATTATATATTTAAAAAATTTTACTTTTATTAACAATATTTTAAATAAAATATATTTTTTTATATTTCAAATTTTTATTGATGATATATAATATTATATAAAAGTGAAAATATAGAGAATATAATAAAATTAACAAAAATAAATGATATTATTGTAATAAAAAAGTATATTTAAAAATTATTTTATTAATTAAATAAAATTTTAGTGGTTATATTACAATTTATTGTTAATTTTTAAATTAAAAATTTTTAATTTTACTATTTAAAATATAAATATGAATTATACACGTTTAGATCTTTTTTTAATATTTAGCATACAAGCAATAGTCGTACAGGTGCGAGGACTTGGTCAGTAGCCTTCAAAGTTCAAACAGCCAACTACGATAGGTAATAGGTTACAAGTCGTTCTAAGGTAGTAGGTCGCATACTCGCATTTCTTTCCGATGTTTAGAAAAAAAAAAAAAAAAAAAAAAAAAGAAAAGAAAAAGAAAAAGAAAAAGAAAAAGAAAAGTAGGTCTGGGTCGCATAGATTAATTTAATTTAAGAAACTAAAATAAAATCTAAGTCTCTAATGTGGTCAGGTGCAGACCACGCTTGCAAATTTTGCAATTACCCAAAGACCGTTGGATTGTTTACAAATCAGGTCTTTCAACCTGTTAATGTAATCTACGGCTATGATCCAAGGGCATACAACCACATCAACGTTACAGAAAATCATTTTTATTGCATAACGACAGTGGGCGTTGCAAACGACTCCTTCCTCTCACTTTTCTTCGTACCTTCCTCATCTTAAGCAGGCGGTTCATCGGCCGTATCAACACAGAAAGCAAACCTTATGGCCGAAAGCCCGTCTCGGTTGCCGACACCCGCCGTTTCCGTATCGGAAACCGATACGTCTCAGTACTGGTGCTACAACTGCAACAAACGCGTCTCTATCGAAACCCTAGCCAATCAACCAGATGTTATTTGCCTTGAGTGCAAGAATGGTTTCGTTGAATTAATCCCCGCTCCGTCAACTTCGCCCTCAGCAACTCCTTCCCTAATATCAGACCAGGCTGATGATTCGACTTTTGGATCCCAATTCCTTCAAATGCTTCGCATAATCGCGCAGGCGGCGCGTGACGAGGACGCGCCTCCTCTTCCGCAGGACCCCCAATCTGAGGACGATTTTTTGAGGATCGAGCTCAATGAATTGGACAACGACGAAGATGAAGACGAGGATGAAGACGATGCAAATGAGAACGAGAATGAAAACGAAGGGAACAGAGATGAAGGACAGCATGACGGTGAAGAAGGAGAGGATCGATCTGATAACGAAAACGAAGAGGAAGATTACGAAGATCTGAGGACAAGACAGCGCGATATTCTTCGTCTCCGGATCCGGGACTTTGCTACCCGAGCGAGGAGCGGGCGTAACCGGATCCTTGACTGGGCTGAGATTCTGATGGGGCTGGAGGACAACTCGATTGAATTTCGTCTTGAAGTCCCGGAGACCGATAGATATATAGGCAATCCGGAGGATTACGTGGATGCCGCTGGATACGAGGCGCTGCTGCAGAACTTGGCTGAAAGTGATGGTGGAAGGAGAGGGGCTCCACCTGCAGCAAAATCGGTGGTGTCATCGTTGCCCGCGATTAAGATCATGTCAGAGGCGGATAGTCTTGTGTGTGCCATATGCAAGGATATGGTTAATGTTGGTGAAACAGAGACGAAATTGCCGTGTGGACATGGGTACCATGGGGACTGCATTGTGCCGTGGTTGGGTTCTAGGAATTCTTGTCCTGTTTGTAGGTTTGAGTTGCCAACGGATGACTCAGAGTATGAGGAGGACAGAAAGAAGAAAGCGGCGGGCACTTCAGGCGGTGCTTCAGGTTCTGGCGATGATAGTTTGGGTTCCACTTGATTTTAATTGGTATGCAAGTCAATTTAAAATTTTACTCGTGTAGTTTAATGGTTCATGAACCTTTGGTTGTTTATTTACTTCTGTGGATTAGATAAAGCTGGATTTGATTTCATTTGCATATGAATGTAAATAATATTTACTCTGTTTGGTTTTCTTTCCTCTCATGTATAATCCAATATTTGTCAATTGAAGTAGGCGCATTAACGGGAAGCAATACATTTTAGTAAATAGATGGATGAATTCTGTAGCTTTATGGGTTGGACTTTAGAGATTGTTTCTCATAGTTCTTCTACCATTTTAGTTGGTATGCTGGGATATATTAATTTTCTGAATTTAGTTTCAGACTAATGAACCAGTCAACCAGCTGTAATTTTCTTTCATTTATTCTTCGACAAAAAAAAAGCGCTATATAACACCTACGAGGCTATTGCATAGCTAGTGTTGGTTAATCCACCTATTTTGTATATATACACACTTAAGATGGAAAGGATATCAAGGACGGTTCTCCCTCCCCCTTCTCTTCGCAGAGAGTAGAAAGTGAAAAGTGAAAATTAATTTATGTCCCCTGGTTTTCTCTTTTCTTTCATCATGCATTTTGATGTATGCTATTCAACGTTGTCTCTTGCTGCTTGTCAAATAAACAAAGATTTATATGTTTTATTTGAATGGTAATATTATAACTCAACTTTTTGATGTTTCAGTTTGTGTGAAATCCAATTCTTTGTTGCAGTCTAAGGTAGTAGACTGCAACCAAGGCATCTGACTTACCGATTGTTTGACCCAATAACTGATTTTCAATTTAGTTTGGCATAGTAGCACAAACATCACCATATGGCATTTCCTCATATCATCTTCTGGATACATCCATGAGTATTTTATGTTGTCTTTAGCTTGGATTTGCTTAACAAAGCTTAGAGGAAGGAAATTTCAATATTATTTTGATGTGAGCTCCTCTAGATAAAAATATGCCGACTTCATTTATATTTCATGTGGAACTGGCAGCAATTACTACTCTACTCTACCTTCTCTTCAGTAGTTTGTGTTGGTGCAGTTGCAGATGACATGATTTTTGGTGTTTTGAAACATATTTCACATCTTACGCCATTTATTACTATAGGAAGGGTAAAGGGTGGACCTGTTTTTTGCAGCATGATACTGTCACAAGGGTCGAGTGGTTGAAGTTGAGCCATTGTGTGAGTTTGGAAAGTTACTTGTAAGGTTTAAGACTGATCTTACTGTTGGCGTATGCAGCACTTGATTTTTTTTTTTCCAGTTCATACAAAGAATATATTCTTACTTTGACATTGAACTTTATTGATAATTGATGAGTGGTGTATATAGGGAATCATTGCGTCTCAATTATCTTTTCTCCAGTTATCTTCTTGCACTTTTGAACTTAAATTGTCAAATATTGCCTATGCTTTCATGCAGTAGTTCACTTTTACACTTTTCCAAATTCCAAACCTTTTTTGTTGGTTTCTACTATTACTTTGTTGTTGGTTTCTACTATTACTTTCTCAGTGTATTTCCCCTTCCTTTGATAGAAATCATGTCCTTATAATCTATTTTGGCCGTAGTCTCCTAGAATTGGATTATCATTTAGGGGTTAGCTTGATGTCTGAAATTCTGTATCAGTATTGCTCCATTGAGTAGTTAATATTATATTGAAGGTGTGTTTTATATGGAAGTAAAAATGTGCGCTTCTATTGTCACGTCATGAAATTTATGTAAAAATGAAATATGATCATTGGTTCTCATCTGTGTCTTGGTTTTTGGATTGTTTGTGTGCTTGCGTATTTGTGCTAAGTTTAAATTGTATTTGTATTGCTGTTCCCCATTTCCATGTCTTGTTCTCTTTTTGGATTGGATTGGAGTGCATTGAAAAGTAAAAACTTCTCCATCTTTGTTGCAAAGATATGCACAACACCCTTTTTGTTGCAGAGGATTCTGTTGCGTATTGCGCTTCAAATTGGGAGTAGTCTTCCCTAAGGTCCCCTTGGGGAAGTCTTGTTTTTAGAAGTGAGAATTTGGGTTGTGAAATAGATTTCAGAAAAGGAAACGAACCAGCATTAGTTGTTCCATCCGACTGAGTTTAACCTACTTTTCTTTAGAGGATCCAACTATAATCTGCATGGCTTCCTCCAGCATTTAGCTGCTCGTCCCTCTGTTGCTACCATACACTGGCCGGGAAGTTTTCACTGCCTGTAAGGCCCAGGGTTGAGCCCTGTGGGAACCCTGGACCGGATTTGGGTTAATCTTATACTGTGAAAGTAAAATGGAGGTGGCTGTTGCTTGTTTTAGAATGAATTTGTCAAAAGGTTTCAATCATAGACGTGCATGCTGCCAATGCTTCCTTATGGTGGTGCCCTATTCACTCTTTGTTTATGTTATATGCTCAACCAAGTTGGCGTATTTCTATTCTAATAGAGGGAGAAGAAACTGGCCAATGTCTGTTTTGTGTATGCTTCTAATTCATTATTACTGAAAAAGATTTGTTCCCTTTTATATCTGTAAAGAGTTGGGATATAGAGTTGGTTTACTGTAGGCTTGCGCTTAGGGAGCTCACTTGCTATTATTGAACGCACTTCAGCCGTTCCATAAAATCTTTTCTTTTGTTTAATATAATATTCAAAATCAGGTGGTAAGTGACATCTGCATTTAATGGTATTGAATAATTCAGTACTCTCCCCCATGTGTGTTTGAATCCAAACTCCAACATCACCAAATAAATATTTCAGTACTCTTCTCGAACCCCATAAGTTTGCGTATTCGAGTCATAATTTGAATATTTTTATAAAATATGTTTAAAGCTAAATTTAGTCTATTTTATGACTAATATTATAGCCAACTGGTGTCACGTGGGATTCAGTTTAACTAACGGTCTAGTAAAACACAAAGCGTATTGTTTTGTAACGGACGAAGCTTAAATGCATGATAAACGACGCCGTAACATCCATCTCCTCCATTTTAATCAAAACCCGCTTCCGCATACGCATTTATGTTCTCAGTCCCTACATGGGTAAAGCAATGAGGAGCCTGTATTATCACAGCCTGAAGAAGAAGCTGAAGTAGAGAAGAAACCTTCAAATAGGCACTTAATGACCATGGGACCTTACTTCTCCTCGAAGCACCATCTCCGTGATGACAAGCTCTCCGAAGCCCTTCAACAAAGGTCCGTTCCCGTCGCTACTCCAGAAGACGCCGCTTTCATCAATCTGACGAACAAGTAGCTAAATCTCTCTATCTCGTATTTCTTCCTTGGAATGGAACCCTCGTGGTAGTAATTCTTTTATTTTCTCACGGGAAGTAGCAAGCAGCGACGGATCCAGGTATTATAATTAAGTTTATATATTTAAAAAATTTATTAATTAGTTTTTATTTTAAAATTGTTCAATTAAAATATCTTATATTTTATAAAATTTATTTTTTTATTAAATAAATTTTTATCTTATTCAATACTGTTTAATTGATTAAAATTTTATTATTTTTATTTTTTTAAATTTTATTATAATTTAATTTTATCCTTTATTTTTATTATTAAGAAGTAATTATTTTGTTTAATTAATTTTTAATATAATTGAGATTATTTGTTAATATTTTATTAAATAATGAATTTTATAGGCTATTTTTAATTTTAAATATAAATTTAATGGGTAATAAGTTAGATAATTTAAATTTAAAAATATTTAAATATAAATCAAGTATTATTTTTATAGTTAGATTATTTAAATTTTAAA
The DNA here is from genome assembly GCF_001659605.2 of Manihot esculenta. NCBI lineage: Eukaryota > Viridiplantae > Streptophyta > Magnoliopsida > Malpighiales > Euphorbiaceae > Manihot > Manihot esculenta. The sequence goes on along the minus strand of NC_035165.2, from coordinate 24,774,152 downwards.
AAATGAAATGCAAAAATTGTTTTTATAATTAATGAGTTAGATAATTTAATTAAAAAAATAAATTTATATTAAATAGTTATTTTAACAGTATTATTTTTTATGAGTTTGCATGTCACGATAAAAAGAATTTTTTTTATAATAAATATTATTAAGAGTCAATTTCCTAATAAAAGAAGAAATGAGCTACTGATGGATTCATTATTAATTTATATTAAAAGATATATTTGTAAACATTAAAAATAAAGGTTTTTAATTAATAAAAAATAGATAAATGATAATTTAATTATAATATTTTTAAATTTTTTTATAAATTTTTTAATATATATTTACTTTATATATTTTATTTGTATTGACCATTACTGAACAAAATTTATGAATCCATCGTTGTTGGAAGCAAGTAATGGCTATAGAAGTGTGCGTGTTTTTTTTTTTTTTTTTTTTTTGCACCAGCAGAAGGAGCTTCGTTCCATGCGAATTCCTTGCTTTAGTAAGCTTACACAAATTCAGGTTTCAATTCTCTTTCCAATTTCACTTTCTTCTGTAATGTTTGCATTTTTCATTTCTTCTTAGGTTCCTGAAGTATGAGAATTTTCTTAGGCTTCCTTTATGCCATTTGAGACTTACCTTTCTGCATTGGGTCAATCTACCAGTCCAGGAACTTACTGATTATCTGCTGGTTGTGATCAACTTGAATTTCCTTTGGCAGTGGTACTTGTACTAAGCAAGCTGCAAGTTGGGTAAGAATTTTGTTTGGATTAGCTGTCTTTAAAGCCGCTAAGCTCCATCGGAATCTTACACAAGTCCAGCGTCTTGATGTGAGTATCTTAGCTTGAATTTTTGTATTGTTTGCAGAGTTCAAAAATCTTCTTCATATGGGGTGCTAAATGTCTGATATTGCTTTAGGTTTAGTGTCTTTTATGATCCTCGTGTGGCTTTAAATTAATGATTGTTTCCTGGTGTAGGCTTTCAAACTTTCAGGAGGCAGCAAGCGAATTTTTTTGTTTGCTACTGATGTAGCTCGTCGTGTGAGTGGAGAAACTATGGAATGGGATCTATGCTGTTTATTTGAGAGTAGGTCAAAAAAACCAAGTTTGATGGTTAAGCTATATCTTAAATCTCCGATCAATTATTATGTGATGTTGGTGGAAGTATGATCTTTGATATAACAAGTTTCTTAAAAATATTATGTGTGGTTCAGAAGAAAAGCAGAACTTTCAATGCAGTTAAGACTGCCCTAGTCGGTCCCTGTCTCTATGGCTAAAGATTGTCTTTAGACCCCTCAACCTCAAATATAAGCTCCACTGGGGAGTTTAAGATAACGTTGGAGGGCTATTTTCGTGTGCACTTCTTGTGCCAGTATCTGCAAATTTCTGAGAGTCCAACCTGGTTTTTGAATATTTCAAGCATAAAACATAATGATTCTTGTCATAGTTGATATCCACATAATAGCAAGTCTCCTGATTAGCTGGATATGTGTTATTTTGGCGACTGCTATGTTGGAGATAGATTTTCTGTTTGCCAATTTTGATGTGAGAAGGTGTTTGGATTTATCATGACAAGTTTTATGGATTACTTTCCTACTAATATCGGGATGAGATGTTTATATTTGTTCCTCTGCTTTATCTCCGTGGCAATATTGTCAACCATATGTATCCGCTCCAACAATTACTGGAACGAGTTATTTACGTCCATCCATTTTCTTCTTCAGGTATAAGAAGCAAGAAGTACTGTCAAGTGTTTTTTCTACCTAAGTTTGTTCATGTCAGGTTCTTACGATGATTCCATATCTAAAGAGGAAGAGGCAGAGCAATTCAGAGGCGGACGAAAAGATAAATACATCGGCCATTGATCAGGCAGATGATCCTACTAGCGGGGATTGGGATGAAAGTTGTCTTCCAAAAGCATTGGCCCGATCCATAAAGCATTCGTGGTAGGTCTACTGGGCTGCTTTCTAGACTCTGCTCCATTTCTTCGATCAATAACAATATCCATTACATTTTTGCTTGGCCCGTACCAAGCTGTCTTCAGGTGTTGTAAGAGTTACTCCATCATACTGTCACGTCCTTGTTTGGCTCTTTATTACTCCACTTAAATTCTTCCACTAGGCTCCAGCGACATCTCATTTCGTTGTAATTATCATTAAACTTTGCAAGCAGTATACAACATGAAGAAAACCAAAAAAATAAAGGTGATAAGCTATGCTGGAGCATTTACGAGCCTTTAACTCATTCTATTCAGCCTTTTCGGCGGAGAGAATTTTCGATTGGCGTACAGATTCTATCAAAGATAACGGAAGTACGTCCCTCAACATACATAAAAAGCAACAAACAATCCAGCAAAGTTCTTACTGCTACACCGTAGGCTATTGAATCCGCTTTGGGTGAGAAGTGGTCAAAAATTGGTCGGACTACCTTCAATACCGGAAATGTTGTAAAAACTAAGCCATAACGGCAATTAGTTCCTTTAATTTTTTGTGCTATATAAGAAAAAGGCATCTTACAGCTACATGTACCAAGCTTATATGGCTGACAGAAGGATAATTAGAAACTAAAACGAATAAAACCTAAATTTCTTTCCTTCAGCAATTAATCTCATGAATCATATTACATTCACAATTCCCCCATTTTTATTCAGTTCCAACTTCCCCCTCGCTGAAGCCAAGGGGCTCTCGCATACTCTTTCAAAATTAGAATTTGAAATTCAAATTTTAATCAGCTGGATTGGATTATGAACTTCGTACCAAGAGAGGAACTTGGCAATTTGGATGTTGTCTCATCTCCACGGAGGCTGTGGATGTTTATATTGTAACGAGTAAGGCTCCCAACCACCTTCTGGTTCCCTCCTTTTCCCTCCCACTCCAGAGCTCGAGGGTTGCACGGCGCCCCTCAAATGCTCCTCCATTGATCTCCCTTGACCGGTCATGAAAAGTTGCCTCAATCCCCCCGGACCTCCTTCAATTGCAAAACCAGAATTTAGATCAAGGCTAGGCCGCGAGGGCCCTGCACCATTTAAACTTAGTGGAGGTCCATTGGTCATACTCATCATGAATGAGGGTTGGGAGTAAGCAGGAGGAACAGCAGATGTAGAACCCAATATCTGAGGCACCACAGGAGCTACTCTTGAATCTACCATGTAAGGTATTGAGCCACCAGATCCATACATAGCTGAGGAGATGGACATGCCTGGCCCTGTGGTCAATCCATTGTACCCAAGGACAGGAGAATGTGTGTATGACACCGTTGGGATCCCAAGAAAACCTCCCATTCTTGCCACATTTGCATCTATTGCAGGGTCCAAAAGCTTGCCATTTGGCAACGATGGGTTTAGAGAAACGAAATCCCCTCTCCCAGCTTCCACTCTACTCCCCACTTCAACTCTAGTACCCATGATGGAAATGGCAGGATCACCTGATTTAGAACCTCCAAAAACACTTGCCTTTTGGTTGCCAAGATGGAGACCTTGATCAGAAGAATCATTGTGAAAAAGAGGCCTATCATTCAAATCAAAATTCCTTAGCTGCATAGATGATGATGAAGACGCAGGAGATGGGCTGCGATGGCCATTCCGGGGGTAGAACAGCTGTCCCTCCATCCTCAAACCCGAAGGCAGAGCATCACCATCATCACTGATGCGATTTAAATCCAGGTCGGGCCTTTCTGATCTTCTTGGACCCACTTCTAGTGAAGATTCCCCAGAATGCAGGTCAGATGAGACTGGAATTTGTCTTCCTGAAATAAAATCCATCACCTTCCCATCACCATCTTCAGCCACATTCAGATCTATAACAAGGCTGTCCTGTCTATGTTTTGAATTACTGCTGGTTCCCCCAGTCTCAATATTCTTGTCACCATCAGAAGTCTTGCGTGGTGAAGCTGGTCGAAACGCACTAGTAGCTGCAGATCCTTTCCATCCAAGAAAGCCCTCAAACTGCAAAGGTGCTGAAGGACATCCAGATGCTGTTGTTGGCCTAGAAGCTGAAACAACTGAAATTGGGGTTAAGACGGGATTCACTGGACGATCCATATCATCAGAACATACTTCTTGATTCAGATCGAAATCACATAACCCTTTCTCAGTATTAACTTCTGGTTCAGGAACCACTTCAGTCACCTGTGAGGACTCATGTGTAACATTTTCAGGTTCATTTTCCACCTTATTGGGACTAATTAAGCGCCCATCTCCCGCGATATATGAATCAGTAGGCTGATTTTGTCCAGTTGGAATTTCTTCTAGAGGGACATCCACCACGTCCTGCTTCACATTTATAGAATCTGGGCTACCGGGCTCCCCAACACCACTTCCCATTATTTTCTCTGAAGATGAGCTGCAAGATGGTTCTCTATAATCTACCACCTCTCTTTCCACTTGTTGTGCAACTTGCCGAGCAACTTCTAGAGCATCAACTATTCCATATTCAATTTCAATATCAGATCTCCTCCTGTCAATTGGATCAGGGCTCCGGGTATGCCTCTCTGGTTTAGAAAAATCAGAATCATCTCTTAAATCTTCAGCTCCATCACTGCTATGCTGCTGATCATCATTCACTGCTCCAATGTCTGCCATCCCTGCATACTCGGTTTTCTCCAATCTTCTATCTTCATTAGATGAGTCCTGCAGATTGTCAGGAGAACAATCATCTTTAGCCATAGACTTGAACACCAGTGCGCCATCATCTGTCCCAGCTTTTGGTGAAGATCTAGATGTTTCTGCATCAACAAATGCAGTATTGTTTGGACCAGAGTCACCCTCTCTAGCATCGACATTGTTTTGGTATACAGGTTCTGCCAACATCTCTTTAGAACTGGTGACAGCAGCACTAGGAGTACTATCTCCAGGTTCCGCCATACTAGAGGGAGAAGCCACCACACCCGAGTTGTCAGAGAAACTGCCATGCTTATTTGAAGCATCTAACTCTAGTTCAGATCTTTGTCCCTTTGGAATTTCAGAAGTATGAGTCTCAGTTGCAGCAGTTCCTTCAACATTACTTCTTGAGGATATTTCCTTCAATTGAGGACTCTCTTGAACAGAATTCGACATTACAGATGCGGTAAGAGGATCTGATGGTCTGTCCATGTTTCCATGAGCTTGAATCTGTACATTCTCAACCCTTTCTGATTGAGGACAATTTGGGCTTCTTGATGGCACGTTCTCATCCCTGGCAGATTCAGCTGCATTATTTTCCACATCAGCATTTCCTTTTGGAAGAGGAACATCTACAGCAGCATATTCTGCTTTATTGTTCTCAGTGGTGTGCACAATGGCATCGCATAATGCCCCTGTACTCTGAACATCATGATGAATTGCATCACTAACCCTACCTTGCTTCATGCTATCAAACAGTGCTCTTGCTCTATCCTGAACATGAGAACTACTGTGATCAAGAAGATTATTGATAGTGAACCAGATACCAGAAGAGACACACCTCTCTTTGTCTATTTGCAGTTTTTCCAGTGCTTTTAACAAAGCAGTAATCGACTCCTCTACAAAACCATCAGCTGTGTCACTACCAAACCTTTGAGCATCTTTTAACCATCTATCTATAAAACAGAGACCACCTAATTGAATAAAAAGATCAAGACATTCTTTATTCTCTGTAGCAGTAATTGTGCTTGCAACGGCAGCCCACTGCCTGGTTGCATCCCCAATGTTCTTCACAACACAATCTTTCTCTTTCTGCATCACAGCAACCAGCTCGTGCACACGTGAAGGGGCTGTGAGCCCATCCTTCATCTCGGTCAAGGTAAAGAAATCTTCAAGTGTCATAGTGCTTCACATTCCACACCTCCAAGTATTAAATAAGTCCTTGTGACATGATCCTTTTTTCTCCATTTAGAACATTTACCTTGTGAGAAATATCTTTAGAGGTTAGCCTGCAAAATGAAAAAAAAAAAAAAAAAAAAGAACTTCTAAGAAACAGTACCAGAAAGTAAGCAGCAGTAGCTGGTTGCCAGCTACACAAGTTCAGCTCTTTAAAAAAAAAAAAAAAAAAAAAAAAAGAAAAAGAAACTTTGACCCAGCATAAGTCACTGTCAAAGGGATTCTCCTTTTTTGTGGGTTTGGACTTTGGAGTATAATGCCAAAGAAATTGCAAATATAATCATTTGGAAAAAGCAATGCAGACATAATATTCTTAGCAAACTTAACTTCATATGTTCTGAACTTCCTAGTGACTTGTGAACCAAAAGAAGATGAAACAATTGCCATGAACTGAAAACAGCAATTAAACACTCATAAAGGTGACTGAGCACGTTTAGAACATCACAAAAATTAACTCGTACACTAAACTATCACAGATATTTTTACAATACAAAGAAAGTGGAGGCACTTATTCTATAGATGCCACAAAGTCCACAGGTTTGTTACATTGCTCATGTGTAAGAACATTCATATATATTTCAAATTAGCCAAAAAAAGAGTAAGAAAAACCTCAAAGAGGAACAACTAATGATCACTTATGAATTCTTATTAAACTAAAACAATTGCTAATCTAGCCTCATTTATTACTTTTTCCAATTAAAGGACCATAATGACTAATGAAAGCTGGTGATCTTTAATATCAAACTAAACAGAACAAAATTTGCAGAAAACAAAATTTTTTAGATTACTTGTTTAAGGATCCTCCTCTGTCCCACTGATCATGATCACACATAGATAATTGTTAGGAACCTCCCCTTTTCTTGGTGAAAGTTTAATCGACAAAAGAAATCAGATATTATGTTGAAGATTCCCATAGATTGCACAAATTGTAACCTTATGCAAATGGGAATTCACTTGATTAGTCCAAATTGAGAATCTCCAATCGATTGTCTATGTAAGGAAAATTTTATTGGTTAACCATTCATTTAAGCACGCTAAGGAGTGTGTTTGCTCCCCTTTAAGGATTTTGCACGTGCTACTGTAGTAAGAGATTCACTCCAGTAATCTGAGAGCAATTCATGGATGAAAAAAACGTCAACTTAAGAAAAAGTTGTCCTTATTAGGTGCATCTAAAAAGAAACAACAAAAGCACAGAAGAACATCAATAGGGACTTTCCCATAAAGTTTTCAAATTGGCAAGATACTTGGCTATTCATGTTTCACAAGTCTTGGCTTTTTTCCTTCCTTCCCATCTGTCATTTTTTGTAAAAGGCACATTCATAGAACAAGGATTTTTAAGATTCAGAAGCCGAAGAACTATACAACTAACAGGCAGGAGAATATGACTGAATTTGCAACTTTTAGAGAAATTTAATTCTCCTTGGAAAGTACATGAGATTCGTGTGCGGAAAACTGACATCCGTGGCTCATTGAACTAGAAATAACAGAATCATTGTGCATAACTAATGACACAAAAGCAATAAAATTTAATTGACCACTCAATAGAGCATCATTAAAGACACAAGGAACATTAAATACAGAATCCAAAGCTTAGCAAATTCTAAATAGATATCTTAATAGAAAGCATAATGACACTTGTTGCATTGCTTAAATCATGCAAGACAACCATGTATTTGAGTACTGTGTAAAACTCGAAATAAGCATTTGATAAAGCATGAAGTCTTAAAGCCAGAAACACCTGCTTCCCTAAATATATAGGGATATAAAGCACACTTCCCACATGTTCCTAAAACACACAGGCAACATATATTAAATAGATTTCAAAAACCCTTGAACAGACAAAAACTTACACTTCAGTTCTGAATATAGAAACCACTCTAACAACAACTTACTCAATGAGGAAAAGAATCATCAAAAAGTAACCATCAACTGAGCTAATCATGCAAACATACTGGATATTACGATTGTACACCCGATAGAAAGTCCAGTGATCGAAGATTATGACAGTTACCACTTCCAGAAGTGAAGCAAGTGGTAAAATGTAATTATGTAAGGCTAATGGCATGCTATGAGAATTACCAGTACATAAATCTCAGTTTGGGAGAGCAGCAATTATCCAAAGATCAAACTTATTGACAGTTTCACCAATTAAATACCGTCTCAAACCTGAAAGTGCACATAAGAGTCGTGATTAGGGAAAATAACAATAAAATCAAAGCACACGAGGACTAAATTAAATAAATAAAAATAAAAAGCGTCACATATAAATTACAGAACCAATCAGCTTAAAATAGAGAACAAAATCAAAAGGTTGAGGCTCCTTTAATTTCCTCTAAAAAAAACGCAAGATAGAACCACACTAGACAAGATAATAGCAATTACCAGAAACAAAGATCGAACCTTAGAATTCAAAACGGAATGAAGATAAAAACCAGAGGAAACCCTAGCTTTATGGGTATATTATAAAATAAGGAGTAAACAAAAGGAGATTTAAGAATTTCATTTAGATAATCACAATTAATGCAGAGAGATACAATTAACAACTCTAAACACCAGAAATGGAAATGAATTTGATAGGGAAATAAATCCAAATTGAAAAAACAGTAACTATGAGCGCGGAATGAAGTTTACCTTGATAAATTAATACAGAAAAATCAAATGAAAAACCCTAACAGCTAAGAGCGATACAGCTAAAAGCAGAGAAGACTCCAGTTTTCAGCTCGATAATCTCAATCTAGAACTTCGAGTCTACGGAGAAATTCTCTCTTCAGTGTTTTCTTCTTTTCTCTCACTTCACAAAACCCTCGCTTTGTTCTCTGTGAAGCCTTTTTTGGGAACCATAGAGAGAGAGAGAAAGAGAGCAACGTTTCATCTTCGTGCAATTTTCTTTTTTTAATTTTAATTTCAAGTTTAATTTATCTAAATTTTGAATTTTATTTAATATTTCGATTTTCTGGTCGGCTTTAATTCGCAATTGGAAGCACGTGCCACGCGTGGAGGAGCCGTTGGCTCGAAGCCGGCTCGGCAGAGACCTGGTTGTCCGGTGAATCGGTAACAATTGGATATTTATAAATAAAATAATAAAAATTTAATTTTTTTTTTTCAAAAAAAAAAGAGAAAGTGTCAATTTGAAAGTGGATGTTTATATAATGAGTTATGGTTGAAAGAAAGAAAGAAGAGGAGGATGGAGTTGGACAAGGTCCAAGCTGAAAACGAAAGGAGCACATCGTTTTCTTTGTCCTTGCTTCCATTCCATCCATGTCATTTCAATAACTTGATTACCTTTGTAAACTCACGCGCCCTGCACATGAGTCATGTCGGATTATTTTTTATTTAGTAATTATTTATATATTCATCATTCGATTGTTAGGGTCAAAGCCCCAATTCAATTGTTTTTAAGCATACTAAGCATCTTCCCATTTTTTTATATAGGAATATCCTCTCTCCTTCTTTTCCTAATTCTCTGCATTTAGTGCTTTTTTTTATAAGTAATATTTTGTGTCTGTTTAGCATTGAATTTGGTAATAAAAAGGACTTTTTAAAAAAATATTATTTTAGATGATATAAAAAAATTATTTTTTATTTTAATATTATTATAATTAAAATATATAAAAATAATTTTAAAATTTGTTAATATTTTACAAATAATATATTTAATAAAATATTTTTCTCAACATCTCTAATAATAATACCAAATAAATCTTTAATCTTCTTTTACCTCTTCAAATAAAAAAATAACCTTATTTTTTTAATTTGACCGTAAATTTCTCTGATTCCATCGTTGAAGTAAAATATATATAGTTTTTATTTGATATTTTTTAAATAATAATATTTTTTTAGTAGAAAGAGTTTTTTTGGCCACATTATTTGGCTATATTTCTGTCTTTATTATTCCATATTTGCGTTTGCAATTGATTTTCATATTCATTATAACCTTTGATTCTTTTTATTTTTGCATTGTAATCCTAATAAATTGACAATTTTCCTTACTTATTGAGAGTGAGCCCCATGCATTTATATTATGAAAAATGCACGTTGAGCGAGTATTATAGAATCTTCCACGTTCTTCCTTTATTATGTTGATAGCTATTGACATCCAATTTTTTATTTTGATTTTTAAAAGAGAAAACATTCAAATTAAATTGTGTGAATGCCTCTGTCCTCAGGTTGAATATGCATGTGATGAAAAGCAAAACTAAAGACTGCAAATTACTGTCAAAAACAACATTTTCAAAGGTTGTAGCTTGACTCTTTGCATCACTTTGATCATTTACACGTGGTAAGGTAATTAAAGGGTATAATTTAGTAAATTATTTTTTACGATCGGTCAATTTTGAGATTTTACAAAATTTAAAATAATAAATGAGGGTGAACTACTACCATGTACCATTGCAATGTCCCACATTTTATAGAATTTGTTAGAAAATGTGAGGTATCTTTTGATTATAGAATATGGCTTCAGATGGAATACTAAGAGAATAAAGCATGGATACTGGCATATAGGACAAGCCTAGGCAGTGAATAAAGAATATATACATCTTTCCTTCTTTTCTTTCTTTTTTGAAAAAAAATATTCTAATTGAGATCTCATAATAATATTTTTTATCCATTGGTAGATATAAGATGTATCAAATCTTAATAAGCTGTGAAACAAATAAGGGAAATACTATTTAATATGGAAATTCATTGATTAATATTTTAATTTTAAAAAATATATTAAAATATTTTTAAATTTTTAAAAAGTCTACTAATTATTTTTTTTTATTGTTTTGAACTGTTAAATATTAAAAAAAAAAATTTAATACTTTATGATAACCGTCGGGCTTCCTCTATTTTGGGCGAGGTCAGGTCCAAAAGGAAAATAATGGTCCAAAACCCATCAAACCCTCCTCAGGCTGACCAACTCAGCATCTCAGGCCTCGATCTAGGCACGCCGGGCCGGGTGGGTTACCCGCGAGCCCAGACCCAGCAGGAAGAAGTCCAGCCCGATGATGTGATGTGAGGGAGAGGAGCTAGCCCAGTCACTTCGCAGCCCTGTCAGCACGCGCGCCAGGGGAATTAAATGATCGTCTGACATGGAGAGGGGTCTGACACGTCCGTACGTACAGGCCCGAGTGACATAGACAGGTAGTATAATAGTAGGGAGGCGGGAGACGTCAGGAGCAGGTAAAAAAGGAGAAGGGATCTTCTTTGGAGGGGTCTTCTTCTTCTGGTTTTCTTCCTCAGCTCCATATTTTTATTTTTCTCTGCAACTCTTGCCTATCCATACTATACTAGTTCATGAATCTGACTTGAACGTCGGAGGGTCTCCACTAGAGCCTCCCCAGTAGACCCCTGACCATCTTTCCTTATTTTGCAGATCCTTTTATCAAATATAATATTGAGAAACCCATTTGATGGACTCATATGATGGAGCAAGAAGAAAACTATATCTATCATAGAGTAAGAGGAAGATCAGATTTATCAATTGGCGTCGTCTGTGGGAACGAAAGAGATTTTTACTATCTCTAAAGTTCCTAAATTTACCCATTGAGATCCACATGAAGGTATGAAAGTTTATATAAAAAGGAAGCTGGAGGTTTACAATAACCCAGCTGAAAAGAAAAATTCATTATGTTCAGGATTATTTTGATAGTCTTTCACATAGTTTATTTTAATATTTATTGAATTTTATTACTACTAAATTTTTCCTTAAAACCTGGTGAAGTGAAACTTTAGATCGAAATACTTATTTATGAGTATAAAATTTTAATATTTTCTATGGAAATAAATAAATAAATAATAAGTGATGTACATATTTATTGAAATTGTGAGGTCGGCCGTATATATGTTGTAAAGGTTGGATGGACAGGTCGGCTATAGGGTCCCAAGTTAGTAAATTAGAGAGAAAATTAATAAATAAAAAATAAAATAAAATAAAAAAAGAAGGATCTGCGAGAAAAAATAAAGCAGGTTGGATAGATTGGACAGCTCCATGACTGGACAACAAATAGGCGAGGTTGGACTGCACAACAAATGATGAAAAATAGATAGGCGGAAGAGTTCAGGTGAAAAGACTCCAACTATTCAAAATTGCCTCTTGCTATATATGCTTATTATTTTGCTTTAGAATTTCAATACTGCCTTTAGTTACTGGCAATTGTTTTTTATTAATTATTATTGAATACAAAGGATTTCATAGATTATTAAAAGATATGCTTTGCATGTAAATAATAATGCTAAATTTAATTAAAGTATACTTCTCTGAATTTAGATATCTTGATAATTGCTTACATAACATTAAAATTCAAGTATTGTCATGACAGTTTTATTATTAATGTTAGCACAGACATTCCTGAGAAAAAGATCATGTATTTTATAGATTGAAAAATCTTGGAGAAATTTACACATGCAAAATATTATTTATTGAATCTCTAAATTGTATGAGTTAATATTGTTAGTTAGAACTAATATTTACATTCATCTGAAATATGAAACTAAATGACATGTGCGACGTATTATTTATTAATGAATATTATTGAATTAACAACGAGCATCCTCATTATATACGCTCTATGCAAGCTCTTATTTTGCAGAAAAAATTCTGAATCCTAAGTGAAGACCTCAGTGAGATAGGTGACCGGCCTCAGAAAATGACCCCCAGCACCACAAAACCGGCTGAAATGACGAAACGACAGTAAGGCCAATGAGCCTGAATCCCATGCAAGGCTAAAGAGTTTGGAAGCGACAGTAAGGCCTAAGAGCCTGAATCTTGTGCAAGACCTCAGTGAGGTAGGTTACCAGCCTCGGAAAATGACACCCGGCACCACAAAATTGGCTGAGATGACGAAGCGACAGTAAGGCCAATAAGCCTAAATCCCATGCAAGGCTAGAGAGCCTGGAAGCGACAGTAAGGCCTAAGAGTCTGAATCTTGCGCAAGACCTCAGTGAGGTAGGTGACCGGCTTCGAAAAATGACCCTCAGCACCACAAAACCAGCTGAGATGACGAAGCGACAATAAAGCCAATGAGCCTGAATCCCATGCAAGGCTAAAGAGCCTGGAAGCGACAGTAAGACCTAAGAGCCTGAATCTGGTGCAAGACCTCAGTGAAGTAGGTGACCGGCCTCGGAAAATGACCCCCAGCACCACAAAATCGGCTGAGATGACGAAGCAACAGTAAGGCCAATGAGCCTGAATTCCATGCAAGGCTAAAGAGCTTGGAAGCTACAGTAAGGCCTAAGAGCCTGAATCTGGCGCAAGACCTCAGTGAGGTAGGTGATCGGCCTCGGAAAATGACCCCGGCACCACAAAACTGGCTGAGATGACGAAGCGACAGTAAGGCAAATGAGCCTAAATCCCATGCAAGGCTAAAGAGCCTGGAAGAAACAGTAAGGCCTAAGAGCCTGCATATTGAGCAAGCCCTCAGTGAGGTAGGTGACTGGTCTCGGAAAATGACCGGACTCAAAAAATGACCGCCAGCACTACAAAATCGAGCTGAGAGGATGAAGGGAACTATTTGTTCGCCTTTTATTAAAAAAAAATATTGTATGCTCACAGCAAACAGCGACATACAGTGATAACACGTAAAAACAACTCATAAGAACATAGCTCCAACCTCACATAAAAGATTGGGGCACTGGACCATAAATGAAAAGTTAAACTCCGACCTCCCAAATGAGCTCGAATCATAAGATAAAGAGACTTTGATCTCACACAACACCCAAAAGCGCCAAAGCGCCATGCTGACCTCAAGAGGATGCTGGAACATAAATAAAAAATCTGAATCCGACCTCTCGAAAGAGCTCGGATTACAGGCTAATAAGACCTCAATCTCGCAAAATAGCCAGCATATAACGAAATTAAACTAAGGCTCCCCAACGCCTGTATCATGTAGCAATGCGACCTACTAAAGGCCAATGCAAGGCTCACGGTGCCAAAGCACCCAAGCACCATGCCGATCTCAAGAAAATGAGCTCGGTACTAGTAAATCCAATAGGCATACCAAATTAAGGTGAGGCGAATCCTAAGCAAAATGCATACCAAGATAGAAAACCAAACAAAGGACCAGGGGCAATCATAGGAGGCACTGACCTTGAGAATTGACCGCTAGCACTAAACGAGCTCGGCTAGCCTAGAGAAAGGTCTAAGCAGCAATGAGCTCGCAAAACGCTTGAGGAAAGACAGCTCGAAAAGCACTCGGGGGCAAAAAACCCAAACAACCGAGACATACTCAAGAACCAAATGCTTAGATAAAGAATGAAGGAGACAAGAGCTATGTAAAAGGCTGAATAAACCATTCTGAATGACCGGATGGGGCAGTAGAAAGCCCTGACTCATTAGGATACAAAAGAATCGAACCGCAGTATGGTCAAGTCTAAAACAGATAGTCCGACCTCTTCAATCCAGGGTCGATCTCCCTAGAAGCTTGAAGGGGCCTTATGTCTGTACCGGCAAGGCTATAAGCCTATAAAAGAAAAGTTAAAGCCGAACAAACAAGTAGTCAGATTGAAACATAGCCCGTATAAGGCTCGACAAGAAAGCAAGAAATTAAGTATGACTTCACAAAAGAGCTCGAGGCACCAAAGTGAAGAAAGTGAAATTCCGAACTCCTGAGCTCGTAGCACAGGCAGCATCACAAGCTATAGGCATAAAAGCCTAAGCAAAGAACAAAAATCCGAGCTCCTTAATTCGCAGTACGGACGGACTCATGACAAGTAAACAATCAAGCTGAATAAAGCTATGTATAGAAGATATACCAGAGAGCCGAGCTCCCTATATGAAAAGGCTTGCAAATGCAGGAATGCACAAAAGGATAAACGAAAGTGAGGGGCCATGCTCACAACTCGGATTAACTCATAGTAAACAAACACTTAGTAAAGATGACCTAGGAAGAGGAAAATGACAAAAGGCCAAGCTCCCTATCCCAGTGGAGCACACAGCTCAACCTGCACTAACCGTTAGAAGGTTACATCTAGAAGGACAAGATGTCCGAGCTCGTAACAAGAACAAGATTTAAAATCGTCTAATGCAGGGCACTCATGCAAATAAGACATTCCTCTAGGTATTATATATCCGAGCTCGCAACACTAACGAGGTCATGAGCCAAAAATAGAAATGCCCTCATGAGAATAAGAAAAACTCGCAAGTCAAAAGCTTAGCCAGACGCCGAGCTCTTAGCCCGGGTCAGTTAGACTAGCAAAGTTCCAGTAGAGATAGTCTGGTCCATCAATTAAGTAAAATTGACAAAGCCAGAAGACAGTCCGAGTAAAAAATAATAATGAGGTACAGGGCGAGGTGAAATATCATTCATCATCAAATACATATCTCCAGATCGCCATACATTCAAACATCAAAGTAAAGAGACAAAGAAATAAAAAGGCAAGGAAAGGACGCTTTTGACAGGAGCAGTTCTTGGGCCACGCGGTCGTAAATAGAGTTTAGGGATTTACCCCCTCACTACTCATGTAATAACTGCCGAGCAGGTAAAGGGGCAATTGATGACCGCCGGGCTTCCTCTACCCTGGGCGAGGCCGGGCCCAAGAGGAGAACAATGGCCTAAAGCCCATCAAGCCCTCCTTAGTGTAATACCCAGCTAGATCTTGGCATCGGAATCCCGACTTTCCGGCGGAATCTTCGTCGAAATCTGGAATTCAAAGATGTCGGAGCCTTCTAGAAGGGTAAAATGTATTTTCTAAAATTTTTTCACATGATTTTATGGTTTTAATGCAAAAGAAATTGAGTTTTGAAAAGAAAAGACCAGGGAGAGCATTTCCAGGTTCGGCCGCCAAACCTTAAGTTCGGCCGCCGAACATGGGATAGTTTAGGGGGCACGTTAGGCTGCCGAAGGTGGTGGAGCTGTGGAGACAGCTTAGGCCGCCGAAGGTGGTTGACCGGCCACCTATAAAAGGCCCTCAGATCGAAAATGGGCGAGTTTTCTCCCTATTCTCGAGCTAGGGTGAGTTCATGTCCTCCTTTGGTTGATTTCATGTTCTTTCTTCAAATCTTTCAAGTTTTAACAAGTTTTAGCTTGGGTTTTAAAGTTTTGAGCTTAAGATCAAGTTTTGGAGCTTGGAGATCCAAGGAGCTAGATTTCTCCCATCTCCAAGTTAGGGATCGCACCAACCCTCGATCTTCAAGAGGTAAGTGTAGATCCACACCCTTTTCTTTGTTTTAAGTAAGTTTTAAGGAGTTTTGATGCTTGTGTGTGGGTAGATGTGCATGTTAAGGTTTATATGGGTTTTATGCCTAATGTATGTTTATGTGATGTTTGTGTTAGGGTTTAAGTTAGTTTATACCCTATATGTGTAATACCCGGCTAGATTCCGGCATCGGAATCCCTACCTTCCGGCGGAATCTCCATTGGAATCTGGAATTTTGAAGATGTCAGAGTCTTCTAGAGGGGTAAAATGTGTTTCTAAAATGTTTCTTCAAAATGATTTTCATGTTTTTATGGTTTTAAATGGAAAAGAAATGGAGTTGTGAGAAAAATAGGCCAAGGAGGAAGGACCCAGGTTCGGCCGCCGAACCTCAAGTTCGGCCGCCGAACATGGGGCTGTTTTGGGAGTGCTTTAGGCCTCCGAAGGATTTGAGGGCAGAAATCAGGTTCGGCCGCCGAACCTCAAGTTCGGCCGCCGAACATGGGTTAGTTTAGGAGGCAAGTTAAGCTGCCGAAGGTGGTAGAGCTGTGGAGACAGCTTAGGCCGCCGAAGGTGGTTGACTGGCCACCTATAAAAGGCCTCCAGACCGAAAATGGATGAGTTTTCTCCCCATTCTCGAGCTCAGGTGTGTTCATGTCCTCCTTTGGTTGATTTTATGTTCTTTCTTCAAATCCTTCACGTTTTTATGAGTTTCCTTTTGGGTTTTGAAGTTTTAAAGCTTAAATCAAGTTTTGGGAGCTTGGAGAACCAAGGAGTTTGTTTCCTCCCATCTCCAAGTTAGGGATCGCACCAACCCTCGATCTTCAAGAGGTAAGTGTAGATCCTTGCTTTCATTTATGTTTAATAAAGTTTTAAATAAGTTTGAAAGAAGTTTTAATGCTTGAGCATGGGTAGATATGCATGTTAGGGTTTATGTGGGTTTTATGCCCAATGTATGTTTATGTCATGTTTGTGTTGGGGTTTAAGTTAGTTTATGCCCCTTTATGCATGTGGGAGTGTGTTTGCATGTTTGGGAGAGAGCATGTGAGGTTTGGGTTGCTTAGAGGTTGGTTTTGCTTGTGTCGGATTCGGACCTGCTGTTCGGAGGGAACCAGGTTCGGCCGCCGAAGGTATGTGTAACAACCCGAAAATCGGACCGCTACCGGCGCTAGGATCCAGGTCGGCTTAAGGCCGCCGGGACCCGTAGCAAGCCTAACATGCATCCTGTGAACCTGATTAATCCCATACATGATCAACAACATACATAAAAATTAAAACTTTTCTTTCATTCCTTCTCTCATACACCAACTCAACCTGTGCATGCACTGAACATAAACATAATCATAAACATTGGCCCCTCTGTGGGACCTCATCAATGCCCCCAATGGGTGGCATAACATGTGTTGAGTTGGTTTACATAATCATCAGTAAACTTTAAGATCATGTATCAAAAAGGGATTACAACATACTATGGTCAAGCACACTTCTAACATCCTTAAACATCATTACATTACATATCTATACTGTACTTTTACATGACATGATTCTACAAATTCGTCATGTCCACATTCTATCTATTACATACATAAGACTTCATTACTCTTGTTGACCTCCTGGTCTACCCTGTACCTGCAAGCCTGGGGATTAAGGGAGAGGGGTGAGCTACAAGAGCCAAGTGAGCATAATAATAAAACATTTGAAACATATGATAACATGAAATGCATCACATCACAGCTAATCACATCAAGGATGAATTTGTCACCAATAGTCGTCTACATGGTCCAACTGTGCCAGGGGCGTAGAATGGGTCTCACTGGTCTTTCTCTTACATAATCATAACATAGCATAACATAACATTCCAACTATGCCAGGGGTGTAGAATGGACCTCACTGGTCTTTCTCTTACATGGTGCCAGGGGCGTAGAATGGGCCTCACTGGTCTTCTATACCGTATCATCATCATATCATAACATATGAGGACTAAAGGATCATTCAATATTCATCCGCATCATCAACATATTATACAATGCAACATATTCATGAGATCTAATGGAAGCACCCTATTATATCTCATGGCATTCATGATGCGTGAATCATGCTAAAACTGGTTTATTTATTTAAAAGCATGAGTTATTCCACTCACCTCTGGGTAGCTCTGACTAGACACTGGAGCAGCTGACTCACTGCTGGGGTCTTCGGTTCCTCGAGTCCGAACCTACACAGGTGGACTCAAATGAGGGACCAAACATACATGAACATAACTCTAAAAACATCCTCCAAAAACCCCCTAGAACATCATGAAACAATCATAGAAAAACATGCAAAAGAGGGCTGGACAGGGCACTTTCGGCGGCAGGTTCGGCGGCCGAAAGTCCCTCTAGAGCCGAAAGTCAGGCAGGTTCGGCGGCCGAAACTCCCAGACAGAGGCGAAACTCATGCATGTTCGGCGGCACTTTCGGCGGCCGAAACTCCCAGACAAAGACGAAAGTCTCCTTTCGGGGGCAAGCTTCGGCAGCCGAAGGCTGCTTCCACAAGCATGTTTGGCGGCCGAAAGTTCCTTCGGCTGCCGAACCTGGTTTCTCCCTTAGTGGCAGAAACTCAGCTCTTCTATGCATAAACGCCTCCCAAACCATCCAAACATGCATAAACCTATTCTACAACACACATACACAAGCATACCAGCTCCTAGGGGCTTCAAACTACTTAAACCCCATCTACAACACATCAAACATGCATTGGCAAGCCACATTGATAAAAAACACAACATAAACTCATAAACCTAACTATAAGCTAAACATGCATTCTACCCCATAGATCTTCATAAAACTTACTTAAAACATACAATGAGCTTAAGATCGGCTCTTACCTCTTGAAGATCGAGAGAGAGACGACCTAATCTTGGAGATGGGAGATTTTCAACTTTCTTGGGTCTCCAAGCTCAAAACTTGCTCAAAACTTGAAAATCTTCAAAACAAGATGAAAACTTGTGAAAATCGTGAAAGATTTGAAGGAAAGAACTCAAGATCGGTGAGGGGCGGCGGAGAGCTCACCTTGGCCCAAAATGGGGAAAAAGCTCGCCCGTTTTTGGCTAAGGGACCCTTTTATAGTGGCTGGCCAAGCCACGTTCGGGGGCCGAACGTGCCTCCGCATGCATGCCATGTTCGGCGGCCGAACCTGGACTTCCCTCACTTATGCCTTCGGGGGCCTAAGGCACACTCGAAATGCCTGCATGTTCGGCGGCCGAACCTGGGTTTTCCTCCAAGGTTATTTTCATGCAAAAACTCATTTCCATCTTGCTTAAAACCATAAACCACATTAAAAAATTTTATGAAAACATGGTTTTACCCTTCTAGAGGCCTCCGACATCCGAGATTCCACCGGACGGTAGGAATTCTGATATCGGAGTCTAGCCGGGTATTACATTCTCCCCCCCTTAAGAACATTCGTCCCCGAATGTTCCTCAACTAGCATATAGCATGGCATACACATATCATACATACAAAGCACATATAACTCACAAGGAACTAACCTCAGAAAAGATAAGGGTATTGCTGGAGCATGGACTCCCGTGTCTCCCAAGTGCATTCTTCCATATTGTGGTGGTTCCAAAGGACTTTCACCATCGGGATTTCCTTGTTTCTCAGCTTTCTGATCTGGGTGTCTAGGATCCGTATTGGCTGCTCAACATAGGTGAGATCTTCTTGGATCTCCACATCAGGCTCACTAAGAACCTTGCCCGGATCTGACACGAATTTTCTCAACATGGAAACATGGAAAACCGGATGGATTCTTTCCATTGAAGCAGGTAAATCCAGCTTGTACGACACATTCCCAATCCTTTGCAAGATTTCAAAGGGTACGATGTATCGTGGGGCTAGTTTACCTTTCTTCCCAAAATGAACCACTCCTTTCATTGGAGACACCTTGAGCAATACCAGATCCCCCTCCTGAAACTCTACCTGTCTTCTGCGGATGTTTGCATAACTCTTCTGTCTGCTTGCAGCAGTCTTGATCCTTTCTCTGATTATGGGTACTACCCTGCTGGTAATCTCTACTAGCTCAGGCCCTGCCAAGGCCTTCTCTCCAACCTCCTCCCAGCAAACAGGTGACCTGCACTTCCTTCCGTACAAAGCTTCATATGGAGCCATCCCGATGCTAGCATGATGGCTGTTATTGTAGGCAAACTCCACCAAAGGTAGATGTTGCCTCCAAGAACCGCCAAAGTCTAGCACACACATTCTGAGCATATCCTCGATCGTCTGGATGGTCCTTTCTGACTGTCCATCAGTCTGGGGGTGGAAGGCAGTACTGAAATCCAACCTAGTACCCATGGCATTCTGCAGACTCCGCCAAAACCTGGAGGTGAACTGGGGCCCTCTATCGGACACTATCGAAACAGGAACCCCATGCAGCCTGACGATCTCATCAACATACATCTGCGCCAACTTGTCCACAGAATAGCCACTCCTGACAGGGATGAAGTGAGCAGATTTGGTGAGTCTGTCCACAATCACCCATATGGAGTCCAATCTGTTGGACGCCGCCGGTAACCCCATTATGAAGTCCATAGCTATATTCTCCCATTTCCACTCTGGAATAGGTAGAGGGTTAAGCATTCCAGCCGGCTTCTGATGTTCCAACTTCACCCTCTGACACACTTCGCAGGCTGACACAAACTGTGCCACTTCTTTCTTCATCGCTGGCCACCAATAAACTTTCTTCAGATCTTGATACATCTTGGTGGCTCCGGGGTGAACGTTGTATCTTGCATTATGAGCCTCTCTCATAATGTTTCCTTTTAGCCCTATGTCATCTGGTACACACAATCGACTCCCATAGCGGAGGATCCCCTTGTTGTCAAATCTGAACTCACTATCTTTGCCTGACTGAACAGTCCTGGCAATCTTCACTAACTCCGGGTCCTCATGCTGTTTCTGAGCCACTTGCTCCAGAAACACAGGTGTCACTCTCATCTGGGCCACTAAAGCACCTGTACCAGACAACTCCAACTGTAGACCTCCATCAATGAGCTTGTAAAACTCCTTCACCACTGGTCTCCTCTCTGCCGTGATGTGGGATAGACTGCCTAGTGACTTCCGGCTTAGGGCGTCGGGCACGACATTCGCCTTACCCGGATGATACTGAATCTTGCAATCATAGTCACTCAGCAGCTCTACCCATCTCCTCTGTCTCAAATTCAAATCTCTTTGACTCAGGATGTACTGCAGGCTCTTATGATCTGTAAAGATCTCACATTTTACCCCATAGAGGTAGTGCCTCCACATCTTGAGTGCAAAGATTACTGCTGCCATCTCTAGGTCATGTGTGGGGTAATTTAACTCGTGCTTCTTCAGCTGTCTAGAAGCATAAGCAATCACCCTCTCATTCTGCATTAGTACACAACCCAGTCCCACACGGGACGCGTCACAAAAGACTGTAAAATCCTCATCACTAGATGGCAGAGCTAACACTGGTGCTGAAGTCAACCTCTTCTTAAGCTCTTCAAAACTCTCTTCGCACTGGTCGGTCCACACAAACTTTTGATTCTTCCTGGTTAACCTGGTCAGAGGAGCTGCAATCTTTGAGAAGTCCTGAACGAACTCCTGTAGTAACCTGCTAAACCCAAGAAACTCCTGATCTCTGTTACTGAAGTGGGTCTAGGCCAGTTAGCCACAGCTTCTACCTTCTTGGGGTCCACCTCTATCCCATTTTCTGACACTACATGCCCCAAGAACGAAATGCTCCTCAGCCAGAACTCACACTTAGAGAACTTGGCATACAAGCCATGTTCCCTCAAGGTCTGCAAAACCAACCGCAGATGATGGGCATGCTCCTCTGCATTCCTGGAATACACTAAGATATCATCTATGAAGACAATAACGAAGTGATCCAGGTACTGGCTAAACACTCTGTTCATGAGATCCATAAATGCTGCAGGGGCGTTGGTTAACCCGAACGGCATTACCAGGAACTCAAAATGCCCATATCTGGTCCTGAAGGCTGTCTTCGGCACATCCTCCTCCCTTATCCTTAGCTGATGGTACCCCGATCTCAGATCTATTTTGGAGAAACAACCTGCTCCGGCTAGCTGGTCAAATAGATCGTCGATCCTAGGCAACGGGTACTTATTCTTGGTAGTGACTTTGTTCAACTGCCTGTAGTCGATACAAAGCCTAAGGGATCCATCCTTCTTTCTCACAAACAAAACTGGTGCACCCTAAGGTGAGGTGCTCGGTCGGATGAAGCCCTTTTCTACCAGCTCTTGCAACTGTTCTTTCAATTCTTTCAACTCAGCTGGAGCCATCCTGTAGGGAGGAATAGAGATCGGTCGGGTTCCAGGCATCAATTCTATCTCGATCTCTATCTCCCTAGCAGGTGGTAAACCTGGCAGTTCATCTGGGAAGACGTCTAGAAACTCTCTAACCACTGGCACCAAGGCGGGCTCTCTAACCTGACTGCTAAGCTCTCTCACATGAGCCAAATACCCCTGACATCCCTTCCTAAGCAACCTACGAGCCTGAAGAGCTGATATCAGACCTCTAGGTGTACCCCTCCTGTCTCCTCTGAAGACTACCTTTGACCCATCTTGACCTCTGAACCTGACTACCTTGTCCCTGCAGTCCAAGGTAGCACCATGGGTAGATAACCAGTCCATCCCTAGAATGACGTCAAAATCTGTCAAGTCTAGAACCACAAGGTCGGCGGAAAGGCATCTTCCCTCAACAAAGACTGGACTGCACTGGCATACTGACTCTGCCACTAATGGATCACACTTGGGTCCACTGACCCAGAGAGGACACTCTAACCCAGAGATCATCAGACCCAACCTCTCGACGGCTCTCGGAGCAATAAAAGAATGAGATGCACAGGGTCCATCAAGGCATACACATCTGAATAACCAATGACTAAGTTACCTGCCACCACGGTGTTAGATGCATCTGCCTCCAGTTGAGTCATTGTGAAGATCCGTGCTGGAACTGATGGACCTTCACATCTGAAACCCGCTGAAGAAGAGGCTGCTCCTCTCCCTCTACCTCTGCCACTGGCCTGAGTCATGGCTGGAGCTGCTGGCTGAGCCACACTACCAGAAGCTGTCTGCTGAGACTGTGCTCCAAAAGCTGCCCTAAGACACTCCCGAGCCATGTGTCCCTCCTGCCCGCATCTGAAGCAGGCTGCTGTCCCAGCCCGGCAAACTCCCCTGTGTGGCCTACTACACTTTGCACAAACTGCATTATCTGCACCAGAGCTTGAGCCACTCCCTAGTCCCAGACTGGACTTGACCTTGTTCCAAAACTTGTTCTTCTTCGACTTCTTGGTGGTACTGCTCCACCTCTTGTTACCTGAAGTTGCTGCACTATAACAAGAAGAGCCTGGTGTCTTAGAACCAGAAGGCTGTGCCACTGACTGCTTAACTGTTCCCTGAACGATGGCACTGGCCTTCATTTTTCGGGCCATATCCACTATGGCATGAAAGCTCTCCCTATCTGCTGACTGGATCAATGAGGAATATCTGGAGTGGAGTTTCATGATATACATCCTTGACCTTTTCTGGTCCGAGTCAAGATTTTGCCCTGCAAATGGCAACAGCTCCAAGAATCTGTCTGTGAACTCCTCTACACTCATCTCATCAGTCTGCCTCAACTGCTCAAACTCTATCATCTTCAGCTCCCTTGAACTATCTGGGAAAGCCCATTCTGCAAACTCGTTTGTAAACTCCTCCCAAGACATGCTGTCCACTCTCGGGTTCACATAATTCTTGAACCACTCTCGTGCCTTCTTGCACTTAAGCGTGAACCCAGCCATCTAAATAGCTCTACTGTCATCAGCCCCAATCTCATCTGTGATCACCTTAACCCTTTCAAGATACACAAATGGGTCATCCCCTTTTTCATACTGAGGAGCACCCAGTTTCATGTAGTCGGTCATCTTGACCTTACTCCCACTGGCTGAGCTAGGTCTAGGAGGTTGAGTAATTGGGGCTGCTGGTTCTGTAGGTGGTGGAGGTGGTGCAACATTTTCTGAGGTAGGGTTTGCTGGATTTGGATAGTAAGGTGGGGGTGGATACATTGGGTATTGTGAATATGGTGGGTAGTAGGGTATGTATGGCATCTGTGTGGGATAAAGGGTGAAGCTAGGGTAATCCGATGTACCTCCCATCGAATACCCAGGATTTTGTGAGAAGTGTGGGTAGTGGGGTGGCTGAACAAATCCCGAGGCCTAAGTGCCTCCTTGGGACTCTCCCATTCCCTCTTCTGACATGCTAATTCCCAGACTGCCATCCCTCCTCTGCTCTACATCCATATCATCCCCCATGTCTTCAGACATTCCTCCCTGAATTGTTCCCCTCACTGATCTGCTCCTACCTAGATCCAGAGACCTTCTAAGGTCTCTTACTGCTCTTTCTCTGTTAGACCTACTAGACATTGCCCTAGGCAATGTAGGAGGACGGGCGTTCATGCCCTCATCCTCAGGTGGCACTCCAGTCAATCGTGCAGATCAACGAGTTCCCCTCATCCTGTTTTCTGAAAAACAGCACATAACAAGCAAACATTAGCATCATATGGTTCATGTGGGCACACATGAACCCTCATAACATAGCATAACATAACATTCCAACTATGCCAGGGGTGTAGAATGGACCTCACTGGTCTTTCTCTTACATGGTGCCAGGGGCGTAGAATGGGCCTCACTGGTCTTCTATACCGTATCATCATCATATCATAACATATGAGGACTAAAGGATCATTCAATATTCATCCGCATCATCAACATATTATGCAATGCAACATATTCGTGAGATCTAATGGAAGCACCCTATTATATCTCATGGCATTCATGATGCGTGAATCATGCTAAAACTGGTTTATTTATTTAAAAGCATAAGAGTTATTCCACTCACCTCTGGGTAGCTCTGACTAGACACTGGAGCAGCTGACTCACTGCTGGGGTCTTCGGTTCCTCGAGTCCGAACCTACACAGGTGGACTCAAATGAGGGACCAAACATACATGAACATAACTCTAAAAACATCCTCCAAAAACCCCCTAGAACATCATGAAACAATCATAGAAAAACATGCAAAAGAGGGCTGGACAGGGCACTTTCGGCGGCAGGTTCGGCGGCCGAAAGTCCCTCCAGAGCCGAAAGTCAGGCAGGTTCGGCGGCACCTTCGGCGGCCGAAACTCCCAGACAGAGGCGAAACTCATGCATGTTCGGCGGCACTTTTGGCGGCCGAAACTCCCAGACAAAGACGAAAGTCTCCTTTCGGGGGCAAGCTTCGGCAGTCGAAGGTTGCTTCCACAAGCATGTTTGGCGGCCGAAAGTTCCTTCGGCTGCCGAACTTGGTTTCTCCCTTAGTTTCAGAAACTCAGCTCTTCTATGCATAAACGCCTCCCAAACCATCCAAACATGCATAAACCTATTCTACAACACACATACACAAGCATACAAGCTCCTAGGGGCTTCAAACTACTTAAACCCCATCTACAACACATCAAACATGCATTGGCAAGCCACATTGATAAAAAACACAACATAAACTCATAAACCTAACTATAAGCTAAACATGCATTCTACCCCATAGATCTTTATAAAATTTACTTAAAACATACAATGAGCTTAAGATCGGCTCTTACCTCTTGAAGATCGAGAGAGAGACAACCTAATCTTGGAGATGGGAGATTTTACACTTCCTTGGGTCTCCAAGCTCAAAACTTGCTCAAAACTTGAAAATCTTCAAAACAAGATGAAAACTTGTGAAAATCGTGAAAGATTTGAAGGAAAGAACTCAAGATCAGTGAGGGGCAGCGAAGAGCTCACCTTGGCCGAAAATGGGGAAAAAGCTCACCCGTTTTCGGCTAAGGGACCCTTTTATAGTGGCTGGCCAGGCCACGTTCGGGGGCCGAACGTGCCTCCGCATGCATGCCATGTTCGGCGGCTGAACTTGAGGTTCGGCGGCCGAACCTGGACTTCCCTCACTTATGTCTTCGGGGGCCTAAGGCACACCCGAAATGCCTGCATGTTCGGCGGCCGAACTTGAGGTTCGGCGGCCGAACCTGGGTTTTCCTCCAAGGTTATTTTCATGCAAAAACTCATTTCCATCTTGCTTAAAACCATAAACCACATTAAAACATTTTATGAAAACATGGTTTTACCCTTCTAGAGGCCTCCGACATCCGAGATTCCACCGGACGGTAGGAATTCCGATACCGGAGTCTAGCCGGGTATTACAGTATGTTTGGCCGTCGAACCTGCATGGAAGGCAGCTTTGGCCGCCTAACGTTCCCCCGAAGCCTAGGACTTTCGGATCTATGAGAGGCTTCAGCCGCCGAACCTACCGCCGAAGGTGCCAGACTTTCGGCTCTGGAAGGACTTTCGGTCGCCGAAAGTGCCCCCGAACCTGCATGGCTTTCGGCTCTGGAAGGGACATTCGGCCGCCGAAAGTGCCCTGTCCAGCCCTTTCTTGGTTGTTTTCTATGCATGTTTTGAGGATGTTTTAGGGGGTTTTTGGGGAGTTGTTTATGAGTTGTTTAGAGTGTGTTTGGCACCTCATTTGAGTCCACCTATGTAGGATCGGACCCGAGGGACCGAGGAGGCCAGCAGTGTTAGCTGTTGCAGAGTCAGTCCAGCGTCTGCCAGAGGTGAGTAGAACTAACTCAAATATTTTTAGCATGTTTCACGCATCATGAATACCATGTATATGTATTAGGCTGTTGCATTAGATTTCACGAAAATGTTGCATTGCATAATTTGCTGTTGATGTGGATGGACCAAAGCGACCCCAATAGCCCTAGCTATGATATGTTAATGAAGTCCTGAGGAGTCCGAAGGGCTGGGCAATAATAAAGTCCTGAGGAGCCCGAAGGGCCGGGCACTATGTTATGTTACAGAAGTCCTGAGGAGCTCCTTTGAGGGCCGGGCACCATGATATGTTACAGACAGAGGGAGTTTTGGTGGTCATGTCCATCCGTGATGTGAAATATTTGTGCTGTGACGCATTCCATGAAAGCATATAATTTATTATTGTTTTTCTGTTCTGCTCACTGGGCTTTTTAGCTCACCCCTCTCCCTAAACCCCCAGGTTTGCAGGTCTGAGGTCGATCGAGAAGTCGTCAAGGGTAAAGATTATGGCTTTGTAATAGAGTAGCATATTAGAGTGGACATGTATTGTAAAATTGATGTAATGTATTGCAAGATAATGTAATGAAATGTAACGTAAAGTTGAGTTATGTTTATGGATTAGTGTTGTACTTGGCCCTAAGGCTTGGTTAGTCCCTTTTTAGTACATGATGTATGTAATGGTTTAATGTTGAGTTGTGTGTGAACCAAACTTGTGGCATGTGATGCTTACCACGCTAGGGTATTTGATGAGGACTCTAGTGGAGGTTTTATGCTTATGGTTTTTGATGCATGCACAGGTTAGGTTTTGGTTCATCGGATGTGATCCAAGCTTGATGTATGTTATATTGACCCAGCTAGAGCAATTGATGAGGGCTCTAGTATGGGGTTCTTTTATGTTTCCAGTTATGTAGCATACGGGTCAAGCTCGGTATATACATCAGATGTTTAAGTTTTTATGTTAATGTTTGATCATGTATGGGATTTGACCAGGTGATAGGATGTATGTTAGGCTTGCTAGGGTCCCGGCGGCCTTAAGTCGATCTGGATCCTAGCGCCGGTAGCGGTCCAATTTCTGGGTCGTTACAATATACATGAGGGAGTGTGTATGCATGTTTGGGAGAGAGCATGTGAGGTTTTGGATTGTGTTGGACGGTTTGGAGGCTGTTTGTGCATGAGAAAGCTGAGTTCTGCCATTCTGGAAGAACTCAGGTTCAGCAGCCGAAGGGACTTTCGGCCGCCGAACCTGCCTGTGGAGGCAAGCTTTTGGCTGCCGAACCCTGCCCCCGAAAGTTGGACTTTCGGCTCTAGAGGGGAGTTTCAGCCACCGAAGGTGCCACCGAATATGCATGAGTTTCGTCTCTGGAAGGGACTTTCGACCGCCGAAAGTGGCTGAGTTTCGGCTCTGGAGGGACTTTCGGCCGCCGAACCTGCCGCCGAAAGTGCCCTCTGTCCAGCCTTCCTTTGCATGGTTTCTATGATTGTTTTAAGATGTTTTAGGGAGTTTTTGGGGAGTTGTTTAGAGTCTTGTTAGAGTGTGTTTGGTCCCTCATTTGAGTCCACCTGTGTAGGATCGGACCCGAGGAACCGAGGAGGCCAGCAGTGTTAGCTGTTGCAGAGTCAGTCCAGCGTCTGCCAGAGGTGAGTAGAACTAACTCAAATGTTTTAAGCATGTTCACGCATCATGAATACCATGTATATGTATTAGGCTGTTGCATTAGATTTCACGAAGATGTTGCATTGCATAATTTGCTGTTGATGTGGATGGACCAAGGCGACCCCAGTAGCCCTAGATATGATATGTTAATGAAGTCCTGAGGAGCCCCACCGAGTGCCGGGCACTAATGAAGTCCTAAGGAGCCCCACCGAGGGCCGGGCACTAATGAAGTCCTGAGGAGCCCCTTCGAAGGCCAGGCACCATGATATGTTACAGAAGTCCTGAAGAGCTCCTTCGAGGGTCGGGCACAGACAGAGGGAGTTTTGGAGGTCATGTCCATCCGTGATGTGAAATGTTTGTGATGTGACGCATTCCATGAAAGTATATTTTATTATAATGTTTATTGTTCTGCTCACTGGGCTTTTTAGCTCACCCCTTTCCCCTAACCCCTAGGTTTGCAGGTCTAAGGTAGTGCGGGAAGTCGGCAAAGGTTAATGTTATGTTTATGTAATAGATTAGCATGTTAGCGTGGACATGTAATGTAAATTGATATAATGTATTGTAAGATAATGTAATGTAATGTAGCGTATGGTAGAGTTATTTTTATGGATTAGTATTGTGCTTGGCCCTAAGGTCTGGTTAATCCCTTTTTGTACATGATGTATGTTATGCTTTTATTGTTGAGATGTGAACCAAGCTTGATGTATGTAATGTTGACCCAGCTAGAGCATTTGATGAGGGCTTTAGCATGGGGTTTATATGTTTACAGTTATGTAGCATACAGGTCAAGCTTGGTATATGAAATGTTTTAAAGTTTTTATGTTTATGTTTGATCATGTATGGGATTTTACCAGGTAACAGGATGTATGTTAGGCTTGCTACGGGTCCCGACGGCCTTAAGCCGATTTGGATCCTAGGGCCGGTAGCGGTCTGGTTTTCGGGTCGTTACACTTAGACTAACCAACTCAGCATCTCAGGCCTCTACCCAGGCACGCCGGGCCGGATGGGTTGCTTGCCAGTCCAGACCCAGCAGGAAGAAGCCCAGCCCGATAATGTGATGTGAGGGAGAGGAGCTGGTCCAGTCACTTTGCAGTCCTGCTGCCCGCATGCGCGCCGGGGGAATTAAATGGCCGCCTGGCATGGAGAGGGGTCTGACATGTCTGTACATACGGGTCTGAGTGACATAGACAGGTAGCACAATAGCAGGGAGGCGGGAGACATCAGGAGCAGGTAAAAAAGGAGAGGGGATCTTCTTTGGGGGGTCTTCTTCTTTTGGTTTTCTTCCTCAGCTCCATATTTTTATTTTTCTCTACAACTCTTTCCTATCCATACTACACTAGTTCATGAATTTGACCTGACCATCTTTCCTTATTTTGCAAGTCCTTTCATCAAATAGAATATTGAAAAACCCATTTGATGAATCCATTTGATGAACCCATATAATGGAGCAAGAAGAAAACCAGATCTATCATGAAGTAAGAGAAGATCAGATTTATCACTTTAAATACGGATGGATAAATTAAAATACTAACTTTGTGAATTTTCTCATAACATAGTAAAACAATTGATGGAGAAAACTAATGAAAAGATAAATTTATAATATTTTTATACTTTAAAATATTTTAATATATTTTTAAATTGACAGATCAATTAATAAATTTTCTCACAATATAAAAATTAAATATTAAAATTTCTAATAAATAATTGGTGTTGGAATTTTTGTTGTGTGAATAATGTTTTCCATTTAATGAAAAAACTTTATTTAAACTTAATTTATTAATAATTTTTAATAGTTAAATTCATCTTAAATTTAATTAAAATTTTATTTTCAACTACTCGAATGCATATATATATATTTATCAATAATTTATATTTGAAAATAAAAATTCTGTGAATATATAAATTCTATTTATTTTGAAATATATAATACATTTATTTAAATATTGTTAATAGGTTTGATAATAAATATGTAGACTTTAATTTCAACTCAAATTTAATGTATGTGCTAATTCTTAATCTAAATCATCATAATAGGAATTCAATCAGATTAAACATTCAAAAAATCTAATTTTACTATAAACATTTACTTCAGTACTTTCAAATATATTTGGTCTTAACTTAAATTTAATGAAATCAATTTAATTTAATTTAAAATTATAATCGAATCAAAGTTTTATGAACTCATTATTTTTATTTAATTTAAATCAAAATTGAAATTATTCAGTTGAATTTAAGTAAATTTTTATTTTAAATGATTTTTTTTTGTGGATATTTTATTCATATATGATAATATTGAAGAATAAGAACAATTCTTGTGTCAGTCTTTTGATATTATCTTAGAAAAAAGCTTAATAGGATAAAGAAACATCAAATAGGGCATAATTAAAGAATACCTTTTTGTCTAGCCTATCATTCATTTCGTAAATTCAAATTTGAGTTTGCATAATGTGTTTGGTTGAAATGAAGAAAAATTTTATTAAATAAATTAAAATAAGATGATAAAAAATAAACCTCAATTTGGTAAGTGAAAGAAAAAAAGCATATTCAAATCTCCAAAAATATTGTATTTCTTGAAGTAATCATTATCTTAAAAATTCTTATTTTACCACTTAAAACTTTCTTAGAATATAGTGTTAATATTCTATTAAAAAAAAGAGAGAGAATATTCTTCATTCGAATTCACAAATGAGATATTCACCAAATCGATAATTTTGGATTTGTAGGATATTTGGTACAAATTTTACATTTGGGTTTTTCAAGTTTCAACTGCCAATCGGCTTGGAAGGAGAGAGGGCAGTAGCTGCTCAGCTCGGCTGATGATTAATGGCTCAGCTCGAAAAGACATGCGAAAGCAAGAAACAAAAAGAGGGATAAAGATAAGGAGGCTAAAAAGGTTGTTAGCTAATCAGTTGAGATTAAGACATTAAGTGCAGTCATAGGTTACACTTGATTACTCTAATTAGACTTGCTCATTATCCCATGCTTTGAAAATCTCCAATCAAATGCTTCAAAAAGTAATATGGACAGACACAATCTGACTATGAAAAATTAAAAAGCTGGCTCATGGACTAATCAATTTGTTCACTTGGTTTGTGTACCAAATTTCTAAAACTTGATAGGCCAGAGGCCCAGTTGAAGCGGAGCTTCGTAGGTTGTCTAGGGCCACAGGGTGCTGGTGCTGGTGGTCATAGTTCCTGCCGCCGAGAGAGACAGCTAAGAGGGCTGCAACAAAAAACAAGAATAGTTCCCATCTCATGCAAAAGGAAACCTTTTATAAATGTAACCCATCTCAAAGAAATGTAACCAGAGTAAACACAGACACACCCGACTTCTTAGGTTTCTTCAAATTCAATAACTTGCATGAATTTATGCATATCAGAGCGCTACTCATGGTGAATTAATAGAATTGGGGATGGAGAGCCGAGTGCTCGACTAACATTAATAACATTTCATAGCAGCAATGGGTTCACACGAGATAGCTCAGGAAAACCGAGAACAAAGGGAGAAAAAAAAGGTTTTCAAATGATGTCAGCTTTAAGACAAGAATTTCCCAGATTTTAACAAGACATGGCATTACAAACAAGAACCATTGAGGGAAATAGCAAGGATGCCTTGAATTGATGCTTTCTCCAAGCTTTATACTATGATTGAATATGCATATTGAGATGAACTGAATTGGATTATTGAATCCAGACAAGTTTATAATAATTGAAGAAAGTTCATGTAAATAAAACTTGCTTTTCATATAAGGTGATATTTGTCTCAACAAGTGGACTCTTATCAAAATAGTCCTGATTTTACTGATAAAATCTGAAATTACATGGAAAAGAAGCATTTTGCCCAAGTGTTCTGGAAGTGCTTCTCCATGGGTTAGACCACAATCATATGGAATTTAAGTTAAAATCATAATAATTTTGAAAAGACTTTTTGATAATATATAAGTCCACACAGCCATTTACAACTGATATAAAATCCTAAAAAACTAGTCCATGGAGTATACCCTCGAAAGTGAAGGATCTCACCGGCTCTCTTATTGATTTATTATTTTCTTATCGAGATATAAAATTTACATTCACCAACAATGATTTAAAAGTTTTCAAATGATACAAGCACTAAAACGAGAACTTCAAAGAAATCAACAATATATGGCATAACAAATGAAAACCATCACGTGAATGGCTATAATGCCTTGGAATTCAAGGAATTGAATTAAGAAAATTAAGTAAAAAAAGCATGGTCCTTGTCTAAAGATCTAATAAAAAGATATAAACTATCAGAAATAGGAGCTAAAATTACTCAAATACAAGAATTGAGTTATAATTAACGGTAACAATACTTCTTGGAATCGAATTTATTTTTACTTTTTTGATAATAATATTAACAAACAAATACATGCTATTCTCTCAAAAACTACATAATTAAAATTC
Organism: Manihot esculenta; assembly: GCF_001659605.2. Classification (NCBI taxonomy): domain Eukaryota; kingdom Viridiplantae; phylum Streptophyta; class Magnoliopsida; order Malpighiales; family Euphorbiaceae; genus Manihot; species Manihot esculenta. The sequence goes on along the minus strand of NC_035165.2, from coordinate 24,741,519 downwards.
ATAAAATTCTTCACAATTTATGAAAATAAAATTTATCACTGAATTGATAATAATTGATTGTTTTGTATAATTATTATAAATTTAAAATTTTATCTAACTAAAATAGTATATTTTAAATTATTTGTAATACTCGTGAGAATTCAAGTAATTAAGCCAAGATTGATTACTTGAAAGTTTTGTTGGGGTCAGACGATCAAGGAAGATTTTAAAGCTTCTAATTGGGCCAAGTAATCCAAAAACTGATAAAGCCTAGTGCTTCACCCAATTACAAGTCCACATCATTTTATTTATTTATTTTGAAAGGAAAGCAATTCCTGTAATCGTTTCCAAAACGCAGCATTGTATACAAATTATGTAATGTGCAAGCAAAGTATCTTTGCTAAAATACACCAATGGTAATAAATTTATTTTTTTAAAAATGCATAAAATTTAGCATTCATGAACCCAAAAAAATAAAAAAAAACTCCTCAGGCAAACACATGGGAAAAATATTCTGACAGTTGAGCATGTTAATCACAGTAGCACTTTCATTTCATGAAGGCAAAGTTTACAAAAACACAGAAAATTGCATATTTCACATGTAACTGTGAGCCAAGCAAGGAAAGCTATAATTTTTCACAAGCTTATTACGATATATTTTGGTTTTTATTGCTGAAAAACATTCATTTATACTACAGGGACTCAAAGGATACACAGGCTTGCGGCGGACTGGCGAGGAGGATTAGTAAGCATGTGAACAACTTCCCTCATGGTAGGCCTAGCAGAACTTTCATCCTCAACACACATCATAGCTATCTTAAACAGGTGAATCACACCTGTAAGTGGGTACCCAGTAAGCCTGGAGTCCAAGATTGCCAAAACTGAAGCAGTATCCGACGGCTGAGAAACTTCTGATGTTGTTTTCCTCACCCATCTCACTATGTCCACTCCATCTCCAAATTCACCCACTGGCTTCCTTCCTGCTATAAGTTCCAGCAGCACCACACCAAAGCTGTAGACATCGCTCTTCTCATCCACCTTCAGCGTGTAAGCGTATTCTGTAGAACACCTCAAATCATTTGGATTTCAATTCTAGCAAATGCAATGTTAAAAATGGCTCAAACCCAAAAGTTAAGAAGAAAATACCTGGTGCGATGTAACCATAGGACCCAGCAATGGAGGACATGCACTCTGATGCGCCAGCGTCCTGCAAGAATTTGGCCAGTCCAAAGTCAGCCACATGAGCCTCAAAGTCTGAATCAAGCAAGATGTTGTTGGACTTCACATCCCTGTGTATTATCAGAGGAGAGCAGTCATGGTGAAGATAGCACAGCCCCTTAGCCGCCTCAACGGCGATCCTGTACCTTGTCTCCCACTTCAAATGTCCTCCCTTTGATCCATGCAAAAGCTCTCCTAAGCTCCCATTTGGCATGTATTCGTATAGTAACAAATTGGTATCCTTGTTCGATACGTAACCCAACAGCCGCACAATATGTCGGTGCCTGATTCTCCCCAGAGTTTGAATCTCGGCGGAGAATCCGTGATCGCTCCTTCCGCTCCCTCTACCCACCAGTCGTTTGATTGCGACGTCAACACCGTCTGGCATGGATCCACGGTAAACGATTCCGGCACCGCCTTTGCCGATGATATTCTCTTCTTTCAAGCACTCCAGGACGTCCTCTGCTTTGAAATCCAGCCGTTGGAATGCGGTTAGCTTCCAAGCTCTTGATTTCTGGAGCCTCTTCTTCCTCATTCTGTACACAGTCAGGATTATTAGCAGCAACACGGTGACAAGTGCAATGACCGTGATTATTAGCTTCGACGTGCCGAACGATGCCGTCTGGCCGTGACCCGAGCCTCCACTCAGAGTAATGAGAGACGGGCAAGAAGGTTGGCGCGGTGCACAAAGGTTGGGATTTCCTACGAAGGAGCTTCCGTTGAACACCAGAAACTGCCCTCCCGTGGGGATTCTGCCCAGCAAATTGTTGTAGGTGAGATCGAGAATTGTGAGGCTTGTCATGTACCGAATGTCGCTAGGTATTTGGCCAGTTAGCTGATTTTGAGAGATGTTGAGAATGCTCAAATCCTTCAGTTCTGCAATCCCTTTTGGAATTTCGCCTTGGAGCCTGTTTCGACTGAAATCAACTGCAGTTAGAGAAGCGCACTGGGAAATTGAAGGAGGAATTTCACCGGTCAGGTTGTTGCCGGTGATGTTGATCGTGGTCAGGTACTTGAGACTGAAGATTTCACCAGGAATTTCACCAGAAAATTTGTTGAGACCAAGCGATAAAATGTGTAAATTGCTCAATTTCCCAAACGCCGGGGGAATTCTTCCAGAAATGTTATTGTTAGAAATTGTCAATAGCCCGACTTCATTCCCAGACATCTCAGAAGGGAGTTCTCCGGAGAAGAAGTTGTCATTCAACTCAACCACAGTTACCAACGGCAGATTAAAGATTCCGGCAGGGATAGTTCCTGTGAGGAAGTTATTCATAATTCGGATTTTGGACAGAGACTTGCACTGGCCAAGTTCTTCAGGAAGCGGTCCAAGGAAGAAATTATTCATGAGAATCAACTCCTCCAATTTCCCTCCTTTGCATAAATCCCGAGGTATCGTGCCCGTGAGATGATTGAACGACACGTCCAGCATCTTCAGCTTCCCGCTCCGGCCTAGATTCTTCGGGAGCTCAAATACGAAGTTGTTCCCCCAAACGTGAAGCACTTCAAGATTTGGAAAATCACCAATAAACTCCGGGATTTGACCGTACATGTTGTTCCTAAACAGATGGATTAGGGTGATATTCTTCAACTCCGAAAAGCTCTCTGGTATCTCTCCAGTGAGGCCATTGATCGAGAGATCAAGAGATTTCAAGCTAATTAAACCAGAGAGTTCAGGAGGGATAAAACCTGAGAGATTATTCATTTGAAGAAACAAGGTATGCAGGCGCTTTAGTAGACCTAATGTTGAAGGAATCTCGCCTGTGAGATTACAGAACGCCATGTCGAGTACTTCAAGCGAACTCAAGAAGCCAAACTCCGGTGGAATACCTCCTTCGTATGAACTATAGTACCCAAGGTACAGGCTCCTAAGATTCTTCAACTTAGCCAAGCTTGAAGGGACTTTGCCGGAAAGTCCATTTCCATTCAACCCCAAGTACTCCAAACTCTGAATCTCCGAATACAACTCTGGTATCGAGCCAGAAAAGTAGTTTCCTCCCAGATGAAGATGCTTGAGATTCTTCAGGTGTGCGAGCTCCACTGGCAATGGACCCGAGAAGTTATTGTTGTAAATGTCAAGAACCTCAAGCTGCGCCATGCCAAGAGTGATTTCTCCAGGGAAATTGCCCACGAAACCGTTATTGGAAATGTTTAAAAATCTAAGAGACGTGAGGTCTGCCATTTCCAGAGGGAGGCTTCTGGTGAGATTATGAGAAGAGAGGGTGAGGTTGACGAGCTTGTTCAACAGTCCAATTTCTGGAGGGATATAACCAGTGAGAAGGCAATGAGACGAGAGTGTAAGAGACACCACACGTGAATCTTCATCGCATGTAACTCCAGAGAAAGAGCAGTGAGCAGAGAAAGATGGCCAAAATTTCCAATCATCAAGGCCACGACCATGTGGTCCGAGCATGGAGGTTTTCATCTTCAACAGTATTTCAAGATCGCTGTACCCAGAAGAAGCAGAAGCCAGCAGAAGTAGAATAAGAAAAAAAGCGAGTGAAATTCTCATTTTCATCGTCTCGATCCCTCTCTTCCTTTCAGAGGCCAATGATAAAAAGGAAGGTGGAGTTATTGCTGTGCTTGCTGTTCAATCAAGCAGGGGACTTGCAGGCTATATTGAGTAGCGTCTTGGAACAAACGAATCAAAGACTCACAGTATCTAACTAAGAGCGAATCAACAAAAAGCGAAGAAAAAAAAAGCAAGTGCATGAGGTTTTGCGTACGCTGGACCATATCTCCTGCAGTTTGGCGTGAATTGGGTCCCACACCCCACCCTGTGGATTTTCAGTAACGGAGAAATAACGGCAATGCAGTTTCAATTCGTGGTTTATTATTAGCACATGTATAAGGTTTAACGGAGTTATATGGACGAACCGTTTGACGGCGTGTTTGAGAGACAGACACATGATAATGTTTTGTGTCCTATGCTGCGCCAGTTAAGTTGGGGAAAATTTATTACTTTCCCAAATAACGACACCGTTTTTATCTCCAGATTCGATATTTACTTGGCCTTTTCCCTTGGTTTTGGGGGTTATCATTATCGTTTGCTGGCAAATATCAATGTGGATCGTGTCTTTTTTTGGGCTTTTATGGGCAAATTAAATGGGCCCAGAGAAAGGCTGTCTGTGTCTTTTCCCAAATAGACGCCTTTGTTTCTGACTCCATTTGGCTGTGTGTGCAAAAGTCCACTCTTTTTGTTTCTTTTCTCTTCTCACACCAACTTGATTGGTCAGAAATGGTGGGGCCTCAGTCAAACGGCAGGTACAGTTATAGTTATATTAATACCACCATCCCTCTCTCTCTCTGCAAATTTTCATTCAATTTCTGTTCTTATGGATTCTCGTGATCCACTGCTGCATGGTCTCTGATGGCCAAATCATTCCCAATTCAAATCTCATTGGTTTAATGTTTTACATAAACTAATGATGAGCCAAAGGCACAAGTGGAGTAGACTTTGCTGAATAATTATGCATTTCTTTACAGGGTTTTATCTTTATGCTTGATTTTAAAAAGTTGGTTAAAAGTATGAATTGTGGGGGAGAAGACAAGCATTTATTCTAATGCACTTGCTTGAAGAACTTATTCCTATTCTTGTAATACCAGACTTAGTGGAGAATTCTGATTTTTTTAGAAGAATCTATATGCATGAGTGGGTGATTACTGATTAGATAGAATAAAGATAGTTCTTGCTTTAATGACAAATAAAACTTGTTTATCCATTGAGAGGAGGAGAATGAGAATCCCTTTGAAATCTACGGCTGCCATGTATAGTGCTTCCATGGGACAAGGTCTAGAGGTCTATGTGTTAGTTCATTGTCTGCTGCTTTTTCTCCATTGACATTCTACAGGATCGATTGGTGTAGGCTTTTTAAAATTTTAAGTATTGAACAGCCATAACCAAACATTCTTTCTTTTGTTTTGTGTATTATGTACCATTTTGTTTTTAACTCTTTATATCACACCAAAATGCTGTTGAGGAAGTGCAAATCTTGTTAGGTCAAAGATTCCAAGGCGTGCAATACATTAGTGTCTCAACTCTCAAAGGTATGATTCTTGTTTCAAGGATGATCCAGCTTATTTTGCAACTAAAAATCCACTTTTCTGATTGTGAAATCTTCAATATTTACCATAAATTTGAAAATATATGGATCATATACAAATGGGTCATTTTGTTTTGTGTTTATTACATTCTTATTAATCTAATTAGGCTTTGGTTGGAAGAAAAGTCTTCTTCATCCATGACGCCGACAAGTGGTGCTCGGTCGAAAGTTTACAGTTGTAGTACTCACCTTCCTGTGATGAAAAATTTCATTATATAATAGCTTATAACAGATGTATGTATAATATTTTTACTATAATTATTGATTGCAGTAGATTCTTTTTTTTTTTTTTTTAACATTTAATCGTTGTAGATACTATTACATAGACTAGGCTACTGGGGCTCTTCTGCTGTGGCTTGGGCTTGGCTTATAGAACTTATTAATATGGGCTCTACTTGTGATTGGAGGTTGTAATGTTAATCAGTTATTGGGTTTCCACCGTACGTGTCGGTCATTTTCAACTTTAATACAAAACTCGTAGTTAAAAAAAAAAAAAGTTAAGTCATTTTGGTGGTTAGACATAATAAATCTCCCAACTAAGACTTGAGACAATTCATTAACTTTAGAGCAGCTCAGCTCATCCATGGAGTGAACCTTTGATTGGAATTTCCAAGAAGAAGCGATGGAGGAGCTAAGTAGGTAGGGAAGCTAGAGGGGAAATAGAAAATGATGCCTACGTTTACTTGTTTTAGTAATAGGCAGTGGGCTTTTTGATTCGATTGGGAAATGGATGGGATTGATAGATGGCAGAAGCCCGCATTACAATGTCTAAATCTAGAAATATTCAACCCGGCAATGATGATGAACCCCAGTGTTCAATCAAATAGTGTGCTCCAGTGGCCAACATGTCACATCTACAATTTGTAAACTGAGCCTTTCTCAGGCCTCCCAAGAGCCCTCAGGAGCCAATTATGTAGCCCAGTTCCACTTCCATCCCTTTAAAACGGGGTTCAATTTTCCAGGCCCATGTGAAAGGTCATAGCTTGGCTATTGTTTCGTCTAGCTATGTACCGTCCAGCAAGCAGATGTGAACCAGGTAGGCCCAGGACAAAGAAGTGGTTTTAGAGAATTAGGTGGTTAAAGTTGTTTGATGTGTTGATTACAATATGGACAGCTGAGATGATAAATTGTGATCTTTTATCGGCTTGTTGCTATTGTTGGGTCTAAATCCCAGCAGAAAGTTGTAAAATTTTCTTGGACCCTGAGAGTGCAAATGACAGTCAGTTGGAGTTTGTGCAAGGAGCTTAGAGTTGCCTTCGCTAAAATGGCTTAAGACAATTTGGCTTGGCTCCTAGCATAATTTTAAAGGAGGTTTTTGGAGATTCGAGAAACAAAAGCTTGGTGTTTATTTATTTATTTTTCATTTATTCAATTAGTTTTTTTTTTTTTCATTTATTCAATTAGTCCAAGTATGCTTGTTTTAGCTAATAGAACTATAGTATAGTTAATAGATAGACAAATTACGTTTATCTGTTAGTTTTTTTATTTTATTTCTTTATTATTAAATTTTTATTATTTTATTTTAAAATTTTTTTATTGTATTATGATTCTATGAACCTTCATTATCAAAAATTGTGAAATTTAAGATTTTTTTTATTAAGAGTCTGAAATGTTAAAAGTTCCTTCTCATCCGCTGCCTGGTACCACAAATAGACTGACATGGAAATTAGATAAACGTGAACCTATGGATGAAGATTTGTGTCGGGAGAAGCATTTCTCCTTATTATGTAGGAGCTGAGTAGTGAGTTTCATAATCATACGTATTCTCTAGATCTTAAGATCTGCTTATATCAATAAACTTTTATGGCTACTCTAGATTTCCCAAATAAGACAATTCCTCTTTTTGGTAACGGATAATCACCTGCTGAACACCTAAACAAATCGTCCGGCACACAGTGTAATCTCTAATAACCGAATCCGAACGCCTAGCATGTGGCACAAATGCTTAGATTCCTGAGGATCTAACCTGCCCTGTTCTAACAAAGCCCATGAATCCAGAAACACATAAAAAATCTGGTTAACTAGAGTGTTGACAGTGGAAGCATAATCAAAAAGTGGTGGTTTTCTACATTAAAAAAATTCTCTTTTCAAGCTATGTTTGAGTTTAGCTGAATAGAGATAACAGAATTTATATTTCCTTGCCTTTGAAGATTAAGCTGTGTCATGGATAAACAAAAATGCATTTGTATCAGTATTTAAGGCTTAAGCAAATATGATTCGGGTGAATGCAACTGATTTCCATTAAAAATGGCAGAGAAGGATGTCTTCATCAATGGGAGCCCTCCCAGGCTCCCACCCTTGGCAATTGGTAAAAATTGGAAGAAATGGGAAAATATTTTTCAACCTTAGAGGAGACAATTCTACACCAAAACACAGAAGTTTCGTGTGGGAGAAAATACTACTGAATTTTACTGACACTTATAAGATGTATCAGCAAGCTTCAATTTACAGGATTCTAGTTCTTAATGAGTTACAGAAGAGTCGATTTAGAAAAAAGCATAGAGAAAGCACAACAGAATGTTTTTCACTGGAAACACCTACCAAATGTGACATTTTAAGAAGTTCTCCATTGTAGCTCAATTTGAATCCGGCCGTTCCTCGAGTCAATGAGATGATATTTCTCGTTGATTCTCTTGTTATTAACGACATCAGCTAAGTTTATATCCACATAACCCAAAATTTCCTGAATGAATATCATTATTAAGGGAAAAAAAAAAGATATGAGTAAACTTTCCATGCTATGATAAAAAGAAACAAGAGGATTATTTCAAAAATTAAAGAGAAACCAAAATGATTCATGCAGGTCATATACCTTAGGATGGAGGAGACCTATCCTTGAGGAGGCACTAACAACTTCCACATGAAGTCTATCATTTGTGGGTGGTTCCTCAAGCGTGAACTGAAATTCTTCTTCCCATCTTGGATCTCTGTTTTTCTTCACAAGCTGTGTATCAAATGCCAAATATGATCAATTAATTAATTGATGATGAATGATACTCTTGCACAGCCTTTAAAAAATGCTTTCTGAGGTGAAATCATATATTAGTACCATAAATGGAAGCTGTAGCAACTTATTAGCTAAAAACAGCTACACTAATAGAACCTGAGTCTACACCGTGAAAATGTGAAAAGTTGCACTTACTGCAACATGGGTCATGTAAGCTTCTTTCTTACATTGGCCTGTCATGAGTGGTGTTGAAAATATATGGCGGGTTTTTGGGGTTGAAATTGTAATAAAGGAATAGTATGGTAGTAGAGTCAGCCGGGTATTAGGCATTAGTTAGAGATTGATGGGAACAGTTTCTAGTTAACTGAAATCAATGTAGAAGCTGCATAACAGCTACATGAGAGTGTCTTGGCATCTTTAATTAATCTCAAGATTCTACTAGAAATCTTTTGCCTTTTTATTCTGTTTCTCTCTCATTTCTGCTTCTGTTCATCCCTATTTCTCTCTCTTTCTATATCTTCTTCTTTCTCTGAATCAGTAACTGCTTGTTAAGGATCAAGAACTCTAACAGGATTATTGCATACCTTAGTTCTTCTCTCCTCCCCTCTGAAAAGTAATCGCACATAAGGATTTGTATGATGTTTTCCTTCAACATCTTGAGCTTCGTGTACAATAACCACAAATAAACCACCGCCAGCAGGTGTTCCTTCAGGAGCCTTTTCTACTGCATTTGGATCTGCAATATCATTAGGTATATTGTCTTCCTTGAAAGGTTTGTATTCCAATTCCACAACAAGTTGCCCACGTGATTTCTCATTTTCAGCATCATTTGGGTCCATATTTTTTAGCAGATTCAGTGTCATAACTCTTGGCTCATCAGGTGTAAGCTCTTTCAATGGAACAACATTCATACCCATCTTGTCATGTTTGCCAACCTACATAGAAGGAAACAGACAGCTTTGAGAATTACAGAGATGGACTAAAAGAAAGTAAATAAAAACAGCAATTTACATGAAATCCGCCATGGCCTATTCTAGACCATGCATTTTATGTTCTTAATTGATAAAATATCTCATAAGCATAGACTAGAGATGTAGTAAGTCAAACAAGAAGTTTCCAAATACATACCTGTTCCCAGTCATAAACGATAATCTCCAAGGCTTGAGATTCTGGGTCTTTGACAACAATGTTAAATTCCTCATTCCATTCAGGGTTCAAGTTCTTGTGCTTCACAGTTGTTTTCTTTGAAGGGAGCTTATCTTCAGTGAGCTTTAATTTCACATATGGGTCTGATGCCCCAAGTAGATCTTTCTTCTTAAGCTTCATTGCCCTCAAAACCTTCACAGAAAGGATCCCAACAGGTCGCTTTGTAGCTCTGTCAAGTTTTAGGAACAATTAGTCAGTTCCAGTGAAAGGATTGGTGTCATAAGCTTAAAGCAAAGTAGAGAAAACACACTTTGCGGGATCCAGGATTGGTACTTGTAGGGATTTTGGCCATAAATACATATTTGCAACTTGATCTTTAATAAGCTCCTACAGCCAAAAAAAGAAAAAAAAAATGAGGAACCAAAATAAGAAATTACAGGGTGGGGGAGGGGTATTTTAAAGTAGCATTTTCAAGATGAAGCCTTAGAGTACAGATAAACATGCACTAGCTAAGGGACGGATACACCTAAAAATGCAAGCTTTCCCAAATTTTTGCAGCATAGCAAAATAAAGTGAAAATCACCTGGACAAATCTGTATAGACCAGGAATAGACATGACATCTGCTCCAAGCAATTTCAACCCAAAGTCAACATGAGGCTGTAGAGTCAAAGAGAGATGAGATGGTATTTTACACTATAGATACTACAGAAAATATAATTCTACGGATGCTCCATACATTTAGAGGACCTAAAAAATGAAAGTAAAGAGTGAAAATAATAGTACAAAACAATTTTAATGACCTAAAACATTTTAGTAGACAAAAATCATTATCCTGGTAAAACAGATCCTTTGGGGCATTATCAGCGGCAAAGAGTTGTAGCAGCCCCGACATGCTTCATATTGAACTATCACAAATCATAACCTTAGCAACTTAAAATCTGCTGCATTAAAATGACTAAGTGTAGCACATACCTTTTCCATTAGAGAGACAAATATATTGGCAAAACAGGGAAAAGTAGGAACCAAAGGCTTTAGGGTGATGCGTGGAGAAGCAAACACTTGCAAATCAATCACCTGAAAAGCTCCGAAGAAGTTAATACATCTTGGAGATATGAACTTGATGACAATTCTCTCACACCTTGCTTTCTATAATGACTTGTTCATGCATGTGCACTTCTGTGTGTGCGTCTGAGAGAGAGAGAGAGAGAGAGAGACTGCAAGAGTCGAACTGTTTCATGCATGCAACATAGTCACTAAAGGCAAAAACGTTAAATTCTTTCATGCATGTCACCTAGTCATTGAACACCAAGGAATTAATTCGGACTAGAAAATATTTTCTCTTTTCATTAACAGTTACCAAAATCAAATACCTGAACTGTGGCTCTCAAGCCAAATGCTTTAGCAGCAATAATGATGTTTGGATTTCCAGCCCACTTCATTGATGGTTCAATGATCAGCTCCTTCTCATCAGTGACATAAACTTTCATCCCTGGAATATAATTAAACGTAGAATGCGAAGTTTTCTAATAATTCACCATAAATAAACAAAATTCAGAAAACCACAATGAAACTGGCCAAGAAATATCCATGATAACATTCTGTGTCTGACACCCAAATAGCCTTGAAATTTATAACGACAACAAATGCCATAAATAATTGCAATTATTATTTTCTGGTGCTGAGTTTTTCATCAAATCATTTCCTCTTTCTGCATTTCTTTGAAAAACCCTACTTCAACAGAAAATGTTCATGTGGATACATATGCGTCTGACCACATGTGAGGGCGAGAGAGAGAGAGAGAGAGAGAGAAAGAAAGAGAGAAGAGAACAAGTTAAACCTTGAAAAGTTGGTGGTATGGAGCCCAAGGTAAGTTCTTCAAATTCAACAGAGTCAATTTTATATTTTGGAATCTGCTCAGCAATAATGGGTTTTGCTATAGTCCTTGCTGTCTTGCAAATTGCCTAGAAAATTTGAGGCATTAGGAAAATTAGAGGCATTAATACCATGTAAATAAAGACAAAGGAATTTGTAAAGACAAAGGACCACAAGACAAAGTTAGAAGATCCAACTATAAGTCTACTACAAACCTTATCCAAGTAAGGCCACATGGTTTCGATAAATCTGTTAAGCCAGTCAACCTTCAGCAGAACAAAACAACTCTATGAGAAGCTGATTGAAAAATCTGCAAAATGCATTCAGGACCTAGCAAATATATAGAAATGGTGAAAAAGCAAAATTATAGCAATAACATACACGATCATAATCAGGATTTTTCACCCAAAGGGGTATTTCTGGAAGCAATCGTTGCAAAGTTTTTGAGTCTTGTTCAACCAAAGGCCGAATTACAGGATCCTGTATAATTCAGTAAGCAAGAATATGAGAAAATATGAAATGATCCCATTAAGGCATTTGGATATATGAAAATATGAATGATGAAAATTTTGAATTGTACATATTATAAACAAATGTATGTTTTGTGTGAGAAGTTCATAATGGTAATATAATAATGATAATAATAGTATGAAGCAAGATGGTGGCTTTGGTGTTAACAGTAAAATTACTCCATTTGTGACCTGAAGATGACAGGTTCAAACCACAAAAACAGCATATCTGTATAGCAGCAGGAAGATTGCACATATGAAGACTCCTTAAAGCCTAAAAGCATGAGATTATCCGTGCAGGGTCAACCTTAAAAAGCAAGACACTTCTCCAATGTTCTTAAGATAAATTGCGTACGACATTTCAAATTTTTAATTCTTATAACACCTCTAAATTCAGAAAAAAAATAAAATATTCGTAATCTCTTCGCATCTGGTTGCTGGGTTGAGATGGTGACACAAAAATACTCAGTTTCCGTGCAGATTTCATTGTGCGAACATTTGGACCTCTATATCTTTTTTTTTTTGTTTCCTTCATATGTTTATGCATATACCAATGCAGCAGTGATAATCCAATGGCATTAAGTCCACTCTGCATATGAATGCCACAGCAGTCACTTCTGCTTTGATTCCCAAGTATTTGAGGCTCCTAATCCAGTTAAATCCTACTCCACATTACAGTCACAGCGACAAAACAAACCAACGATAACAAAATTAATTCAACAAGGCAACTTCAATCGAAGAAATGCACCACTAACCTTATATATTTTTACTTATATGACCAATTTTCTTCAACTTATAGAATATTTCAGTCACCATGAAAATAAAACTCACCAGCAAAGCACAAGTGAACTCCAAATCTCCAAAGGAACAGGTAAAATTCAAATTGACCATATAAAATTTAAGTATAATTAACCATAAACACAACCATGAAGCTATATTCATCTCTACAAACTACATGAGCTTGAAATGGCCATATCGTTTTCCTACTTGTTATTTTTATCTGCCTGTTGTACAAAACAAAATTAGCAAAACACTCATTGTAGTCCAAACAAGGAGATCTAGAAATCAATAACCAAGCCAAACAAACTGAGTATCAACCCACAAACTACAAATCAAACACAAACGATCTGAATGTAGATAGAACAAGAAGAGAAATGGAAGACTGACCTTCACATCAGTTGGCTGAAAGTAAATAAACATGTAGTACCCGATCACAATCCCAATAGAAGTTCCAATTCCAAAGCCAAAAAACCCCAATATACTACTCAAGATACCCATCTGCAATCTCCCTCAGGAACCCACTAAAATCACCGTATAACCACCAATTCACTCCTTTGCACGCCTCCCAAGAACACCAAACGCAGTACCCAGAAGCTAAAAAGCAACCCAGAATCAAGGAAGCAAAGCTCTACTTAGAAAAGGAACTGTACAAGCCATCTGTAATACACTTGACTCTTCTCACCATTATCTTTGATGGGTAAGAATAATAAAGGCGCATTTATTCTTGAGGCTAATCTTTACGTTTTAACTAACCATTGAGTTTTCACCAACGGCTTGAAACTGAAATCTTGACGCGCGTGATGCTTGTGATATGTCGGCAACGTCCAACTTGGATATTTGATCCGAAATTTGTCTTCTGATTGGTCCGTGCTTTTCCCATTTTACATCAGCGAGGACTCTATTCGGCTAAACAAAAACTAAATTGATTGTCACAGAAGGAAATTAAATGATTGACCTTTCCATTTTGGCTTTATTTGGGATTTGTTAATGTTTAATTTAACTTATATATTAAAATTTGATAAAAGTGTCTCGTAATAATATAATTATTATAAATATATAATTTAGTTTTTAATTATATTTACACTATATAATATAAATAATATAAAATGATTTAATTAATTTAATTTATAAATAATATAATAAATTAAATTAAATTTGCCTCGTTTTCCAATATTTAATGTTATATTTAGTATTGCTAAAGGACATGAGATTTTTTGGCCTTTTTGCAACTTTTGGACTCTTTCTTGCTTCCACCTTTTTCTTGTCTTCTTCTCAACTCTAATCAGGTTATAGAGACATCATCAATTATTTGGTGAAGCATTTTCAGTATATTTAAAATCATATACATGATGGGTTAACGGGCATGGCTAGCCCAACATTATACACCTTTACTTTAATTGGGCTTAGTTCCCACCACAGCAAGTTGGCAGCCCCACCGCTGCGCTGCATTGCCTGTACCATCATTACTCTCTTGGGTCCTCTGCCAGCACATTGTAAAACTAAAAGCATTCCATTGAAGATAAATCATTGTAGGATGTTTTCAAAACGTTAATCAATTGGCAAACGTAAAGAAGCTAACTTTTTAAGCTCAAAGAGGTCTTTAAGGCCTCCTTCAATTGATGACAAACACAACCCCACGAAACTTCAACAGTCCCCACTCAGCTTTCAGAAAAATGATATTTATAGTGACAGAAGAGAGACGACAATGAAATTTGAGGGCTCAATCCTGCAGAATTACTATATGATCCATCATGTCAAACAGTCGAACACCTTATGTGCAATTTGTATAAGGGATGGTTTCAAATTTGCAGTCAATAGGAAGTTGGGAAGCCCCAAAATGTTGCCAGCCCATATAAACTAAGCAGCTGTGATCAGTAAACCAAACCTGACACATGTGAGCTTTATGGGTCGTTTGCCTCACAACCATTGGGCTGACTGCTGAAATTGACAGAGACAAATCCACTGAGAAGTAGTACGGCCCGTGGCAAAGTAAAGAAGAATCAGCTGCTTGAGATGCGTTTAAAATGGAAAATTTTAAATATACAAAATTACTTTTATGTCCCTAAAATATCTTAAACTTAATACATATATTCATATATTTTTAAAACTCAATATTTTCAATTTTTATATTTTAAATTCAGAAGATTAAAAGTAGATCGATAGGCGGAGCTGGTTCAAATTAAAAAATTTGATCGAACTAAATTAATTTAAAAATTCAATTTAATTTTTTATTTATTTTAGTTCGGTTTGATTTTTAATTTTAAAAATTTCAGTTTGGTTTAATTTTGATCAGAAAAAAATTGAAAAAACTAAATCGAACCGATTTAGTGATAATAATATATTATTTTCAATAATATAGAAAAATTAAATCATATTAACATTAAAATATTTTAATTATATTTTAAAATATTAAAAATAAAGTGTAAAAAATAAAAAAAAATTATTAAAAATCAAAATCGATCAAATCAAACCGAATTGAACCGAATCAAATCGATTCGATTCGATTTCTGATTAAAATCAATTTGGTTCAGTTTTCATAAATACTAACATTTCAATTTTCAGTTTATTCGATTCGATTCGATTTTAAATCGAACCGAACGAATACTCACCCCTATTTATCGGTGAAAAAGTTTTTAATATTTTCAATTTATAAGTTAAAATATAGAAAATAAATTATTTATTTTTAAAAAAATTACAATGAAATACTATACCAGTTTTATAATAAATGAAGTGGGATTGCCTCTTTATATATGTAATGCATGAGCTTTAATTTAATTTTAATCTTTTTTTAATTTATAATTTATTTATTTACTCAAACGTGCTTTGCATTTTATCCCAAAATAATGGTAATGGCATTGGTATCCAATCCCCTGCCTCTGAAACTGCACTAAGGAAACTCTCACGTGCTTTCTTCTTTCTTTTTTGTTTGTTTTTACTTTTTAGTCCTCACCTCACGTGAAGGTAAAATGCGGGCAGATAAAAGCTGATACAAATATTTTTTTTTTTAAGTTGTTTAATTTAAATCACATAAATCCAACGTTGATTACGTGTTAATATTTAATTAGTCTTGTTTAATCTTCTTACCAACTTCTTTTCCTTTGCTTTGACGACGAATCTGGGTTTTAATGAAATTGGACGGTGCACAAGTTGCGATACAAACGTAATAATAAAATCTAAATTTTGAATTTTTTTTTTTAATTTTTCCATTTAGAATATAATGAGAATTTCAGTGGTTGAGTCGAGAGTTGAGACCCCTTCCCTCTCTTCTTCTCTGCCTCCGATGAAAAATAAAATCGGCCGTCCTTTTCATTTTTCTTTTTCAACTTATTTATTTATTTGCCGAAGTTCAACTTATTTATTTATTTTTTTATATGCAGAAGAGTTGGAATGAGACGATGCATCGGCACATCAAATAATTGGGACCCAGAATGGGCCAATAGAAACTTACAAAACAATTGCAGAATCTGTAATTAAAATTAAAATTTTTGTAATTATTAAACCTTTATTTATTAAAAATTAAGGGCATCTTTGCGATTTTTTTTTTATTTTAATTTATTTTATATAAAGATATTTATAACATGTAGATCATTCCAAACAAATAAATAATTTTTTTTTTTAGCGAAATCAAACAAGAAAAGAAAAACTGAATCTCATTGGATATGTCAACAAAACTGTTCCACTACTTATAACCCTTCATTTATATTTAAATTTTCACTCGTCTTATAAAAATTATGTTTGTAGACGTCTTATCAACTTGGTAATAAATATTTCTTTTATTCTATAATTTTTATTTTTTTATTATCTTAAAATTATTATTTATTTTTGTAATTATATAATATATAAAATAATTATTATAATTCTATTTAATTTTATTTTATTTTAAAAAATTTTTTAAATTTAATAAAATTTAATGTATTTAATATGAATATAATTAAAAAATTAATAAAAAATTATAAATCGGTGAAACTGTATTCGTATGTATTTATCGAATATGATTAATTTAGTTTATCTAAATAAAAGGCTTTTTATTAATTAGAATTTGATTCTGCTGAGGAGTATTTTATGATTTACATATTTTGATGCATCAGGAGGATAGGCGATGATAAAATTCAGTTTTAATACACAGAAGCTAATTAAAAAAATATTTTTAATACAAAATATTAAAAATAAAAATTAAATTTATTTTATTGATAAAAAATATAATTTAGAGTTATATTATTAATATAACATATCAATTCTTCAAAATAAAGTATGAATTATTAATAACTTATGGATTATTACTGTGATAAAGTATGAATTATCAATAAATTATGAATTATGAATTATTACTGTGATACAGAACCTCACGTTAAAATTTTAATAAATTAATATCCGGTTTCATCCATAAAAAAATTAAGATAATATAATATTTTTTTTATTTAAACTCACGCTTTTTAAAGATTTACGTTTTTTTAGAGAGGTCAAAACTTTATATAAAGTTGCAGTTAGCGGGTGTAATTCAGTAGGTTCTCGTTACGGCTATAATTACGGGATCACTAATTAATTAGCCGACGAAATTTTCTATTAATTAGTCGACACTAGCCGAATCTCTAGGAAATACAGTATAAAAGCTAGTGATCACAGAAATAAAAATACGCAATTCTTACACTACTCTTGAATTCTAAGTAATTCCTTATATTCGTTCTACTCTCCAAATTACTGACTTGAGTATAAGAGTGGCTGCAGTAGGTACCAACCACCTCACATTCTCTCTTTTGCAGGTTTAACCAATCAAATCGTAGCTCTACTTTTCAGTTATATCATTTGATTCCATTGTAGGAAAATCTATTAAATTCTCTCTGTTTATTTGGATTAAAATCGGTATGTAATTCACTTTTTTCTTAAAAAGAGACCTCTCTCATTTCTTGAATTGGCCGGCAATTCACAAGCTGCTGATAGCGTTGCTACTGATAGGGTTGCTAATGAAGGCACTATCATTTCTTCCACTCCTGGTAGTGGATAAAACACACTTCCTATGATAAATGAAGCAGATCTCAACAATCTGAACAATGAGCAAATACTCCAATACATCAGAAGATTGCAGGTTACTCTCGAACAATACAAAGATCGGGAAGAGGCATCATTCATGCCTCCCAGGAGAAGGGAGGAAGCCTCCGTGGACACCCTAAGGATCCGAACAGAGGCAGTCCAGAAGCAGTCCAAAGGAAAAACCAAGTTCGAAGAAGAAAAGTTATCAAATAATGCTCTGGAAGACGTCAACTGGAAGCTAGTGAGGGTTGTTCAGAGATATCAAAAGGAGTAAGAGGAGGACTACAGCCTGGACGATACCTCACCACTATCAGAAGAGATCTTAGCGGAAAATTTTTCAACCAAGTTCAAGCTACCAAACTTGGGCAAATATGATGGGACAGAAGATCCCAGAAGTCACTTGGCGATCTTTAGGATGACCATGCAGCTTCAAGATGTCAACAATTTCGTGTTATGATGAGTGTTTCTATCAATATTTATAGGTTTGGCTCATAAAATAGTACCAACATCTGAGCCCAAGTTTAACTCAGAATTTTACATAATTCGCTATATTATTTAAGTCCAGGTTTATTACTTATATACCTCCTAAAAAGCTCTCCTCTGACTCGCGAAAGATTTGCCAAGAAAATGTGAGTTTTTAAGAAGTTTCATCTCACGGTTTAATGTAGAAGCAATATAGGTGGAGGAGTTAAATCATGAGATAACATGTGAAGTGTTGCAGAAAGGAACAAGCAATATCAAATTCATGGATTTTCTAATCAAGAACCTAGCCGCTACGTACCAACAACTAATAGATAAATCCCAAAAATACATTAGGCTAGATGACAAAGTCCAAGCATTTTGAGAGAATAAAAGAACGAATCAAAAGCAGAATCAAAAGACAGAAAGGTGAGGATGTGAAGAAAACTATAGAAGTTTTCCAGTCTCTTAAAAGAGGG
The DNA here is from genome assembly GCF_001659605.2 of Manihot esculenta. Lineage (NCBI taxonomy): Eukaryota > Viridiplantae > Streptophyta > Magnoliopsida > Malpighiales > Euphorbiaceae > Manihot > Manihot esculenta. The sequence goes on along the minus strand of NC_035165.2, from coordinate 24,722,998 downwards.
ATGACCAAAGTAAGTATAAGAATTTTGCATGACTCACGAACACGTATTCTAATGTGAATTAAGAAAAATGATAATAAGGTCAAGTGGCCTCCCAAGCTCAACTTTGAGAGAGCTGAAAGGTGAGATACGACCAAGTACTACCGTTTTCATAAAGATCACAAGTATACAATGGAGGAATGTCGGCAGCTGAAAGACGAGAGCAAGAGATTAATAAGGGACAATACCCTTTGAAAGTTTGCCAGAAAGAATAGAGAAGGGAGAAGGCTCGAACATGAGGTAACAACTCCTGAAATTACCCCTAAGCAAAAACCTGTAGGGGTTATTCATGTAATTGTAGAAGAACACAATGA